>NC_138165.1:41624829-42032329 GCF_964165515.1 Mesoplodon bidens | reverse complement strand
TATGCTTCATGGAGTTTACTGCTCAAAGAATTGGAAATAGCATATTATTGTACTCTTTGAAACAATACCATCTTATGGAATAATAGTTAGTAGCATTGCCAATTTGTTAATGTATACTACAGGCTGACATAATTTCTGGCATCATTTAATAACACTTATAAGTTATGGCACTATCCTATAATGGTAAATATTAATTTTAGAAATGGAGTCCTATGCCAGGTTCCATTTAAAGGGCTTCCCTGCCCTGAAAAAAAGAAAAGTGAGCACATATTATCAATGTATAAGACAAGGTAAATGATTTTCCACAACCATGTGCCAATATTCTGACTATCAATTATTTTCATTTATTTATTTTTATTATTGGACTTCTTTGACTACTTTGGTAATCTCCAATGGGAGGAAATTAAGACTCTCTGAGGTTAACTGTCTTTCCTAAAATGAAACAGATTAACAAGGAAAAAGAATTTGGTTACTGGCCGTTAATTCAGGGTTCTATCCACTGCACCACACTGTTTTTAAAGGGGTTATTGATGAAAAACGGAGACCTAAAGACACAAGGAAACTTGAATAATATGATTCAAGTACAAATATTAGGACAAACAGCTATTTTGCCTCCCAAGTATCCAGTGTGTTTTTCCCTATGGCAAGCACTTTTCCTACAAGAACTAAAAATAATTACCTGTAAGGAATACAATATTTTCTCGTGGAATCCATGCACTGGCAAGATAACTGGACCTCTCAAGGAGTTCAACCCAAGAGCTATAAAATCAGGAATGGAGATTGCTCTCGCTGCCTTCTCTCTTTCTCTGGAGATGGGTGTTTTTGTGTTAGTGGACATGTAGTCCAGGTCAGCTAGGTTGGGAGAAAGAGTCTAAGTGGGGAAAGAGATGGTACAGCTTGATGACTTGAAGCTCAAAAGGAGAAAGTGGGCTTTACACACGTGTTACCTATGCAAGAAGAGCAGCAGCTGCATAGGTAGGCTGCTGAGGAAGTTCAGTACTTAAAAAAGAGTAGGGTTCCTATCAAGTTTATGGATGTGGAGGGAATGCTTCTTGAAAAGATTGAGGATGAAAGGGAGTTTTTATATACATAGACTGAGACAAGAGGAATTCAAATGAAAGGGTTGGGAGAAATGTAGACAGTGGGTAGAAGTAAGGAAGAAGCAATGCAGAGAGGTATGGGAAAGATTATTACTGATTTAGAAGGGTCAGAAATTTTGGGCAGTGGCCATAGATGACAAGGATATGAGGCATGTTTGAATTTATTGTCTTTGAGATTATGGCCCCATGTAGGCTGAAGCCTAGCAATTGTCAAAGACTTGATGAAGTAAGCAGACTGTCAAGCATTCAAAGAGGACTTTGTTCAGATGATGTTCTGCTTGTTACTGAATATAACACCCCATATTCTTTCCCACTATAATTTTGCAAAGACGAGAGAATTGTGGAACAGCTTGGGGGAAATGGTGTTTTGCAGATGATTTTTGCTGTATCTCTTTGGCTGACAGTTATGCTTCAATTATTCCTTTCACTCATTGCATTTGTTTTGTGGTTGCTGTTTTCAATTGTTTTTTGTTTGTTTTTGAATAAGTATTATGTGAGCATATATATTGTGTTACCAACACAAAATTGAAGAGATACAGAAGGACTTGGAATGAAAAGAAAACCTCCCTCTCCCTACTATCTGCCAGTGTAGTAGTTGTTGTGATGTGTTGGATCTCACCCTCCACCGCCTTCCCTTTGCTGGAACTAAGACATTCATCCTCAAAGCTTCTGGGAATGTTGGCAGTGAAAGCTCTCTCCACTGAGTTTTTCTCATGGGCTTGTCCTCAGCTAAAGAGAGCCACCCAGCTCAAAGTCACACCTTCCAAAGGCAGACTGTATCTTATGACTGGTTGAGGCCAGGGCTGTACAGACCCAGCCCACCCCCTATGCCTCCAGTTGAGACAATCTGAAGAGCCATCTTAGTTCCAGAGCTTTCTGTACAATTAGGTAAAGCCTCTGTAATTTCTGTGACTAGACTGCAATTCCTACCTCTGCCCGATTCTGTTTTCTTTACTCCCTTCCTGATATTCACCCCCAAGAACATTTCTTGCTCTTTCTGTCTCAGTGTCTGTTTCTTGGAAACCTCGATTACAGATACTCGGTATGACATTTTCCTTTCACAAACCACCATTACTAGTCAGTTTTTGAGAATAATATGAAAAAGAGGAGAAAATAGTTCCTTTCAAGGGATCTTTCCTGAGCAGCTACAAACAACATTGCATGAATCTCAAAGGAGGAAGATTGCTTTATAAACGTGTAACTATAACGTTATGGTAAGTTCCTACTAGTAGAATTACTTGGGCAAAGGTTGTGTCCATTTTAAATTTGAAATACAGTACTCTTTAAAGAATTGTAACTTCTCACAGCAGAACTTTGAGTCGGCCAAACTGTATGTGAAGAATGGTTCTCACAATTTTATATTTATTTTTCTCATGGGAAGTGATTTTGAAACAACTTTTTACATGTTAATTTTTTTTTATTAACTAGGTACAAAATATTTTGTGTTGTTGACCTTTTTATTGATAGTCTGGACTTGATTGTCATATTATGGAAATTAAAAATTTTGTGTGTTAAGTTACAATGTTTTTCTTTGATTTCATTTATTATGAATCTTGCCATGCAGAATATTCCTATTGCTTATGTATTTATAGTTTTGATATTTTCTTTTTTGTCTTCTGAGTTCTGTTACATAAATAGAAATGATTTTACTGCTATGGATTATTTTAAAAATCTGGTATATCTTCTCATATTGCTTTTATAGATAAATCTTTTGTTTGTTTGATAGAATGTGGTCCATCTTGAGGTACATCTTGAGGTAGTAATCTAACTGTACAATTATATTCTATTTGCTAATACTTTATTTGGGATTTTTATACCAATATTTATCTTATATGATTGTTTTGTACACTCTTTTGTGTGTTATTTATGTCAGTTATATAGACGTATGTCACTTATGACAATATGGATTTTTTTTTCTGTATATCCTGGAACAGCTTGTTCATTTGAGTTTTGACTTTTTAAGGTTTGGTATAATTTCTCTGTGAATCTAACTTAGCCTGGTACTTATCTGAGGATAGCTCTTTGGCCACAATCTCTGTATTTTATGTTATTTGTCTACTTAGATATACTTTTTTTCTGAGTTCACATTTAAATATTACTTATTTATATTAATTTCCTCTATCACTTTTTTTGAATGTCATCTCTCATTTCATGTATATATATGTTTTGTCAGCTTATTTTTAATTAGGTTGGCTAAATGTTTATATTTTGTTGGTTCTTTTTGAAAGAAAAGAACTATTAGATTCATTATTGAATTATTTTCCTATATTATAATGTTAATCTCATTGGCCCAAGAGATGTTTATTGTTTTTCATTTTTATGTTGCATGCCAGGAATTGATATTGTTGTTGTTTTCACTAATTAATTTTTTCCTAGGCTGTGTCTGGGTACTGATTGTTTTGCATCTTTTTTTTTTTACAATAAGATATGCCATTTTAATTTATAGATTCAGATTTTCTGGAATTTTTTAAAGCATGTTTTTTTCTGTTTTTGTTTGTCATCTTCATGAATATCAAATATGAGTTAGCCATTTTTTATGACTATATACATTTTTTCTAATCTTTTAAAACCCTTATTTGCATTTTATTTCAAAACTCTTTTAACTCCTGTCTACTATGCCTTTCCTGTTATCGTGGGTTTTTTTTGGGGGGGGGGCTTTTTTTTTAAGAAATGAAAATCTCCTTTGAATTGCTTTCACTATGGACTTCGATTATACATCACACTTTTTATAATCTTTCTCTGCTCTCCTGATTACTACCAGCTCATGGTTAGCTTTAATTTTTAATTACATCTTTCCTAAGCTTTTGTACGTCTATTTTGGACTCTTAGTTTATAAAGGTAAATACTTCATAAAAGTTTAAATTTATTTATGTAACTCAGAGCAATGTTTTCACTGCAATTTTTGTCTGCTCTATAAAAATGGTTTCCCAGCATGTGTCTTCCATGTGCCATTGTCTTTTGTTCTTTCTCCTATTTTTTCTTTGCAGTGTCTTTTTATAAGTATTTTATAAATATTATTTTATAAATATTATTACTCTACAGTCTGTGCTCATTTGTTTTTTATATTTAGTTTTGGATGAATTGTTCCTGGAAAGGCTGTTTGGAGGGAGTCTATGTAGAGAAGGGGCCATGTTCCAGAATAGCCCTTATGACACAAGTTTTTTACTTTTACTTTTTTCTAGCCACGTATACTGACAGTTATAACCTTCTTTCCAATGCAGTGTTTCTCTTTTTCTGCTTCATTGTCACAGTGCTTTTGAAAGTACAGGTCTCTGTGAGACTCATCCCTTATGTCTGTGCTTCCTTTTCATGCCCCACCATAGGCGCTGACTACCACTTGCAGAACACACCCATTCCGTCATTCCATTACTCCAAGCTGCAGTTTGTTTGATTTGCTCTTCAGTGTAAACCTCTCTCTTTTTTTAGAGAACCCTGCTCTGCCACTTTGAGATTTGCAACCAGAGACCTCTTCTGACAGCACCATCACATAACTGTTTGATTTTTCTTCTATTTAGCAGTGCTCCTTCACAAACTAGTTTGAGGTTATAGTCGACTCCTAGTTTTGTCAAGGAAGAATATATGTTTCTGTTTCTTGCTCTCCTTGTTGTTTTGATGTTATTTCTAAGAAAAGAGGGGCATTTTATTTTTCTTCTCTCTTAAAAGAGGAAGTCTCCTTTATTTGATTTTGAAATGCACTGTTAGAATTTGTTTTATTTTCAGAAAAATATAATACTTAGGCCCTAAATATTGTCAGATATTCATTATTATTATATAATTTAAATCATTTTAAGACAACTCTACTTCAGTAGAACTTGAAACTTAACATATTGTGAAGACTCTAAATTCTGTAATGTATCATACACATTAAAACATAGGCATTTGCAAATGTCCTTTAGTTCCTTTAAACCCTAATTTATTTCATAGCAAATATTTAGTTGATTAATGGAAAAGTAATCTGAATTATTTGTTAGGTTGGTGTTCTACAGAGAATCTGCAAGACCCTTTCTACCCCATGATAAGAAATGGTCAATGTTTGCCTGTTCTGGGCTTGTTTGCAATGGAAATGGCTCATCTTTGATGCACAACTTTTACTCTGCTTTAACTATTAATTCTATTTATTACATCTGGAATTGAGGCATATACGCCATACACTTTGTGGGGGAGGAGGCACGAAAAAGGGTATTATTTTTTCTCTTTTGTGATAGCCTGTGTTATAGCTATGCCTTTCATTATCAGTTTGACAGGAGGGAAATGACTTACCTGTCTATTTCTTCATCTAGATTGAGATACTTTCAAAGTTCCCTGAAAACTAAATGGATAATGTCTCAGTGATTCAGAATAAATCCAATTATTTCCACTAAAAAAGAAATACTCCAATTTGGATTAGAACCGTATGGTTTGGATATTAGAGTTTTGGCCCATATATAACTCATAATCCATTCCTCTCCTACCAATGTGTGCTAATTTACATTTCAAAACAGGGTGATATTTTAAAATCCTAAGATATTGCAAAAATAGGACTCAACTGAACCAAATTCTTTCTAAATTGAAAAAAGATGGATAATTTTAAATGAGAAATGCTTTATAGTTTGGATGCAACCAAAGTAATATATTTTTTCTTCCTTAGAATAATATATTCTTTCACACTAAAATCATTACTATGTATCAAAATGCTAGAAACTATAATTCTGATGTGTTGCAGTATTCCCAAGCTGGATAATATTTTACTTGGCTATAGTATTAATGGAATTTTGGCCACAACATATATTTTAGTGAAGGCATTGTCTTTCTATTTAGAAAATAAAGGACCTCGGATGACAAGTTATATATTTTTTTAATATAAGGGGAAAATCTTACTAGAGAGTAAAGTTTTGAAGAAAAACATTCTAAGAACTGTACATTTATAATTAATGTCTCGACCCAGTCCCTCATGCTTTTATTCTGAAGCTCACTTTTTTCTAAGCATCAGCCAGAATAAACACTGGCTTTGTCATGGGGCAGACTAATATAAAGAGCCATATGTGCTCAATGACACAGCACAAGGAGACAGACACAGGCCTTTGCTATAAATTCCCCCTCTTAAAATTTAGATTGCCACATTTCTTTCCTTCTCTAGTTAATTTAAATCAGTTCTGCCTGTCAGCCTGTACCTGCCAAATAAAACATCCTAATCAGGTGTCTGGTGTGCAAAGCAGAAAGGTTTGGTCTGATGCTGGCAGACTTTTGTTTATTCCATCTCTATAACCATAATACCTAATGAAAGTCTTCAAAATTTTTACTAAGACAAGCTAGATCAGGTATATAAAAGGAGGAAGAAAAGAGAGCTGGTCAATTATTATTATCAAATTGCTGTCAATTGCACAAATCCTCATCAACCTGTTTTTTTTCTGCCGCTGTCAGGTCCTCCCAGGCCTTTAACATCTGATACCATCAGGTCAGCTGCTGGTTCTCCTTTTCCAAGGTCATAAGGTTTAACTGTACAATGAACTTACTGTGGCTTCCAGAGTCTTTCCACTGTAACATAGTTAGTCAATGAACAAAAACTCTCAGGGGGAAAAACTGTGATGAAAGTAAATAAAGTGCCTTAATAAATGATTAAATTGTTTTCCAGGCATATTTTTTCATACGAATAATAAAGTTATAATTAATAGGTTATCTACAACATTAACAAAGATGCAAGCAAAGATTGGCCAGTAATATTGGATTTGTAAGATGCTTTGGTACTGAAGGTATTGTGGCCTCTTCAGCCTTGCACAACTCTGCTTATCAAGTTCATGTCTGAGTGAAAAGTACATGCCTTCTTTCTTGTGCTTAAATGTTCTCAAGAAAGTTGTAGTAAGTTTCGATTTTTTTCTAAATATACAGAAAGCCTGTACACCCCACAGTCCTCCATGAAATAATAGTTACAATGAATGCTAGTGAAATTCTTGAAACACAATCTGAACACAATCTTTGTCTCACTTTACTTTGAGTCTATTATTCTCTAAGTGCTTGTGAGCTGACTCATTTTAGTGTCTCAATGAATAAGGAGAAGTAGGTGGTTTTCTTACTCTAAAGTCTATTAGGAATTGTAGTTTCTAAAATGCTGATGTATAACCAGGAAATTTTATGAGTGACCTGGTCAATGGCAAAAATATTTCTTTAGGAAGGTGGTTAAAAGTAACAGATTGCACAGCAATTAATCTTATTTTATAAATTGTTTGTAATGGCTTCTTCTATGGCTATTCTCGTATTTATATAGATGATAACCACAAATTTAGCAAAGCTATACTTGGTTTTGCAGTTGCAAAAATGGTCACAACTTTTAGGGATATTGGAAATATTCCTGTAGGCAAACAGAGGCAAAGTAGAGAGACATAAAGCTGGGCAAGCGTTCCATTTCCAAGTCTACTGAGAATAGCAAGTCTCCACTACATGTATTCCTATTTTAACACCGTTAATCAGTACAAAATGGTCACTGATATTCCAGACACTAGAAAAACTCACCCACTAATAGTAGATGAATAAAAGTCACACTTTTAACCTGAATAAATTCTTCATCAAAGATCTATAAAACATAATGGATTTTATTTATATTCAATTCTCTGTTCAATCGAGATACAGGTATAATGTATAGGACTTTAAAACTTGGAATAAAGAGTGTGTTCTTCATGAAAAAACACTGTGGCTTTCACAATGAATGAGTCAAGAAGATAGTAGAAAAGAAAAATGTTGTAAACCTTAAGAAGGAAAAACATATTCTCATAAACAATGTAAACGTTTTTTTCTGAATATATCCAAGCCTTCCTGTGTAATCTAAGGCTTAGCTTTAGAAACATTTCATTAGGTACTTGGGAGAAATGTATGCAAAGACAGATGGTTCAGCTCTGCAGTGGCTCCACTTACCTCAGCATTTATAATAGCTTTCTCAAATCCAAGATAAATAGATGACCTTGAACCTCTCCCTCCTCAAATGTGCTCTGTATTTATCATTTTGATTATTTTTTCCGTTATGAGGATTTCCAAACTCACATTCCACTTTTCTCTCAATGTAGAATGAACTTTCATGACTCCATGGCTTTATTGACACTACCCTTGCTTAAACTCCATTCATTCCCTAGTCTATGATGCAAAATCCCCCTTCAAGAACTCAACCCAAACGTTACCGCCTATAATGAGAACCTCCTCCAATCAGAGTGTTTTCATATCACCTCATTTACATTCCAATTCTGACTCTTTATCCCAGTTTCTACATCTCATCTCAATTGTGTACATCCCCAGCCCCCTTCTGGTTTTAGTCAATTTGACCTGTACATGAATTCCAGCATTCCCATGTTTCAGCTTTGTGGCTTCAGGAAAATAAACTAAACTTTCAGAGCCTCGATTTCTTCATATTTATAATAGGAATAACAATACTAACTCAACATATTTTTAAAGCAATTAGATGAAATCAAATATGTAAAATCCTGATGTATTGTACAATTTAACTAGATTATGATTATTCTAATGTCAGGCTCTATGTCTCAAATGCCTAGACCATTATCTTGCATATAGGTTTGACTCATTTAACTTCTTATAAGCCTCAAATCCCCTAGAGAAGATAAAAAGAATTCTAACCCATGATCATGAATAACACCATAACCCAAAAAAGAAGAAACATGATGATCTAAGCCACTAGATGGATTTTTTTTTTCCCCAGAGGAAACAATAAAGAATAAACTATATGCACCCACATCCTCAAATGCCTTATTCTACTCCGGGGTTATATAACCCAATCAATCAGTCAATGGGAATAATACTGAACATGGTACAGGAATCCCATGCTTTATGCCTGGCTCTGCCATTTCATGGTCATGTGAAATGCTGCAATTCTCAGTCCCTCTCAAAAGTTCTGTTGTTTTGATCTATAAAATGGGTATTATCACCTATGCATTCACTTCCAAGTATTGTTTCTTTTCTTTATAAGTTTATTTATTTATTTTTTGGCTGCATTGGGTCTTCATTGCTGTACACGGGCTTTCTCTAGTTGTGTCGAACGCGGGCTACTCTTGCGGTGCACGTGCTTCTCACTGCAGTGGCTTCTCTTGTTGCGGAGCACGGGTTCTAGGTGCGCGGGCTCAGTAAATGTAACGCACGGGCTTAGCTGCTCCGCGGCATGTGGGATCTTCATGGACCAGGGATTGAGCCCATTTCCCCTGCATTGGCAGGCGGATTCTTCACCACTGCTCCACCAGGGAAGTCCCTCGAGTACTGTTGATGGGATCAAGTGAGATGATACAAATATTTTTGGCAAACTGAAAAGAAAAAAAAAAAAGATATTTGAAGCCAAACTCACCTAGTCTTATAAACAAGTTTTACAAAACTTATTGCCAAGTAATGTAGAATGTTTCTACAACTGCAAATACAGATAATAGTATGTACCTTGTAAAAACAAAACTTGGGAGCATTAAAGTTAATATAACACACATTTCATGTTACATAGCAGTTGCTCAGATGTGGTAATATATATTATAAGGCATTATTTTATTATAAAAAATAGAGTGCAGACACAAAAATAACAACTTTGATATTTTAAAAGTTTTCATTAATATGTTTTTAGCATGGGTTTAGTTCTTAAGACAAGTAAATCTATGACCATTTTAAGTTTTGAAACTTTGCTTTTCTCATTTATTCTACCAACAGCAATTCATGTAAATCTTTAAATCATCCTCAACGATTCAACTAAGGTACTTCACTCTGTCTAGTTAAAAGAGATAGTGTTTAGGTTACATTTATTTTAGCACCTAAAATGTACCACCTTGCCCGAAGAAATTGGTTCCCATTAGGAACTAAACCTAAGAGGGGGGTCACTGCAGGCAAAGCCTTAGCACCATAATGGAAGTGAGCATTTCATATTTTAATGTGGTCAGGTAGGCCATACCCTGCCAGGAGTACTTTATAACTACTTAATATTTCCCAGTCATTTGAATGTAAATAAGCTTGTCAAGAGAATTTGGATAATTTATTTTTATTTTTATTTTTTTAAGCAACCATGTTTGGCAGGCACACTTTCCCAAGATCACCCAGCTTCAATTTTAAATTTCAAAAGCCTCAAATTTAATCCCTTGAGCTGGCCTGGTACCTTGCACCATCTGTTCCCATGGTTTTGTTATAACAGTGAGCACCTGCAGAGTTTTGCAACATTTCAAGCTGATTGTGGACAAAAATCAAAATAATTATAATTTTCATAAAGCAAAGACTTCCATTCAGACACCACAATCCCATCTACATGGATTTTGGGAAACCAATCTTGCTCATAATGTGTTTCATATGGATAAGGGTAATTTATTTCTATTTTGTTTTTGTAGAAGATCAATCTTTTAAAACACATGTACAATCAATGTGGAATTCTCACACTCCAGTCACATCCATAAAACTGTTGTGTAATCCTAGTCAGTTCTTAGATCAGGGTTTCTTACTGTATTTTGATCAGACAAGGCCATCAGCCAACAGCAATGATAAAGTTAGTCTTCTTTTTGATTGTTTGCACTTTTTGTTGGGTTTTTTTCCCCTTTATATTAGTAACAGTAAGATAACATTTTGGCTTCAAATATTTTCCATTGTCAGTAGAATACAAAAATTCAGGTTTAATCCATTAAAGACAAAAAAGGGAAAGATAAAATGAGTGCTCCTTCTCCCTGCAATTTTGGGATAGAGAAGTAATTCATGTAAGGGCAAACTTTTGTATTAGAAAGCCTGAACTTTTGGCAGAATCAATGTCCTCTAGTAGCTAAATATCCCACCAATATGTAGACCATGTAGAAGTCACTAGAGAATTACTCATGCAGGATAAAGAAATATAAGATGGATACCCGAGTATTGACCTTTGCTCTTTGTCTTTGTATTTAGAAAGAAATCTTAATGAGTTGGTAATGATGCTTAGCCTTTCATTTTCTGTTTAAAAACATTATCCTTTATTCACATTGCATCTCTAAGATTCTTTAAAACCTTAATTTGAGTTTTGTTTGAGTCCATTGATAAGCAGCTAAGTATAAGTTTGACCTAATTTACCTAGATGTTCAAAAAGGAGTAATAATTTTGTAGTATAAGTATTAACTCATTAAGACATAATCATATACATGGTAGAGTGTTGGTAAGTAAATTAAGAGTTGTAGCTCTATAATACTGGAGTCCAATCAGTACCATTCAAGGACACCCCCTAAAAGAATATTAACACCTAAGAGAATATACCATTTGTCCACTGGTACCAAATCACTTTTGGCATTGAAAGAGAACAGTAAAACCACCAAATGTGACCTGTCATTCCTAGAGGAACAGTAGGAATGAACATGGTACTCAGTTGAGAAGATTAAACAACAAGGATCTTGTAGAGATGGCTGTGCTGTTGGTGAGTTGGTGATAACTGCAATGCCCAATACAGTGGAGGCAAGTACAGCAAGAACTGGCGTGACTGGAGGAGCTTCAGACAAGATACTGCTCAACAGATTAAACAAGAGTTGGTGGTTGCAGAATTGGAGCAGAGTCTGTGAGAGAAACACTGGTAATATTTGGAAATATTTTGTAGACAAAAGTATTTTATAGGGGGCTGAATATACAATATCAAGTAACAGGAAGAAATAACTCACTAAATTTGAATACTAATTTTAATGCTTCCTCATTTGCTCTCAACCTTGGAGAAATTTGTATTACAATAATGAGAACATTGTTTTTAAATTTGAATTAGTTTTATTTGGAAAGTTGTCATAGACCAACTTAGTTCGATTACTCTGCATATAACTTAACCTGAATAACAGCTTTGTTTCATTGTTCTGTGGGACATGATTAGACCATGGGAGTTTTCTTTTAAGTCTATGTTTCTTGCCTTCCTCATATGAAAAATTAAAAGGTGTTATTAGTATCTGAGAACTGCATTCCCATTAAAAGACAAAAAGAAGATAAACACTACTGGTCTGAACAATTATTTTTTAGATGTAAGCTAATGAATATATCATATACAAAGGTCGTTTCTAAAGTATTTGTCAGTGAATAGAAAATTGAAATAATCCTTCTGACTCCCAGGACGAGTACTAGAAATATTAATAAATCAGAAGCCTGAAGACTTGAACTCTTGTTCCAATTTTCCATTTTTAGCTGAGGGAAATGGAGAGGGTTAGAAAAGTCACTTTTATTGGATTTATCTTTTTAAATCAAATGACAAGCTTCATGTGGGTAGGGATTATATTTGTTATGCTTATTATATTCCTAGAAAAGTGTGTGATAAGTGAGGATTTGGAAAGATGATCTCTTCAATCTTTCTTAACTCCAATATCCACACAATAATAAGTAATCAGATGTGATAATATACTGCACCACAATATGCTATACTATATCTAAGAGAAGTGAGTGTTAGAAATGACAGAGTATCTGCTGTCTTTCATTCTAGAAAAAATTTACTTAGTGCAGTGAGTCTTTTTACTCAAGACTTTGATTTTTTTTCCCCCAGTCTGATTGGGTTCCCAAACCATAAACTTATTTTTCATTTTTAATTAGAACCTTGGTTATATGTAGAGCTGTTGTAGATAGTAGGATGTATCAAATGCCAACATCTTAATCATAATATAACAAATGACTCTTCGATACTGTTGTTAGAGTTCAAATCTCCAGTTGTGGCTTGATTTGATCACTGGCTGGAATTGGCTGCGAATCTTCTCAGAAGTGACACACTTTAATGTGTCAAGGCTGGTGACATTCACCTCTGAAAATCCCACTCAAATTTTCCTGAATTTATTAAGTCACAGATAATCCTATATTATGTAATAAAGGATAATTATATAAGGAAGAATTAACACAACATGTTAAAAAACACACAAAAAGCCTGTTTACAAATACCAGGTAAATAGAGGTTGTTATACTGAGTGAAGTAAATCATAGAGAGAAAGACAAATATCATATGATATTGCTTATATGTGGAATCTAAAAAAAGTGGTACAAATGAACTTATATACAAAACAGAAATAGAGCCACAGATGTAGAAAACAAACCTATAGTTACCAGGGGGGAGGAGGGGGATAAATTGGGAGATTGGGATTGACATATACCCCCTACTATATATAAAATAGATAAGTAGTAAGGACCTACTGTATAGCACAGGGAACTCTACTCAATACTCTGTAATGACCTATATGGGAAAAGAATCTTAAAAAAAAGTGGATATATGTATATGTATAAGATTCACTTTTCTGTACACCTGAAACTAACACAACATTGTAAATCAACTATATTCCAATTAAAAAAAATACCAGGTAAAATTTAAATATATGGTCTGACTGAATTCTGAATTTTATAAATTCTGAATATTTTATGAAAATTAGCAAAATACCTTGTTTTCATTTTTGCCATCATTATCATAAAATATAGTTGTCCAACATTTTAAATAAGTGATACTAATTTCATATTTTATCCCCCCTATAACCAGTTCCCTCTGTCCCTCTTAAAAAAAGATTCTTCTGATGGGGTTCTCACTATTCTTGGCCAATGGGAATGCTTAATTAATATAAAAATGAGAATTAGTAAATATCAGTAGGGATAACGTGGAATTCTGTGCTTAGTAATTTTGAAACTTTTCATTCAAAAGACATGGTAAAGAGATGTCACATTGATTCAGCCATTACAAGTTGCCAAAGACTGTGCTAGGTACTTTCTTACTGATCTTTCTTATTGAACTTATCTCTATACTCGAGTTAAAACAACTGAGGCTCCCAGAAGTTAAGTAGCATACAACTGGATATCATCCAAACATATTATGGTCTAATTGCTACATTTGCCCCAGCCCTTGCCTGTCTCCCTGACCTCATCTTGGATCAGCCTTCTCATCACTCTAGTTATTTTGAAATATCATGCTTGTTTTTTCCATAGCAGGAACTGGGATTAACTTATCTAGAATAATCTAGCCCTGTATCTTTTCATATTGTACCTATTCATTATTTGTCTCAGCACAGTATCACCCACACAGGAAGGCTTATCTTGGCCACTCAGTCTAAATAAGGCCCTTAAGACCTGCTTACCCCAGTCTCTCTCTAGCACATCACCTTACTTTATTTTCTTCAATGCACATATCGCTGTCTGTGGTTGCCTTATTTATTAAAAAAAAAATGTTGTCTGTCTTCCCTGGTAGAACCTAAGCTTCATACAAACAAGAGCCAGGTCTCTCCATTTTCTAGTGGCCAATAAATATTTATTGAGTAAATCAATGAATAGAAGCTCTGAACTTTTAATTATAGCATTCCTGATCACATGGCAATTATTAACTATCAGTTTGACTTCTTTTACTTATGACAGCATACTGAGATTTTGACCACATACTTTAAGTCCAGACAAGTTTATAGTCTTTCATTCCCCCTGATATTAATACTTTGAGAAACAATTCAACAGTAAAGTCAACAAATGGTAAGACTCCAAATTTAGAATACTGAAAAGAAAAACACCAAGGTAAATGTTTATAAAGACACAAGTCTATTAAACCACACAGTTCATCTCTAAAAGTTATATATTTATTATAGGTTGAATCTGTACATGATACCTAAATTAAAAAAAAATCTGGGGTTCAAAGCTTTCATACTATGTGAGAAAACTTGCACAAATAAAAGTTTTTGAACTACTATTGATCGCAATGTTAAAATTAAAATCTAACTTAACTCTGATTATTTAAGGCAGTATATAGTCCCTTGATTGACATTTTGAATTTGTATAATGGACCTATCAATGATTAGGGTATAGCACAATTTTTTAAAATTTGTATTATTAAAAATAATTTTTAATTATTTGTTTTAGTGACTATTTAGTGCTGGTCCATCTGACAAAACTGATTTTGAATCAATTTGGAAAATGAATCAAAGTATTATATTATTTCTCATATAGTACACTCCCAACATTAAGCATTATATTTTTTTAAATATATGCTTTTACTGCTTTTTGTACAATTTGTTCATTAGGTATCTGGAAGTGAATTGTAAATTTTGTTATTACGGAGGCATTAAATAAACATAATGTTTTATTTTGAAATAAGTGTAGAATTCAGAGAAACTTTCATCTGTATCACTACAGCATGACTGCTTTTTATTCTGAAAGTCTTAATGATGTCTTAATACCAAAGAGTGGTTTCAGGTTAAAGTGTGCTACAAGTGCTTCTGCTTTATCAGAATTTCCTTTTAGGATTTATTGAGAGGGAGACATTCAGAGTGTCGTAAAAAAATAAAACTGATGTTTTGTTGTTGTTGGGCTATAAACACTGTACTTTGGTTGGTTATAATGCTACCAAAATCCACATAGTACTTAATTTATCTAACCTTCTGATAGTGAATGAACAAAGGTAAAAATAACAGGCTAGTTATAAACTAGTACTATGGTGATGACACTGTGAATTATTTAAAAAGGGCATATTCAGTGTGACCATAGAGCCATCAATCATAATAGACATTGATGAGAAAAAGAGGTTTCAGTCACTTCCTATCTGCAAGGAGAACAATTCTATCTCACAGGTAGCTATGAAGTGCTGGGTGACCTGATGTCACTTGCATTGTTGCTCTACCCTTTGAACGGAGCGAGTAAATTCTCTCAATATTAGAATCGAATGAGTAAATAAATTCGCAGTTCACTGCCACTCTCCTTCTGAGTGCACACTTCAATTTGTCTAACAATAGAGAGAACAGAAAAGCAGAAATCTCTTAAAGCGCAGATGAATTTTTTATGGAATGTTCAAATCCAGCTGCAAAGGATAGGGTTTTAAATGGTAGCAGACACTCTTTTAGAGGGAGCCCCAAGAGACAAAATCTTTTGGAAATGTTTTGTACTGAATTCATTCCTTTCCACGTACACATATGTAGCTTTTCTTCTTCTGAAGCCCTGCTTTTACTAAATTGTTCCACCTTCAAGTTCACATTGATCACTGATATGCCAGATAAAAACACTCCCTTTATCTTTAATACACAGAATTTCAATTTTAAGTAAGAACAGTTTTAAAAGTGCATGTGTGTAATACTGTTGTATTTGTCTGCTTCCTTCAACAGGGAAATTAAGTTTGCAGGGGAAGAAAGAGGTGGCTGGTTAAGAAATTTTTTTTAAACATATTAATAATTTTAACATTTTTTCCATTCAGGTGATCAGAATAATTTTGATTACCACAATTTCTCATTTCAGTTTCTACTTGAATGTTAATATTGTGTGCATTAATTTATATTATTTAAATTTTTGAATATCACTTTTCCCCAGTCACAGAATCCTACAAAATCCTTTTGCATTTACAAACCTCAAAGCTACAAAAATGTGCATTTTTTTTTCTGTATGGCTATATGGTAAAATCCATTACTTCACTCTAGCATATTCACATTTTATGGCATAAACCCATGAATGATATGAATGTTTCTTTGCAAAGATTCTCTTAAAAATTAGTGAATGTAGCTAAATAAGCTTTCCTCCTCTACCTCTTATCCTCCCTCGGCCCTCCTCCACCCACCAGTCATTACCCCTCCCTATTAGAGTGGAAATATGAAATGTGTTTGCATTGCATTCGGCATCTGCAGTGTAGTCTCTTGAAGCCTGTACACTACTCATTTTTATTCACTTTTCCTCTGTAATATATTATGGAAGCATCTTCATCTCAACCTAACCTCCAGAACTACTTTAAAAACGTGTACCACTACTTAATTGTTAATAACAGGTAAATCACAGGTAAAAGATAACTAATTAATTTTCTAGCTCAGTTTTATTTTACTGTTACTGTTTTGAGAAAATATAACAAAACCCCATTAGTGTTAAGGCAAGCCCATGAAACAACATAATATAATGCAAGAAAGACATTTAATAGTGTAGAGGAATGTTAAATTACTAATTAACTCCAAGTTACTGTATAAGAAAGCATAGTAATTTACAGGATTATTGCAATATGCAGCTTGGATTGCCATGAGGGTCAGCTAAGGAGCATTTCTTTCTCTTTCTCCCCTTAGTGTGGTGGTTACAGTAAAAATCTTCTCACATTAAAACGCACTGTCCTACCCACAGTTCATTGCTGCTAATTAGCAGCAGTTGAGATTTTGCTAGCAGTGATTTTTTTTTTTCTATGTTAAGCTGCCAAATGTTACCAACTGCTCGAGATTCTCCATGCACAAAGTGTCCAGCTGCCCGGCTTGCACCACAATGCTGTGTCTTTCAGCTGTTTCCTGTCAACTTTAACACCTGTGCAAAGAAAACAAATCAGATTGTCTGTCCTGCCTTTTGTGATGAGAAGGTTATGAAAAGTGCTCTGGATATTTTTGCTCATGCTTATCATCTACGTCTAGAAAATTGCATTGAACACACACACACACACACACACACACACACATACATACACACACACCTTTTTATTTAAGCACCCAGTTGAGACCAGTGGCTCTCTGAAACTTAAATCACTGCCACATCTGCCATGTCAAAGTCAAGTGTTTTCACAGTCTATTTAAACTTTTATTTAAGCAATAAGGCTTGGGAAAGTCATCTTTTAGTTTTACCTAAATATATAAGAAGAATGCCATAACTTTGATTAATAATTGATTAAATCAACCATTCCTACATCAAAGACAGGAAGAAGAGCTCTTTGCTGAAAGGCTAGACTATCAAATAGGACTTTGTTGTCTTCAAGATCGCTTTAGAACTGCAGCATTACAGAGTAAGAAGAACATTAATTTTTGAGGTCTTACATAATCATGTAAAATAAAATTGACTCCTTTTTCTCCTTAATTAAACACTAGTAGTGTTAAAACACTATAAATTTAGAAATAATCATACAGCCTAATCATTTCCCGTCAGTTCCATTGGCTTTATGACTAATTTATATTTAACCTTCTTGGGAACCTACAATCAGAATATACTTTTTTAAAAAATTCAAAGCAACTGTCACTGGTGTCTTATACCTGTGCAAAGGGGAATCAGGACTTAACAATGTTTTAAAACTCAAAGATGATATATAGTGGACTGTACTGTTTATATGATTTAGTAACAAAATAGCCCCTGCTTTCTTATGATTACAGAGCAACTGATAAATTCCTAGCTCATTTGTTCCTATTTTCTATTTATAGTGATAAATTTAATGTTAAAAATAATTGTAATTGTATAAATGTGCGTGTATTTACATTAATATTAGCATTACAATATATTTAATTAGGCAATCAGAATTGAAAGGAGACTGATTTTGGTCTATATGTAATATCTGTTTGATACTATTATTTTCTTTACCTTTCGATTGAAATATTTTAACTGAATTTGTTCTTCCTTCATTTGTACTTTAAAAAGGCAAAAGGATTGTAAAATTTACCTATGACGTGAATATAAAATTCATTGTCCCGACAGGAATGAATCCCCGCAGACTGTGATCAAAACTGTAGCCCTAGGGTAACACAGAACGAGTGTCAACTACATTTTGCTGTTAAGTTTCACAAAAATCCCCTCTGGGAATTTCAATCACAATATTCTGAATCTATATTTATGTAATGGTTACAAAAAATAATAGAGAGCGCACATCAAAATTATACATGCTTGAATTTCAGAACCATAATTTTGTGATTTAAGAACGAAATATTCTTTGAATTTTCCTTTTTTATGAAAAAGGAACGATTAAGATATTATTCCATTTTCAAGACTGTATTACCAGAGATTTAATGTCAAATTCCTGTTAATATAACTGTCTTCTCCCTGAACTATTCGAAATTTATTCAGTCAAAATTATCAAATAAGCACATAGGTAGGTCAGTATCACTATGATTACTGATCAAATACTTTTTTTTCTTCCTTTCTTCACCCTCTGCATGTCTGCACTTGGAGAAAGAGACACCTGGTAGAGGGATGTGAAAACTTGCTCTTTAATTCATACCAATGCAAATGATTTTACAGGCACCAGTAAGAAAATGTACAATAAGAAATTATCTAAAGCCAATAATTGATTCTAACTTGTTCAAGTGCCTGATTTTTCATAACTGAATAGAGGCCTTCAGCTTATGAGCAGGACTTTGAAAAGTGGGTTAACCTCATTGAACCTCAGTAGTTCAGTCTGCATATGGGGATAATGACACCTATTTTGTGTCATTGTTGTTGAATAGTCTCAGTTTTAACTAGGTGTATAGAAAGGTTTTGTAAGTTTCTGGTGTGTTGAAGATCTATCTTCTTGATACAGAAGCAATCAAACTCCATAAGCTAGGGCTGGCCATGCTCTCCCTGATTTTTCTTTATCAAATCTTGCATAGGAAAGGTTGAATAGAATAAACTCTTTCAAGCTGTGGTATGACTGGCTGAGGAAGATGAAATCTTACTCCTCCAAAAGACATAATATTGTATGAGGTAAGACTAATTGATCAGTTGAGTGGCTACAAAATTATTCTGCGCAGGTGAATAGGTTGGGAGTGGGGTTAGGTGTTTGGAATTGATTTCTCATAGCACCATTAAAATGTCACTGTAAAATCCTACCAATAACATCACCCCTTCTCACATACATGCCTGTAAATTTGACTTTTTAAAAAAACTCTCCTGTGTTAGTCAGAAATTATTTTCTCTGAGGTGTTATTAAAATGTGACAAATTATTATTTTATGGGCTTTGTAGGGGAATAGAAAACAATTAAACATAATTGCTAAAAAAGTAAATTTGTGTGGCATGAAGAGCCCATGGGCAGATGATAATCTCTGCTTGGATTATTTGCTATAAGATGTGAATATGTTGTCTTTAGGGGAAAAAAATGCCACCGAATAAGCTTTGATTCTATACTCAAACTCTCATGTCCCCAAATAATCGATCTATATAATCCTGTATAGTACTAGCTATGGTATATTTCTGCATAGGCCCAAGTACCAACTAGTTACTAAGGACCTATAAAGGAGAAATAATATAATATTGACTTCACATAAAAAATAAATAACAATGCCAAGCAACATTTAAAAGATGCTGTATGACAAATGATGATGATGATGGCCACCATTCATGAAGCACTTACTAGGTGCCTAACCATTCATTCCTTCAACAAATGGTATGAATTTCCGACTCTGTGCCAGATGTTGGTCTAGATGCAGGGGTAAAAAAAGCAACTAACAAAACAGACAACATGTCTGGCTTCTTAAACTTATAATGGAGGGAGAGGAGCAATGAATAAAAATAAACACACAGAGATAAATACTGCAACTAAGATAAACATTTTAATCCACATTCTGTGGATGAGAAAACACAGGCAGAGTGGTGACGTTATCTGTCCACACTCCAACAGCTGGTGTAATGGCAGAGCTGATAGTCAATGTATATCTTTGTACTACATTATGCTGTATCTCAGAAAAGACCCACCACAGGTAAAGTGGTGAAAAAGATGGCTTTATGTTGGAATTTGACCATGATTTCTTTTTTTATTTTTAACATCTTTATTGGAGTGTAATTGCTTTACAATGTTATATTAGTTTCTGCTGCATAACAAAGTGAATCAGCTATATGTATACATATTTCCCCATATCCCTTCCCTCTTGCATCTCCCTCCCACCCTCCCATGATTTCTTGAACAAGGAAATCTCTGGCTCTATTCTTGAAGGAGGCAAAGCATTGAGATAGAATTCACATCGTGCATAATCAAATGTATAGCCGAGACATAGACTGGGTTGTGTTTGGAAGACCGGAGATTAATTTGGGACAATGGAAAGGAGAAGGATAAAAGGAGAAGGCAGGTCTTCCCTGGTGGCGAGTGGTTGAGAGTCCGCCTGCTGATGCAGGGGACACGGGTTCGTGCCTCGGTCCGGGAGGATCCCACATGCCGCGGAGCGGCTGGGCCCATGAGTCATGGCGGCTGAGCCTGCGCATCCGGAGCCTGTGCTCCGCAATGGGAGAGGCCACAACAGTGAGGGGTCTGCGTACCGCAAAAAAAAAAAAAAAAGAAAAAAAAAAAGGAGACAGCAGGTAAAGTTCTGGTTGGAAGAACCTGGGTGACCAAGATTCTCATTGTTAGAATCTTGACTATCTTGCCTGTAATCCTTAGACACATAAAATTTTTTAAATCAAGGGGAGTCCTGATAGTTGTGTTATAGGATGAGTAATCTGGTCACTGTGAATGTAAAAAAGGCTGAAGGGGTGAGAATTTACATGTTAGGGTGTCTAGTTAAAAGGGTATTGTAATAGTGTGAAAATGAGTTAGGGTGATTCCAGTAGAATAAAACAATGCAGAAAATTTACAAATAACAACTAGAAAAAGTGATGAACAGATAGGATTTGGGGTAGGGGGAGCAAATGAGAATGAATAAAGCAAAAGGTGGAGAGATCCTACAGCTGGAGAAGAGTGGAGCTACCTAAAAAATTAGAAGCCAGGAGTGAGGCCAATTTACAGAGGAGATGTTAGGTTTTAGGGGTACCGAAACTGAAATGATCAAGTCAGACTAAGTCAGCAGCTTATATTCTTTACCCTTACTCCCTGCCATCAACTGTACCGGATCTTTCCCAGGCCACCTCAAAGTTCTTCCCAAGAAAGAGAGGCCCTTTTGTGATTTTAACACCCTGAAAACCAGAAGAGGATCATCTGATTCTTGAGAAATTCTTCCCACAACAAGTCAACTTTGATCAAACCCACCCCACTTGAATCATTTTTTATTTGTATACCAAAATCTCATCAGAGATGCTGGTAGACATAATTTTCTGTTGTGGCCTTATTTTATTGCACAAAACATGTAAGACACAAGAAATAAAAAAGATAGAAAGATACCTTTCACAACATCAATACCAAAACACATGAAATGTGTTTTTTTTGTATCTTTTTTCACATTTTGTTATGATAGCAATGTTTTACATAGTTGTATCCAGTGTAGATGGAATTTTGCATTCTGATCCTGAAAAGGAAGTGGTCATTTTGGATCAGGTAGGCTGGGGAAGGTGAGAGCTGAGAGTAACCAGTTCCTGTCTTCACTCCCACTTCAGGAGGAGGCCAACAGCTGGGATTTTGAGATGCAGCCTCATCAAAATTTTGACTGCTCAGTCAATAGTAGAGAAAATCTCAAAGGAAATATTTCTAATGGACATCACCTAGTTTCCTGAGCAAAAGCGGCTGTCTAACGGAAAAATTAAAAGACTTTTCCAACTCCACTTGCTGAGAAGTTGCAAACTATTGTGAAGTATCTCAAATGACTATTAAGACATCCCTCTTCTCTTCTGGTATAACACAAACACATTGACATGTTTTTTTTTTTTTTCAAGTCTCTATAAGATAAGTATCTTCCAAAACAATTATCGAGTACTACTCTATCTTAAGTAAATGTTATTGAATATAATTCAACTTTTTATCATTAGTTTAAAAATCTCAAAACATCCTTAACTGTTCTGAATTTCTATTTAGCTCTTTGTTCAATTTTTCAAGGGTTTTTTTTTTTCATTTCCTTGGTGGACATATTAATTTCAATTTTAATGTTCTACTTCCTTTACTTCTAAAGCCTACAAAATTGCTTCAAGTCTAATCTGGTAAGATATGGTTAAACTCTCACCACCGCCCTAAATTGGATTTAAATGGAAAGATGGATGGTATATCAATTAGAGCTCTCTGGGAGGTAAGGGGAAGAGGGAGAGTGGGGGCTTGGGGGGGGATTTGCATGGTGCAGCCTGCAGGCTGAAAACTCAGGCAAGGGTTAATGCTGCGAACTCGGGGCAGAATTTCTTCTCTGGGAAATCTCAGTTTTCCTTTCAAGGTTTTCTAGCTGGTAAGATGAGCCCCACCCACACTATAGAGAGCAATCTCCTTTACTTAAAGTCAACTGATTATAGATATTAACCACATCTACCAAATAGCTTCACAGCTACACTGAGATTAGTGATTGATTAAATAATAGGGCGCTATAGCTTAGTCAGCTTTACACATATTGTAGATGGATTTTACAAACTGCTTTTATGACAGTTCATGGGTTTTCAAAGAGTAATTCATTGAAAAAATATTCATTGAGGGACTTTGATGTGCCAGGAACTAGTATGGATACGACTTTACAGATATGAAGAAGGCTAAGATAAAATCCTGGCCTTCAAGGAACTTACAATTTTCTTAAAAGATAGCTATATGAATAAATTAATATAATGCAACTTGACAAATGTTAGTTTTATGTACAAGCCATGTAATATTGTGCATAGAGGAGGGAAAACTTCTCCCAGGCAGTTGGTTCAAGGAAGGCTTCCTGGAGAGCCTGACGTTTGAGCAAATCTTTAAGAATCTCTAATTTATTGAGCAATACTCATTGAAACCTGTTATGCCTGGTGCAGTTCTAGGGGCTGGGATTTGATAGAAAAGATCTCAATTTTATTTATAAAGCTAATATTCCATGGTGAGATTGGTGAGACAGATAATAAAATAAGCAACAAATAATTAAAATCCCTCTTAATGATTAGAGCTATCTAAAATTTATCAAGATTATGTGATACAGCCTCCTATTTCCTGCTTTAATATTTGAGTTGAGACATAAAAGGCAAGAAGAAAAGAAAAGATAAGTGAAAAGAAAAGCATTTCCAAGCATAGGAGGCAGCAGGTGCAAAAGCATGCAACAGTCACAGCCAGAGCAATAGAAAAGGACTTTGTTTAAAATTTGGGTTTGAAAAAGACTTGACCTAGTCTGACTGTCACATTATATTTACATTAAATTTATATATTAAATACTATCTTTTAATTAGTTTAAAACATTTCCTTCGTCTTAAATAGTAGCTGGGTTTTATCTCTTGTTTTTTATCTTCTTTCCATTATTCTTAAAAGTTGCACTAATGTGTGAATTTTCTACACCTGGATTACAAACTCTTAAGCCAGTAGAAGTCATTTTATGTGGTGCACAGTTGAAGCATTCATTGCACACTAACTACACATTGTTGAATGATGAGAGGATGGATGGAGGACGCTGAGAATGGCTCCAAAGATAAATCCCTGTCCTAATCCCTGGTACCTATGACTATTACCTTATATAGTAAAGTTTTGGCAGATGAGATTAAATTAAAGATCTTGAAATAAAGAGACTGCCCTGGATTATCCTGCTGGGTCCTAAATGCCATCACAAATGCCCTTACAAGAGAGATTCAGAAGCACATAAGGTGAAGAAGAGGAGGAGACCATGTGACCATGGTGGCAGAGATTGGAGTGATGTGGCTGCAAGTCAAGAAATGCCAACAGCCACAAAAAATTGGGAGTCAAGGAGCAGAATCTCCCCTAGAGACTGCAGGGGGCTTGTGGCCCTGCCAGCACCTGGCTTTTGACCAAGTGAAAGTGATTTCAGACTTCTGGCCTCCAGAACTGAGAGAGAACAAATTGCTGTTGTTTTTAGACACCAAATTTGTTAGTCATTTGTTCCAGCATCCACAGGAAATGAATACAATGGATTTTCAGCATATTAAACAACAGTAGAAATGTGGTTTTATCAACACCTACTGGCCAGAGTCTTCCTCTGAATCAGAAGATGATACAATGTTGCCTGGGTAGTGCTGCCTGACTCAACTCCTGCCATGCTCTCAGCAATGCCAACAGATTCTGGGAATGTACGTACACATAAAATGCCATTGACATTTTGAATATTCTGATCTGGACCTATTAGCCACTCTACTCTAGATATATTTATGAAAAACTAAATATATCTTCATGTTAACCCTATTCTAAAGATTTTTAAACATTCCAGCAAAGACAAATAGAAATTATTCCCCATTATTGATGTCCAAGTGTGCTACCCACACTGACCTTAAAAATTAAAACCTGTAACACATTTCAAATCATATTAAATTGTATGTTACATATGATCTTAAAAACATTTAGGAGGAGTTTAATTATTTTCTAGGGGTTCATAGTATTACATATGTACATAAGAGTATATACATACATACATATATGTGTGTGTGTGTGTATATATATATATATATATATATATATATATGTGAAGTTGCTGATGAATCTTGGTATTATTAAACATACTACTGTGTTAAAAAAATGTAACTAACCAAAGTGAGTCCACATATTCTGAAGAATGAAATTTAGCTTATGGCCTCAAGGTTTTATCGTATAATCTCTTAGTTTCAATGTCTATACCTCAACCAAATCAGGGAACCATTTGAACTAACATGCTTAACTAAGTACATTTACCACTGAGTTATTACATTAAGCACAAATTCATCTTAAAGATTTGTAAATTGTTTTCACTGTTTTTCTCTGAAAGACGTAGTTACTTTGATGGCATGTTAATGAAGCCTGAGAAATTGTGACTGTATGTTCATGAAGGTATATATGTATAATAATTGTTGAATTGGTCTGCTTTCATATTTGGATTTTTTACATATGTATCTGCTTTAAGAAATACAATAACATAAAATCTTAATTTAATAAAGCCAATATACAGGAGAGATACATTATAAACCATAGACCTTTATGTTGATCAAAGGGACTTGTTGATCATCTGGTCTAACACCTTCTTTTGATAAAAGACTAGACTTAGACTCAGAGATGTAAGTGATTAGACTAAAGGCACATTGCAAACCATTGGACAAGACGGGAATAGAACCCAAGTCTTCTGATTCCCGATTCAAGACACTCCACAAGCCCCAGGACTGGTTACTTCCATTGTTCAATATAACTGGTATTGGTTAACAATAGGTTGGTATAAGTTAACTCTTTAAGTGGCTTAAGGAGGAAAAGCAAAAAAGCAAAATAGAGTGAAAGTGATGGAAGCCAACTGGAGATCAGTCTAAATTAAAAATAGATATCGTGATTATAAATAAAATATATTCTCTGAACATATATGACTATAAAATCAATTTTGAAATATGGAAAATCTATTTGATCTTTCAAAGCAGATTCAGAATTTAAAATATTAGATTTTAAAACATCAAAAATTAGTCAAGGTTCAGATTTTCTAATAGTATCAGTCCTTATCAATGAGAAGTATGTAGAAATTATTTTAATCCTCCTTTATGTTGATTCTAAAATATTACAGTATACTCTGAAATAGTCTCATTTACCTTATTAATCCATTAAGGACATATGGTCCATTATGTGTATGTAATTGAAAGGGAACATATTTCGAAAATAAACGACTTACTTTCCACCTTTACTTTGAAAAATCACAACTCCCTGACTCTATTTTCTCATCTATAAAATGGGCTTTTGAGAACATCCAAGTAACTAATTTGCAATTATAACAAGAATTCATATACAAAAGTGCTCTGAAATCTGTCAAGGGCTCCATGTGTGATGTGTGTGTGTGTGTATGATTATGTGTATGTACTTGTGGTAATGATTTTTATTCATTTGGCTGACAGGATATAGTGGGGCAAAAAGAAAGGACATAATTATTAAAAAGCAAGAATGCTTCCTTCAGTGAAAAGTAGATTTAAAGTGAGAAATGATTATATTATTCAAAACTACAGCTACTGCTTTGCACTGTCAGGGAAATTAATATCTCCAAGAGTTACATGTGGAAAAATTGCTTAAATAAATGATTGGTGGTAGATAGCTATGTTCTCTGACTTATGAGAGATGGAGTGACCTTTACAATGACTCAGATTCCAAAAACAACTGACTCCATTTCTGCAATCTGTGTTTTATTTCGTACAAAACAAAACAATTAATATAGTAAAGAGCAAAATTGCAAACCTAACAGGGAATAGGAATGGGGGCCAGGGGACCCAGGTTCTACTCCTTGGGCCTTTCTTGCTCTATATGTGACCTTGAACAAATCACTTAATCCTCCTGGGCTTCAGCCCCATCACTTCCAACATGAAGGGGGTCTAAGGTCCCTTCCAGCTTTAACACTTCATGACACTATGATTCCAGTTCTTAGCTTCTCTCTCACCGTATTTGACACTTTGTTGACATACTGCCAGAACACTCCACACATTTCCCGAAAGCCATAACAAAGCATTATCAGGTCATTAACACAGATTTTTAAGAGAAACTTTAAAATATCTTTCACTGGATATTTGTTATAGCACTTATGTTTATGCTATTAGGTTCCTTAGTGAAGATATAAAGATGTAGCTATACATCTAAAAACGTCAACCTTGTTAAATTCATACACTATGAAGAATAAAGTTGTAATACAGTTACGCATGACAAAAATAGCCATCTACTTTTCCACAATGAGCAAATAATTACTTAATTAAAAACTAAGAGAAGAAAAAAGAAAGAAATATATTTTTAGCCTTACGAAAGTTGTGCCCATTTCTTTCATAGCCCTATTTCTTTTTCCATTCCTTCCATAAACAGTTGACATGTACCCGTACGTCTCATGGTATGTGTGTGTGTGTGTGCGTGTGTATGTGTGTACCTCAATTACATCTAATGTTTATGGAGCATTGACTGTCCCAGACATCGGTCTATCCACCTTTCATATGTCCCTCAGTATCCCTGACACCCCTGTGTGCATTCTCATCACTACCAGATACTAAAGGAGCTGTGTTCCTGAAGGCATTTTCTGAGTCCTTTTTTTGTAACCAGGAAAACAACCTGTGCCTACATTGGTGGATTATTATAGTCAGTAGTTTACCTGGCCTCAGGCAGGTTAAAGATCTCTTTCTCTAGGCCACTTAAAAATTCTTTCCTTCTCCCTATCCTGGGCAAAATCAGCACATGCCTTTGCCCCCTCCAGCTTGATCTAGATCTTCTCCACCCTTCTCACAAGACATAACTTTACTCAGCCTAACATACTTGACAATATCTCAGAGATTGTGCCTGCGCGTTAGTACACTATTCTCAATCATAATGCTTTCCAAATTGGTGCTGAAGAGTGGTTTTGCCATTCTCTCTACAGTATTTAGTTTTAAAAAATGAACACATCATTAGTATATATCACTTTTAGAAATAGAGCTACCGCTAAACCCAGGTGGAAGAGAATCAGAATATTAATTATTTATTTATGCTTTTCATACAAGTAACACAAGTGAGTGATGAAGTATTTCTCTGTGAGCATATGCTAGAATCCCTGTGCAGGCTGTTTAGCCTGTATCCTGGGTCTGGGTAGAACTGAACTTAAACCTCAGAATGATAACAATCTGCTGTTTTCTTAAAAATACCTCAAGAAAGGCGTTGCCTTATTCTCACAGATGAATTACGTTAGAGCACTTCAGTGAAGAAAGGAAGATGTATTATTTAGCAACTCTCTAAATTATAGTAAATGGGCTTAAATTTATTAATTGATTTTATCCATTTTACTTTGAAAAAGTAAATAAAGTAGAATAAATGAGCCATATAGTTCCAGCTCACTAGCTATTTTAAGCCAAACTACAAATTAATGAGGTGATTAAGGATAAAACAGTGAAAGGAGGAAAAAAGAGACCTTAAATACTTCATGTGGATGAACACAATTGTAAACACTTTTTTATTCTCTTACATGAAAATAAGAGTACTTATTCCAATGTACACTCCACCCCCTGTGCACTGCCAAATAGGGACTCTTTGAGTGACATCCTTGGTCCCCAGAGTCAACCTTTCCCTGACACCCCAGCAGGCCTCTGCCCACCAGTGGGCCTGCAGGACCTGCTCCAGCTGAGTAGGCCTCCCTCACAGTTTCTCCCCTTATCCCACTGCGTGCACTTTGAGGCGGCATGAAGGGAAACAAGCTATAATAGCAGAGACACATCTCATGGAAAGTACTAGGCCACAATCGAAGTGGCAGAGGCTTCATCGTCAATCAACACCATTTCCTCTTCTTTGGAGCAAACCTAACACGGTTAACTTGGGCAATCATCCCCCTAATGGTACAAGTCAAGTAGGTCCAGAGATTCAAATCTGCAGTTTGTAAATAATCCCAAGTATAGGCAGAAGGCTAGCATAGTTACCTCTCCCTTTACATTCAAAGGGATCTTCACATTCAAAAGCTCCCATATGGACAAATGATAATGCCCATTGGAAAGACCAGGACAGCTGCATTTTTCTAATTAATGTTATTACTAATAAGGCTAATCATTAATTCTATCTTAAAAAAATAAAACTGAAATTAAAAAGAAACACAAACTTCTGCCTAAAAGTAACGCCAGCTGCGTGTTGTATTAGGAATCATTCCAGCCTTCCTCATGCTGCAAGTTTCTCCACAGAATAAAACATTTGCAGGCTAATGTGGACCTGATGTTGCTGTTCTAGACAGAAGGTCAAACATACTGAACCTACTGCCCGAGCCAAGTTTGAAGGAAATATTGGAAAACACCGAAAGTAAAACTTTACAGTGAGCTATAAGTACTCATAAATACACTAAAATTTACAGATCATTATGCTCCTGTTTTGTGCTTTTTGCCAAAGTCAAAAAGCACACGCGCCTTCATTTTAAAAGACATTTACTGTACATTAGGAAACGAGCCACATAGTGGTTCAAAACACTGCCAATTCTCAGCAGGTCAACTAGGTGCTGATTGCAGACTTAAACTAGGTTCATCCTTCTCAGTTTTACATGTGAACATTGGATTTTGAATGCAGGATGTAGGGTGTGTTTGTATGTGTGTGTGTGTGTACTTTTAAATCACACTCTAAAATCACTATTGCCAGAAGCTATCTCACCATTCAAATAAATGACAGAGAAATTGCTAGTAAGAATTTTCGATTTTCTAGTCTCATAAACTATGTAAAAATATCCCCTAAAAATGGAACTAGAGCATCTATGACAATGATACTAACCATAGATCTTTTATACAGCTCTGGAGTCATCACATAAAATAAATTTTAAAAGGTTCTAACATAAAACATTTTTATTTTTAGCATGATGTTTTAATATTACTTCAGATATAAACTTATTTCTTTCATATAGAGATATTTAGTGACTTTGTTTTTAGTTCAATTCTCTCTAATGAAGGTACTCTATAAAAATAAGACTCATATGAAATTGAAAATATTTTAATTGCATAATATATTGAAGAAACACAATAAGCATATGACATAGAGCTTTGCTTAATGTTTGGTCCAGAGACCAGCAATATTGGCCTCTCCTGAGAGCTTGATTTAAAAAGTCCCCCTCCGGAACTACTGAATCAGAATTTGCATTTTAACATGGTTCCTCTGTGATTCTTGTGGATACTAAAGTTTGGAAGACACGGATATAAAACAATAGCTTGATTAACAAGATATAGAATATGACAAGTAGTCTCTTAGCAAAAAAACAAAACTATGCTTAAAGTCTAGCTGATTACATTGGAACACTTTAATTTCTAACCATAAATGAATAAGGTACATATTACTCAAAATTATTTTGCAGGGCACTGATCAAAAAGTTTTTCAAATGATAGTTCACAGGTTTTACTCCTCCCCCCACAAATACAGTCCTATGTATTTTCAAGAAAGGTGAGTTTTGTCTTAACAACTATGTAAATTAAACTCAGACAGAAATAATCAGGTCCTTGATAAGTCCCACTGACTAGGATATTTGCCGATTTTCTCTCCAGTATTATTTAATCACACCAATTTATCTAACAGTTTTATTTTGCTTCAATCTTGGTTTCTTATAAATGCAATATAACCACATTAAAAAATAGAATACTATTCTACAATGAAACATTTTCTTTCATTTCTTAAAGAACTTTGGCCCTTGGGTATGGAGGATCTATCTTTCTTCAACAGAAGTGGCCTCTCTAGGTCAGGTCGGAAATCTATTGTGGCATGCGGAGGACTGCCTAGGAGGATACGTGAGCTTACAGCTGGCCTTGTACAACAAAGATTATTAATCTCCTGGTCTCCCAACCTGGTTCTTTTGACGAGCTATAAGACACCTACTGTGTTAGCCTTTCCAGAGATATTTTAAAAGGAACTAATATCTACAGTGTTCTATTCCAATCAAACAGAGCCAAAGCTAAACTGTACCTGCCACCTGGAGTTTACGTCCCTGCCACTCATGAATATCCCACTTGGAAGTTCCAGTATCTCCTTCAAAAACCCTAATTTTAAAAACAAAGACTATCAGTTTCTGAATATATCACACATCACATTTATCCACCCAAGCTATTTAATCTTTTGGGAAGTGTATTTTGTGGACCACTTTGAAAATTTGACAAATCTGAGGATTTTTTTTAGACAAATGCACATGTACATTTATCGTGAAAACTATGTATTTGCTTTCAAGTATTTCACTGATCTCCAAATGTCTAATTAATGGAATCCAGTAGAAGAACTTTAGCTGCGTATGGTTGAACGAATTCTGTGCAAAGTTATCAAGCCCTAATATGCTTTGAAATATATACTTAACTTGCAAAATATCTCCAGCAGGTATATACACCTTGTTTCTCCTTTCTCCCATAAAGATGGTGGAGGAATGACATAGACTGGAATTATGGCAAGCTCCCTTATAAGTGTATTAATTCTAGATCTATTTTAAAATCAACCTTGATTTTATCTAGGTTAGCACATATTAGTGTCCTTTGAAAAGGCAGAATTTTTAGTCCTGTGAAAACTGAGCATGTCACGTGAAGCAAAGGAAATTCTGGTGGGTAAAATATATCACTTATTTTATAAAGTTTATTCTGACCTAAATATTCACCATGTTTTCTCTGTCTATACCTCAGCTTGAAATGAACCATGAGCATAAAGCAATTTTACACCAATGAGACCATTAAATCCACGACTATATGCCAGAAGTCCATTTCAAGAAGGAGTTTCTGACATGTTTTAACTATAGGGGAATGATATGGGTTTGAGGAGGGAACTTTGTAAAGGATTTGTCATAAACATACATTTTAAAACAACTATTTACTCCATGCTTTCCAGAACTTTTAATATTACACTATTTTTTAAATTCAACTTTTCAGGAAGTAGGCAATAGAGCTATTTCAATCTTAGGCTGCTTTATTAGAACCACTGTAACCAGTAAGCCTGGTGGTCATAATTCTGACCAACTTCTGGGCTTCAACTCACACAATGGAAGGACTCAAGACATTGTCATTAACAAACTGGAATGCACCTAAGTGACAGCCAGAATAGTGAAGGAACTTAAAATGTTGAGGATAGAATGGAACATAAAACTGTCTTCAATTATCTGAAGAACTACTCGGTAGTCTAGAGGTAGATTCTTTGTGTGAGGCTCTGGAGAGAACAAGAACCAAAAGGTAGAAATTACGACTATATTATAAAAATGTAATGGACCACTTCATAGAGATAATTTCCCATCAGTGAATTTATGCAAGACAAAGGTAAGATAGAGACCTGGATAAGAAACTGTGAACACCCACATGTTATTTGTAACAGGTTTTTGTTTATCAGGCAATTTTTCTCTTTATATTTGCCAAGTAATAATTTAGTAGACTACCTGTTTTGTCCCTAATGACACTATTAATTAGACAATGTAATAGATCCCTGTTTACTATTCCATCTCTGTAGTTTATAGGGTCATTGTATATGCTTTTTCTTTAACGGTTGAGGGCCATGATTTGGCCTCTCCCACTCAGTGATCCCATTACTTCCACAGAAACCACAGAATCCCATTTCATTGTGGTGCCTTCCGCAATTATCCTCTGTCTACAGAGGACAGCAAGGATGCCAGAAGAGTTCTCTTGGTCTCATCTGAGAAATGCTTAAGGGGAGGCTGAGTGGGTCATCATAAATTCACTCCAGTATTCCCTTCTTCCTGAGCCTAAAATATGCCAGGAACATGCCAGAATTGCAAGCTCATTGATTTTAGACCATTGTTAAATCCAGGCTTTAATTAAGCAATATAAAAGACTGTTAAGGCCAATGCCAGATGCTCAAGTCAACATAATAAATTCCAAATCCCAGGAGAGCGTACCCATATCAATGTATTCTTCCCACTCTAATCTAATATTTATCTCTTTTTTCTTACATGCTTAAAATTAACTCCCTAACAAGTACTCCAGACTCATGCTGATTTTTATTTTAATATCTTGCAACTTCTTGTGATGAGAACTCTTACGATTTACTATCTTATAACTTTCATATATAACATAAAGCAGTGTTAATTATAGTTATCATGTTGTACATTACATCACAAGTACTTATTTATCTTATTACTGAAAGTTGGTACCTTTTGACAGCCTTCCTCCACTTCCCCCTCCCTTCACCCTGCACCTCTGGTAACACAAACTTGATCTCTTTTTCCATGAATATGCTGTTTTGTTTGATTTTGAAGCATAATTGACCTACAACACCATTCTAGTTCCTGTTTACACAACATAGTGATCTGGTATTTCTATATATTTTTCAGTGATAAACACAATAAGTCTAGTTACAATATGTCACCATACAAAGATATTACATAGTTATTGACTATATTCCCCACACTGTACATTTTAAACCCCTGATTCATTTATTTGCAACTGGAAGTTAGTATTCTTAACAATAATATTAAGTAAAAATACTAAAATTATCTCCCTTATTGTGACTAAGAAGTATTTTCCCCCTTTAAGTTACAATGCTTAGCATGGCAAACATCAGCCAACTCTTTAAAAATTTGCCATTTTTGATAATTGTCTACCCAATTTATTAAAACACAGTAAGAATTTTCCAAAGATTTCTGGACAGTTAAACGTCTTGGGTTAACCATCTTGTACTTCAGTGTTAAGTGAGTTTTCTCATTTCTCTTATATTGACACCCAGTATTTAATATACCATATTACAGTTTTTCTGAGGCTTTAAGGGTGTTACAGCTGACCATTGAACAGCGCAGGTTTGAACTGTGTGGGTCCATTTGTATATGAATTTTTTTTCAATTAATACTACATGATTCCATGGTTGGTTGAATCCGAGGATGCAGAACCACAGATATGGAGGGCCGACCGCAAAGTTATAACCAGATTTTCTACTGCACAGGGGTTAGCAGTTCACCTCATTCTGTTCAAGGGTCAACTGTATTTAAATCTGTAGCATTATAATAACTTCAGCTCTCTTCTTTGTTTAATTCACCTGGTATCTACACAAAGATTCAGATTCAGTATTGTTCTCTGTCTTGTTGACATACTAGATATGCCTTGGGATTATATTTTTAGTTTATTACTTTTTCAATTTGCCTGCTACCTTGAGAAATGTAGTTTGTCATGTTGTTGGTACAGTTTTTAGACTGATGATTTCTAAATCTACTTCTTTATCATGAACACTTCTTACATACTTACTGTAGGGGAATCCTTTGCCAGTATATTTAATTTCACCAAGATTTCCCTATTAATATCTATGCGTGGGAAACAACATGATTACATATAATGAGAGGGAGGAAAGAGGGTGTGGGCTAGGTTTAAAAACTAGCCTTCTCTGAATGTACTTTGTTTTAAATTTGGAACCATACTATATTTAACATAATTTTTAAAAATCCAAAAAGAAAATAGAATACCATCCCTAAAATTGGAAAGCAAACTGAAAAATGGAAATCTAACTATACATAAATTGGTTGCAGAAACATCAGAGGGAAAGCAAATTTTCAGACTACTTTTAAATAAAGTATTTTGACTATAAACACCTAGTGAGATAACATTTAAAGTCAAAATCAAAGTAAAAATGACTTCAAAAAAATTTTGACTGTAATCAGTAATCTTAATATTAGCAGCTATATTAGCACTGTTAAAATGAAAATATTATATATATGGATTAAATAATTAAATTTTATTTAATTATTTAATAATAAATATTTATTTAAATGATTAAGTATTTAATTATTTAAATAATAAATAAAATTTAAATAATTAGTAAATACCAAGGTGTTCAATATAAGGAACAAGAAATATAATATCAAAGCAGATAACTAAAAACTTTACCATCTTGAATTTGATTAGAAAATACAAGAACTCATAATTTATATTTTTATTTCAAACTCTACATAAAAGCTAGCTTTATCTATTGAAAGGTCTAGAAGGTATGAACCTGACAGCAATGAGCAATGAGAAAATCCCCAGAGCTCAGACAATGGCCTCTAAATATTTTACTTACATACAGAATGATAGTTCCTTATAGAAATGACTTTTTTTAGGCCTGGGGCAGGAAAAGTTCAAGATGAACCAGAGACAATGTGGAATGACAAGTAAGGGAGACTATGGAGTCATAGAATCCAAAGTCAAATCAAAGGGGCTTGCTCTGAATTAAGATGATAATTTGCTCATCAAAAATAATAGTGACTAGGGCTTCCCTGGTGGCGCAGTGGTTGAGAGTCCGCCTGCCGATGCACGGGACACGGGTTCGTGCCGCAGTCTGGGAGGATCCCACATGCCGCGGAGTGGCTGGGCCTGTGAGCCATGGTTGCTGAGCCTGCGAGTCCGGAGCCTGTGCTCTGCAACGGGAGAGGCCACAACAGTGAGAAGCCCACATACCGCAAAAAAAAAAAAAAAATAGTGACTAGCATTTGGTTTAAAACATAAAGCAGATAAAAATCAAAGAATTTAAAATTATATTTACCCTAGTTATTTGTTACAAATGGAGATCGCTAGGTCATCAAACTGCTACTCTAAAAAGTACTAAATAAAGGTAAAAAAAAATTAACCATTTTCCCTGCCTTTGCTGTGCAAACTCTATTTCAGGGTAACTAAATATTTATTGAGATAAATTTCATTTTATCAATAAATTGTAGTCAGTAAATGGAAATGGAATGACAGAATTAGAAAAGAAAATCACCATTTTTCAACCTAATAAGTAATGGATCTTGTCAATGGTTATCAATTGATACTAAATGCATTAACATAGTTACTAGTGTTCATTAGCATAATTAACATAAATCCTAGAGGTGTAATGGGGGGTGTTGAGCTGATAACACCTGAACACAGATCAACATTCTTTTCAATCTTTATAAGGAAATTTTCAAATAGATAAAAAGACAATGAGTATGGTATAATAAACTCAACATACTTACTACTCAGCTTCAACAATTATTACTATATGGACAATCTTATTTCACCTGTACTCTGACCTACTTCCCTCCCCATTCCAGTTCAATTTTAAAGAAATGCCAGACATGCTATCATTTTATCTACAAATTTTCAGTATCTTCTCTAAAAAATGAGTTCTTTTTTTTAATGGCAAAAGTAAATCTTTATCAGTTATTCCCTTAAATGTTAATGTATTAAACTTTCCAATCAAAAGGCAGAGATTTGGTAAAAATACTTTTAAAATATGATCCAACTATATGGTGTCTACAAAAGACCCACTGTAGACCCAAAGAAACAAATATGTTTAAAGGGAAAAGAATGATATTGCAAAGGTATTCCATGCAAATAGCAACCAAAATAGAGAAGGGTCACTACCTACACTGATATCTTTTAAAATAGATTCTAAGTTAAAAAATACTATAACAGACAAAGGAGGGCACTGTACATTGATAAAAGGGTCAATTCATCAAGATATACTAATTATAAACATACAAACAACAAATAGCAGAGCCCCTAAATATATGAAACAATGATGGACAGAATTGAAAACTTCAACACCTCACTTTCAGTAACGGACAGAGCATCTAGACAGAAGAGCAATAAAGATATAGAGGGCTAGAACAACACTATAAACCAACTAGAGATAACAGTCCACCAAATAACAGCAAAATACACATTCCTCTCCAGTGCACACAGAACGTTCACCAAGATAGACTGTATATTGGCCAAAAAACAAGGTTAATAAGTTTTAAAAGGTTAAAATAATACAAAATATCTTCTCTGACCATAATGAAATAAATCTAAAAATATATAACAGAAGGAAAATTGAATAATTCACAAATAAGTGGGAATTAAATAACACATACTTAAACAACCAATGAATCAGAGAAAAATCAAAGAGAAATTAAAAAATACTTACAAATGAAAATGAAAACACAACATAGCAAAACACATGGGATGCAGTAAAAGCAGCGCTCACTAAAAAATATTTATACCTGTAAATGCATACACTAAAAAAGATGAAAAAGACTTCTTGTTTCTGGTATGGCATTTAAGGAACTCTGAAATCATCACTCTCATTCTTACAACAAGACAAAACTGAACAAATTGAAAAAAACAACATCTCTTTTTAGATCTATCAGAGATGAGGTAATACGGAAAACTGCTGCCCTCCAAATTTTAGTGACACACAGGAAGATACAGAGAGCTGGCAGAAATCCAGGAGCACAAACAACCACTGCAGCAACTTTCAGTTCCTTTTACCTGGTACATAATGGTTGGCTTTCAACAGAAAAATTATAAGCCATACTAAAAGACAAAAAAACACTACTTGAGGAGACACAGAAAGTATGAGAATCAGATTTAGAATGGCAAAGATTGTGGTGGTATCACACCAAGAATTTTAAACAAATATGATTACAGATGGGTAGTGTAAGCGAAGAGATGGAAATTCCAATAAAAAATCAAAAGAAAATGCTAGAAATCAAAAACACTATATAGTAAATGAAGAATGCCTTTGATGGGCTCAGCTATAAACTAGACATGTAGGAGGAATGATTGAGTAAGCTTTAAGGTACATCAGAAGAAACTTACAGGACTTCCCTGGTGGCACAGTGGCCAAGAATCTCCCTGACAATGCAGGGAACGTGGGCCCAAGCCCTGGCCCAGGAAGATCCCACATGCCTCAGAGCAGCCAAGCCCATGCACCACAACCACCACCGAGCCTGCACTCCGGAGCCAGCAAGCCACAACCACTGAAGCCCGCGCACCCAGAGCCCATGCTCCACAGCAAGAGAAGCCACTGCAATGAGAAGCCTGCGCACCGCAGCGAAGAGCAGCCCCCACCTGCCCCAACCGGAGAAAAGCCCGCACACAGAAATGAAGACACAACGTAGCAAAAAATAAACAAATAAATAAGTAAATTCAAAAAAAGAAGAAACTTCCAAAACTGAAATGCAAAGAGAAAAAAGAATGTAAAGACAAAATGAGATATTCAAGAACTGTAAGACAATTACAAAAGGTGTAACATACACATAATGAGAATAACAGAAGAAGAAAAAAGAAAGGAACAGAAGAGATATTTGAAGTAATAATGACTAAGGATTTTCAAATATTAACAACAGACACCAAACCACAGATGGAGGAAGCTGAGAAAATACAAATCAAGATAAATACCAAAAAGTCTACTACTAAGCATGGCATATTCAAACTGCAGAAAATCAAAAACAAAGAGTAAATATTGAAAGAACCTAGAGTGGGGAAAACACTTTACCGAAGAGGAGCAAGGATAAGAATTACACTGATCTTCTCTTTAGAAACCATGGCAACAAGAAGAAAGCAGAGTGAAGTATTTACAGTGCTGAAAGAAACAAAAACCTGTCAACCTAGAATTCTGTTCCTGGAGAAATTATCCTTCAAAAGTGAAGGAGAAATAAAGACTTTCTCAGACAAACAAAAATTGAGGTAATGTATAGTCAGTACATCTACCTTGCAAGAAATGTTACAAGAAGTCCTTCAGAGAGAAGGAAAATTATATAGGTAAGAAACCCAGATCTATATAAAGAAAGGAAGGTTGTTAGAGAAGGAATAGTCACTTTAGACATCATGTTCTAAATACACCAATAAAAAGAAAGAGACTGGAAGAGTGGATAAAGAAGACCCAACTATATATCCTCTACAAAATCCCATTTTAAATATGAAAATACAGATTGATTAAAAATAAAGGGATAGATATAGATATTCCATGCAAAAACTAATAAAAAGAAAGCTGGAATAGCTATATTAATTTCTGACGAAGCAGGCATAAGAGCAAGGAAATTTATCAGGGATAAAGAGAGGCATTAAATAATGATAAAGGGGTCAATTCTCCAAGAAGACATTACAACCCTTAATGTGTAACATTAACTACCTACAGAGCATCAAACTACATAAGCCATAAATTGATAGAACTTCAAGGAGAAATAGTCGAATCCACTCTTATTGCTGGAGACTTCAACACCCTTCTGTCAGTAATTAATAAATTCAACAGGTAGAAAATCTGTAAAGACAGAATTCAACTGAACAGTACCAATCAACTGGATCTAACTGACCTTTATATAATATCTCATCCAACAACAGCAGAATACATATTTTCATCATGTTGACACTGAACACTAACAAAGATAGACCACATTCTGGACTACAAAGCACAACTTAATGAATTTAAAAGAATTAAAATAATATGTATTGTGCTCTCAGATCACAATAGAATTAAGGTGGAAACCAATAACAGAAAGTTAGCTGGAAAAATCCCAAAATATTTGGAGTTTAAACAACATGCTTCTAGATAACACACAGGTCAAATAACAAGTCTCAAGAGGAATTAAAAAGTATTTTGAACTTAGAAATATTTGAAATGGAAATGAAAACATACATCAAAATTGTGAGATACAGCAAAAGCAGTATGTAGAAGGAAAACCATAGCATTGAATGTATCTATTAGGAAAGAAAATCTAAAATGAATAATATAAGCTTCTACCTTAGAAAACTAGAAAAATAAGAATAAATTAAATCTAACATAATCAGAAGAAAATAAGTAGTAAAAATTAGCAGAAATCAATGAAATTGAAAGCAGGACATCAACAGAAAATGAAACTAAAAGATGGTTCTTTGAAAAGGTTAATAAAACTTACAAACCTCTAGATTGACTAAGAAAAACAAAGAAGACAGAAATCATGAATATCAGAAATTTTTATTTCTGACACTAGTGATTCATTTATTTCTGATATTTCAGGAGCCAATGACTACTGACTCCATAGATATTAAGAGGATACTAAAGGATTATGAGGAACACCTCTATGCCAACAAATTTGATAACTTAATGAAAAGGACCAATTCCTTCAAAGACACAATCTGCCAAAACTTACACAAAAAGAAATAGATCATCTAAATTAATAACAACAAGAAGAGACTTGGAACTAATAATAAGCAATTATAGCAGATTTGCAGAATACAGTGTTAATACACAAAAGTCAATTGCTTTCTTACATAACACCAATGGACAATTGGAATCTGAAATAAAAACATAATACTATTAACATTATCACCAGAAATATTAAATACTTAGGTATAAATCTAACAAAATATGTCCAAGATCTATATGAGGAAAACGATAAAACTCTGATGCAAGAAATAAAAAGAAATAAATGGAGACATATTCCATGTACATGAATAGGAAGATTCAATTTTATTAAGATGTCAGTTCTGGGACTTCCCTGGTGATGCAGTGGCCAAGAATCCGCCTGCCAATGCAGGAGACACGGGCCTGAGGCCTGGTCCCGGAAGATCCCACATGCCACGGAGCTACCAAGTCCGTGCACCACAACCACAGAGCCTGCACTCCAGAGCCCGTGAGTCACAACTACTGAGCCCATATGCCATAACTACTGAAGCCTGTGCACCTAGAGCCCATGCTCCTCAACAAGAGAAGCCACCACAATGAGAAACCTGCACACCACAATGAAGAGTAGCCCCTGCTGGCCGCAGCTAGAGAAAGCCTGCATGCAGCAACAGACTCAATGCAGCCAATAAATAATAAACAAACAAACAAACAAACAAATAAATAAAGTCAGTTCTTCCCAACTTGATCTAGAAACTCAATGCAAACTCAACCAATAACCCAACAAGTTATTTTGTGGACATTGTCAAAACTGATTCTTAAGTATATATAGAGAGGCAAAAGACCCATCATAGCCAACGTAATATTGAAGAAGAACACAGAGGAGTGACACTACTCAACTTTAAGACTTACTGTAAAGCTACAGTTATCAAGACAGTGTGGTGGTGGGGAAAGAATAGAGGAGATAAATGGAACAGAAAGAAGAGTTCATAATAGACCCACACAAAGTCAACTTATCTTTGATAAAGGAGCAAAGGCTATTCAATAGAGAAATAATAATCTTTTAACAAATGGTGCAGGAACAGTTGGACATCTAGGCAAAGAAATGAATCTAGACATAGATATTATATCCTTCACAATATTTAACTCAAAATGGATCAAAGAGCTAAATGCAAAACACAAAAATATAACCCCCTAAAGGTAACATAGGGGAGCATCTAGATAATTTTGGTATTGGTGATGACTTTCTAGATACAACACCAAAAGTATGAGCTTTGAAAGAAAAAATTGGTAAGTTGGACTTCATTTAAATTAAAACCTTCTGCTCTGCAAAAGACACTATTAAGAGAATGAAAAGAAGCCATCAGCTGGGAGACAATCTTTGCAAAAGACATATCGGATAAAGGATTGTTATCCAAAACCTACAAAGAACTCTTAAAACTCAAGATTAAGAAAAAAAACAACTCAATTAAAAATGAGTAAAAGATATAAACAGACACCTTACCAAAAAAGATATGCTGATGGCTAATAAGCATATTAAACATGCTCAACATCATATGTCATTATGAAATTGCAAATACAAACCACAAGAACCACTACACTCCTATTAGAATGGCTAAAATCCAAACCACTGACATCTCCAAATGCTGGGAAGGATGTAGAACAAGAGGAACCTTCGCTCTTGTTGGTGGGAGTGCAAAATGGTACAGCCACTTTGGAAGACAGTTTGGCAGTTTCTTACAAAACTAAACATGCTCTTACCATACAATTCAGCAATTGCACTCCTTGGTATTTACTCAAATAATTTGAAAACTTATGTCCACACAAATATGTAGAGTTTTAGCTTTATTCACAACTGCTAAAACTTGAAAGCAACCAAAATGTCCTTTAAATGAGTTCTTTTTTAAAACATATATCTGCAATAATTAGCATACCTAAAATAATAATAATGCACCTTAATGTCATCAAAATCAAGTGTGTCTGTCCATCTTTCCCTTATTCTTTGGGAATATTTTTTGAAGTGTTGTCTAAATTTGTATCAACTAAGATTCATACTGTCAATCTGTGGATCCTTTTTTCCTTTTGGATTTTTCTAAAATATTCCTTTTTAGATCCTTCCTCTATATATCTGCCTCTTTATTCTGTCTTTTCCCTCGTAGTTTTCCATAGTCTGAATGTTGCATATTTTATCCAATTTGTGAGTTTAGCATGGCCTTCCATCTTCACAATTTATTAACATTTATAGTCAGATCTAGAGGTTTGTTCAGTTTTAAGTTTGGATTTTTGTTCAAGATTGCTTTGTACGTAGTTTTGTGTACATTCATTATGAAGTATATAATGTCTGATTGTTTCCCTTTTTGTGAGGGAAAATCATTGATAATCATAAGCTAGATCCATTAATTCCTTAAGCATAATAATATTGATATTTTACTTCCAACATTCCTCTTCATTGATTACCTGGAATACTTTCATAAAGACAAACTTTCGGTCATTGACTATTTGTTTATGCTGATGTTCATATTATATAGGATTGTAGGGTAAATGCTGGCTTAATTACCTTTATTTGCCAATATTTCCTAAATATTTGCCCAACATTCTCCAAGGGTGACTAAGTATATTAATGTAATTATGAACTGATGTACTTAAACATATTTGATGAGTTACAATCCATTGTACTCTGATCCTTATTGATGCTTAAATCATTTCATCTTTGCTTCTTGGGAGTTTATTTAGGTTGACTCTAGTTTTATGAATATGATCCTAGGTTTCTTTAATAAATTATTTGCTTTCTGATGTAACATATTTTCCAGGCTCATAATTGAACAATACATGGTCCAGATTTAGAACATAGAATCAGCTTCTTCTGCAAGGGCTACTGTCCTTCCAGTGAAAATAGATTTTAGAAACTGCACTCTGAGGGCTAGGAATGTTCACTGAAACTATGTTGGTCATATTTTCTGGCTTTTTGAGTGGAGAGCCATAGAAAGTCTGTGTGTGTCCACTTTTTTTTAAGGCTTGGTATATGGTCTGTTTTTATTGATGATTTTCAATTCAAATACAGGATTTTAACATAATCTCATTTTAAATTTGTTTCTCCTTTAATCACAATGAAAATTCTCATTCTCAGTCTTTGGATTTATCCCACAATATACACAGCCAATTCAGAATAACTTCAACCTTACAGTCAACAGCATGGTTATGGAAGACAAGTTAGAGTTATTTGAAGGCTTGCTTTTTGTCTTAGGTCTATGTTACCCTACAAATATAAAGGATTATTTTGTTTTATAATTCATAAAATATTTACATTGCTCCAAAGTTAAATCTACAAATCTATTATTTATCTACAGAGAGGTCCAACTTCTATCACTATCCCATACACTCTATTCCTTCCCATCCATTCTAGGTGATACCTACACTTACTTAAATTTCATGATTTATATGCCTATTTTAATATAACTAAATATTATATACATATATTTACACATATTTCCTAATTTTTAAATGGTGGCATACTATGCACATAAAATAATATTAGCATACACATATATGTTATGCATATACCATGCCACATTTCTCTGAAATGCTTTTGCATTGAACAGCACATCCTAGAGATTATGTTCTATTTTTTTATTCAGCTGTATAGTATTCCCTTGTTTATTTAACCAATCCCTGATTGATGGACATATGCATTCTTTCTTTTCTTTTTTTCTTTTTTATTTTTTGAGGTACGTGAGCCTCTCACTGTTGTGGCCTCTCCCGTTGCGGAACACAGGCTCCAGACGCGCAGGCTCAGCAGCCATGGCTCACGGGCCTAGCCACTCCATGCCATGTGGGATCTTCCCAGACCGGGGCAGGAACCTGTGTCCCCTGCATCGGCAGGCGGACTGTCAACCACTGCGCCACCAGGGAAGCCCCATATGCATTCTTTCTTATTGTTTGCTGTTAAAAATAGTAAGGCATATTTTCATATTTCTGTCACTTTATTACTGATATGTTTTATCATCACTAAATGTGTAGCAGCTAGATATATGTGTCTTCTGATGGGAGAAAATACAAAGTAAAGAGTCAATTAAACTTTAATCTAATCAAACGTTAAATGTGACTATAAGTATATAGTAAACACAGGGGAATCAACCAAATCCAGAATGTGGGAAATTCTTCAGGGAAAATACCCAGAATTTTAAATAAATAAATGTCAAAAAAAGAAGAATGAACTGTAATATACTTTAAACTATTTAAAAGGATTAATTGACTAGATGCAATGTATAAACTGTATTTATATCCTTATTTAAAAACTATTTGCAAGGGCTTCTCTGGTGGCGCAGTGGTTGAGAGTCCGCCTGCCGATGCAGGAGACACGGGTTCGTGCCCCGGTCCGCGAAGATCCCACATGCCATGGAGCGGTTAGGCGGGTGAGCCATGGCTGCTGAGCCTGTGCGTCCGGAGCCTGTTCTCCGCAGCGGGAGAGGCCACAACAGTGAGAGGCCCGCGTACCGCAAAAAAAAAAAAAAAAATAAATAAATAAATAAAAATAAAAACTATTTGCAAAAATTGAGCTCATCTGAAAAATGGAAATATTTTAACATGGACCAGGTAATTAGATGATGTTAAGGAATTATATATATATATATATATATATATATATATATATATATATATATATATATATTTTTTTTTTTTTTTTTTTTTTTTTTTTTTTTTTTTTGCGGTATGCGGGCCTCTCACTGTTGTGGCCTCTCCCGCTGCGGAGCACAGGCTCCGGAGGTGCAGGCTCAGCGGCCATGGCTCACAGGCCCAGCCACTCCGTGGCATGTGGGATCTTCCCGGACCAGGGCATGAACCCGTGTCACCTGCATCGGCAGACGGACTCTCAACCACTGTGCCACCAGGGAAGCCCAGGAATTATATTTTTAATTTTATTGGTTTAAACAAGCTTTAATTGTTAGAAATACATACTAAAGAATTTGGGCAGAATGAGACTTTTCGGTGCTAGCTTTAAAATACTTCAGCAAATAAGACATACAGATGACCAACAGGCACATGAAAAGATGCTCATCATCACTAATTATTAGAGAAATGCAAGTCAAAACTACAATGAGGTATTACCTCACACCAGTCAGAATGGCCATCATTAAAAAGTCTACAAACAATAAATGCTGGAGAGGGTGTGGAGAAAAAGGAACCCTCCTACACTGTTGGTGAGAATGTAACTTGGTGCAGCCACTATGGAAAACAGCATGGAGGTTCCTTAGAAAATTAAAAATATAGTTACCATATGATCTTGAAATCTCATTCCTGGGCATATATCCAGGAAAAGCTATAATTTGAAAGGTACATTCACCCCAATGTTCATAGAAGCACTATTTACAATAGCCAAGACATGGAAGCAACCTAAATGTCCATTGACAGATGAATGGATACAAAAGACGTGGTATATATACACAGTAAAATATTAGTTAACCATAAAAAAAGAAGGAAATATTGTCATTTGCAACAACATGAATGGACCTAGAGATTATCATACTAAGTGAATTGTCAGATAGAGAAAGACAAATGCTATGTGATATCGCTTATAAGTGGAATCTAAAAAAATGATACAAATGAATTTATTTACAAAACAGAAACAGGCTCACAGACATAGAAAACAAACTTATGTTACAAAAGGAGATAGCGGGGGCAAGGGGAGAGAGATAAATTAGGAATTTGGGATTAACATATACATACTACTCTATATAAAACAGACAAACAACAAGAACCTATTGTATAGCACAGGGAACAATATTCACTATCTTATAATAACCTGTAATAGAAAAAAATCTGTTAAAAAATATACTGAATCACTTTGTTTTACACCTGAAACTAACAAAACTGTAAATTATCTATGCTTCAATTTTAAAAATGGCTAAAATGTTTAAAAAAAAACTACAACAAAAATATTGGGGTATTCTTTGTTAATAACAGATATTTGAGTATTTGTGGGTGAAATGATATGCTGTTTGGGATGTGCTTTAAAGTATTCAAACAAAAAATGGAGGATACACAAAACAAAATTGGTAAAATAGTTATAATGGTTAGAGTTGGATTTTATAAAACTATTATAACAGTTCCTCTTCAAAAAAATACTAAATCATGATAGTTTGGAGCAACAGAAGAGGTCATAAGCTCATAAATCTCATCAGTCTTCCGTTTACTAAATATTTTATATTTATTGAATTTGTTCTAATCTTCATTTCTAATGTTATCAAAGAGGGTCACTGGAAATTTTTCCTTCAGTTATTGTTTCTTTATTGGTCACAGTTTGATCTCTAATGGAAATAGTTGACAAAATTGCATTTGATTTTTTTAAAACCAGCAGATTATTTCATAATCCACATATTTCTATGAATAAGCTGTAATTCATTCGTCCATCACCCAAGCAGCTCTGAAGATTTTCAAAGAGAAGGGAAGAAGAGAGACACGGTCTAGTTCAGAACATCAATGAAGTTCTGTTTCACAACAAAGCACCACTGGCGCCATACTTGCAAAGTTAGATTCTCCAAGTACTCACCAGTCACTGGTCACACTTCTTTCTGAAATATTGATACATGCTTCCTTTTGGTTATTGTGTTATTTTCCCCCCAGGTTAATAGCTACCAAAATTGCCTATAACTGTACAGCACTAATTTTTATATACCTAACCAGTCAAATGAATTCATATTTCCTCTGTTAAGTCTTTTAATAGGAACTAGTTAACATACCAGTGGGTAAGCTGTTACTACTTCACCCCAAAATATATAAATTTTTTGTTTTTGTCTTAACAATACTACAAATGGATAAAATTTCCCCTTGTTTTTATCACATTGAACAGCAGTTATTATTGTGTTGTGTTATATAATATACAAGTACTGCCAAGATAAAGTCCATGTACTGTCAGTTTAGCCAAAATATTGTTAAGCAAACCCTTAAAAACCTGAGCCTCTTGCTTCAGACAAATGTGTTAATAAATCAAATATCAATTTTAAGAGATGTGTTTTCCCTTTCCAAAAATAATTGTGGGGGGTTCAGAATTAACAAAGTTCTTATTTAAATATTAGTAGTTTATCATAAATTCAATTGAGAAATGGGAAAAAAAGTGTTGTGATATAGGAAGAGCACTGGCACTTTATGACTATCATTGATTTTTTTTAAAATAATACACTCTCTCAATTGATATACTTTTCCATTTCATCCTTTTGCCTTGAGAGTGAGGTGGTAGAGATACGTTAAATGTTAAAGAAATATTTCAAGGTCATAACATTCCTTTTGGTCTCATGTGTGGAGTTCAAATTGTCCTCCAGTGTAAATAAACAGTACACTCAAGACACAGTTCTTAGATAGATAGATGCACAAATGTTACCTTAATCACACACTTCTATTTTTGAAACTGGGTCCATATGTAAGTACTCAGGCATACATTCATTAGTAACATTGACCATTTTCTGAAATCAGACTATAGTATATTTTGAACATGCTTGATAGGTTTTCCTTATTTTTTCTTGCATTTGCATACTCATATATAAGAGGTCATCCACATTTGGCAGGGTCACATAAGATAACCCCTTCAGAATATAAATGATATGAAGATAGTAATGATTCAGATCCTTTTATAGCTATAGATTTTGAGATACATAGTTGTTCTTACATCACACTTTATTTGACATTGTAAACACTATTTCTGTTATAAATCAGTGTCTCAGCTGCACTTTGCAACTTGGAGTAGACCATTGAGCTGTCCTCTTAAATATTATGACATGGAGAAAATCACATTGTGCTTTAACCTATCAACAAAGGAGCAAAGCAATTACAGAGCTAAACAGAGTCCAGGAAGACCCAATAAAGAAAAATCCAAGAAAATTTGGTGAAAATTCTTAAGGGGCCTTCCAATGTTTAATTTAGGCCTGAGGCATGATTAATATTCTGATTCTAATTCAAAAGACTGAACCACAAAGGTACATCTTTTGGGTATTTTTAATAAGCATAGTACAACACTCTGTGAATTAACAGCTGGTCTGACTGGTATTTTACTTCTTCTTTGCTTACTCAAGTGAAGCAGTTAATATTAGTATAATCATCAAACTAACAGTAGTCCGGTGGAGGGACAGATATTTTTTTCTTAGTGTTGTGATGGAGAATATAAATTTTTAAATACACACAAAAAAATCCATGACTGTATTAATATTAATAAAACCATTGTTTTAGATCCAATACACAATAGAAGTGTTTTTTTTTTAAAAAGGAAAATACAAATTTAAAGCTCTATTCCATTGGAAAAAATAAAATGGCATATTTGTATATTTCACACTTTGAAAGGATAAGCAAATTATCAAATATTAAAATAATTAAATAAAATTAAATAGATGTTGACAAATATTGAGAATATTATGAAAAGTGATAAACCACTTATTGTCAATATGATTACTAAAATTATCTAATACTTTAAAATGGAAAAGTCTTTCTTCATAAAACTGTATGAACAATTATAATATATTTTATATAAACCCAAAACAAAGGTCACATTTTCCTAGTCAGTGAAGAATAATAGTTAGAACATGCAGCATTGATTTTCATAATTTTGACTGCAAATAAGATTCCAATTTGTCATGCTCATTCAGATTCAGATTAATCATTAGCTGTTAATGTTGGTTGAAAGGAAAAGTTTTAATTTATTTGATTTTGATTTCTAATACATTTGCAGAGGAAGCATATTCGAAGCAAAATTTGCAAAATAATTTTTTGACTCTTTTATTCAGGCCATATTTAATTTTCATGCCAAATTTCTCATAAGAAAACTCATATTAAGCATTATTTGTAAGTCTAAGTCTTTTAACCATTGTGGTCAAATATAATCATTCTCCAAAACTAAGTGAAACTACAATTTATATATATTTTATAGCCCTCATTAATGACATTCAATTAGCTTGTAAAATCTTTACCATTTGCTGTTTGTCATTGCATTTATGGGAAAAGACAATGCAATATTTTTATTGATATCATGAAATACTAACCAAAATATTACTACTGTGTTTCTAATTAAAATCATTATTACAAAAAGTTAATTCTAATACTCAAAGATGTATACTAAAATACTAATTAACTGTCTTAATGTTTTGGGGTTTTTTTAAATTCTATAATCAACCATTTTTAAAAGACATGTAAAAGCAGCTTTAAGTAAGATTGTATTTAGAAACTGACCCACTTAATCACATTAATAGATATTATGCCACCTTCTATTTAGTGAATTAGGGATATGAAATGTGTCACAATATTATGTACAGTTAACAATGTTTTATGGTCTTTAAGGTTTCCTGAATCAAGTGCGAAGATTTTGTCTTTGAAGCATCAGTGGCACTATTAGTCTGATGACTGTCTTCATCCTTCCCAAACACTATCGTTATGAGAAGAAAACATCCATGCACCCTCCTCTCCAGTAACAAAATGAAACAAACACAAAGCAATATTCATGTTGGTTTTAGTTCCATAACCATAACATAAACTGAACACCAAATGTCACACACAGAAGTAATAGGGTATGTAGAAACTGTGACACACTGGTAAGTCTGCCCTTAATTAAAGTATTCAAATTCAACTTTTACAAACTCTATGCAACCATAGAAATATACACCAGCAGCAAGATTCAGTTTCAAAGTCATTGATTTGGGATTCTGGCTAGTAAATTGTGTATGTCAAAAGCTACCCAGGTTTGTAATCCCTGCTTGTCAAATATTAGCTGCTGAACTTGACTGATAAAAGGGTGAATTAAATTACCAACTACTACAAAGGGCATTTGTGACTGGCTGTTGAGGAAGTCCTGATATCAAATGTAGCTTTACTGGAAATAGATAACTTGTTTTTTGGAGACATGTAGAAGAAAGATTGATTATGAAGTTTAGAAAAAGAGAAGGATAAAGAAGAGAGAAAAATAATAATTTCATTTTCCTTCAAAAATGCTCCAACCAAAACTGTAACACAAGCGTTTCAACTTCTTGCAATTATTAGAAGACTCCAGTAATGTAAGGAAACCCAGATTCTAGTACTACTTTGGTGAGTGCCCTAGAAATTCATCATAATTTTAGAACTCATTTAGAATTAATAAAACACCAAGGTTGTATTAAAGTATATGGTTTCTACTATTTTTTTCCATCTCTAAATCCTATAAATACTATTTTTTTCTAGCATAATATTAATGGTTGAAACTGAAGCTTAAATCTCCACACAGAAATATTAAAGAAAAAATTTCACTATTTAAAGGAAGAGAAGGAGGGAGGGTGCACGGGACCTAAAGGATGTATCTTCTTATATGATTCTGGTCTCCAAGGATAAAAAGTTTCTGGAAATAATTTTCAGACTTGGAAAATTATTTATAGTTTGCAATTTCTTAGAGAATTTATATATTATGGGTTATTTCAATATTAAGTATTCAGACAGAGAAGTTTATTGTCACATTTAATACAAATTTTATTTAATCTTTAGAGTGAAATTTTATTACAAAAGTATAATCTCTTATTTTACTAGTAAGAACAGAGGATTCTGTTAAAGGAAATTTACAGGGAAGTTCACAAGGACACATTCTTCTAAACCACAGATTGTATTTCTATTGGCAGAAACATAGCTGGGAAAGACTCATAGAATTTTACCTATAGAAATATTTTCAAAGATCATATTCAAGATTTAGTGTGCTGTTCTTATAAAACTGTCTTCTCATTTTAATACAGGACCCTCTATAGTCCATTCCTTTGTTTATTTACTGAAACCAAACTAGTAGTACTTTCCAGTTACACTAAGATAATCAGTAAACAAGTAAACCATCACTTATTGTATAACATTGACTCGCTCTTTATATAGTAATCAGTTTTGCTTCTATTCTGACTGAGTTTTTTAGCTATCATTTGAATTTTGTAAACACATTTATTTATTACATAAATTTAAATTCAGTAAACTATGTTTCATAATAATTGTAAACCCTTATGTAATATCTTTTGAAAATAAAGATGCTAAAGTAAAACAATTTCTATTGCCTTCCACAACTTATTTGTTAATGAAAAGTGTATTTGTGAAAAACCTCCATTTTATTTACCCCCATTAATTAGAGTGCGTGGCTTTGCATACATGAGATGTTTCTCAAGTTCAAAGGCTGTTTGCCAACTTTGGTATTATGGGAAGAAGTGGCCCAATAGTTGATTTGGGAAGTAACTAACTTGGGTGTTAAGAATGCCTGGATGGCAGACTGGTAATTCAATCACAGGAATCAAAATCGCTGGAGAAAACATGCTGACAAAGAGATAGTATTTTTCCTAATGTTTTGACTGTCTTTTAATTCTGTTTCAAGATGTAAAGAGGAAGAATTGATGAGAAATTGGCATTACTTTGGGACAATGGCTGGAGCCACGAGAGAATATGTGCAAAAATACGACAGTGGTGGCAGGTGCTGGAGGAAGCCTGGCAGGTAAGGCCACCAGGGCTCAAACAGAGGTTAGGACTGTGTGTCCATAAACATTTAACTCTTGGTGTGTGTGTAAGGGGGCTGAAAATGCAAAAATTCAAATCAACGTCATGCATTAAGCTGTTTATATTTGTTATTTAGTTCATTGAGAAAGAAAATTATATTGACTAGTGAATAATCAAAAAACATTCTTTTAGGCAACCAAGTGCTGATAGAAATAAACACAACACAATCCTTGCCCTCGAGGAATGAAAAAGAAACATCACCCCTGCCCTTTAGAAGTTTACAGTTTAACTGGGAAGATAGAAATTGGAATGTTGTTTTGGAGATAAGGACAAAATTATACAGTAGTTCAGGAATGAGTGAAATAAACTCTGGCTAAGGGTGTTCTGATTGAGCAGAGTATTATAAAACGGAGTATAAATTTTTCAGAAAAAGGAGATGGCGGAAAGGAATAAGGATAGGCACCACAATCCATGGCACATTTGGAAATCATGATCAGCCAGTACGGTGTGGTGAAAGCAGAACATATAGAGTAGAGAAGTTGCAAAGGCTGACGTAGGAATGGCAAACTGATGGGAGGCACTGAAGCCCACAGATTACATGGTTATCAGCCCATAGAGTGGTGATCTCAACTCTGTCTGCCCCAAAGACCCATTTTTATAAAAAATATATATTTCTTATATATGAATAGTATATGCACACACATATGCATATATATGAAATAGTATAAAGATATAATCTTCACTTCACTATTTAAAAATAAAATTTATAGATAATATAACTTATCCATATACTTAACTACAAAAAACAACTTTAATATAAAGAAGAAAATTTCAAGACATAAATGCCCAGATGTGAGTGCATTAGAAGACATAATAAAGAATTCAGATGCTTGGACCTGAATCACTAAAGATAGGATCACATATAAATGCAGGCTGATTCAGGTGTGTTGAATTGGCAACATAAATACCACTAACATGGTTGTTACAAGTGATGTAATTTTCCTAAATGGTGAAGTTTTAAAAATTTTCCCTCAATTTGCATAGGGCTACATTTCTGAAAAACTTCAGCAACAACAAAACTGTAAAAGAAAAAGACCTTTTACTTACTTGGAAAATGAAATTCAGTTGTCATCTTTTCACCAAGCTACTATCTAGTGATTCTTTTGAAAGTGATACAGAACTCAGGAAAAAACTTCACTGATTGGGACTGTGCCATACAGGACTTCTAACATTCTTCCCTGCTCCCCTTCCTCATCCACTAATTTCTAGTATCCTCCAATATAATAGGTACATTATAAAACATAGGTAAACAGATATTTAAAAGAATGAGATTGCAAGCGGTATTGGGAAAGTTGTACAGCCAAATGCAAATCAATGAAGTTAGAACACACCCTCACACCATAAAAGAAAATAAACTCAAAATGGCTTAAAAACTTAAATATAAGACATGACAACATAAAACTCCTAGAAGAGAACATAGGCAAAATATCCTCTGACATAAATCATCCCAATGTTTTCTTAGGTCAGTGTCCCAAGGCAAGATAAATAAAAGCAAAAATAAACAAATGGGACCCAAACTTATAAGGTTTTGCACAGCAAAGGAAACCACAAACAAAATGAAAAGACAACCTATGGACCAGGAGAAAATATTAGTAAATGATGCAACCAACAAGGGCTTAATTTCCAAAATATGTAAGCAGCTCATACAATTCAATAACAAACAAATAAAAACACCTATCCAATCGAAAAATGGGCAGAAGGCCTAAAGAGACATTTCTCCAAAGAAGATATACAGGTGGCCAATAGGCACATGAAAAAATGCTCATCATCTCTAACTATTAGAGAAATACAAATCGAAACTACAATGAGGTACCACCTCACACCAGTCAGAATGGCCATCACTAAAAAGTCTACAAATAATAAATGCTGGAGAGAGTATGGAGAAAAGGGAACGTACTCCGTTGGTGGGAATGTAAATTGGTGCAACCACTATGGAAAACAGTATTCGGGTTCCTCAAAAAACTAAAAATACAGTTGCCCTATGATCCAGCAATCCCATTCCTGGGCATATACCCAGACAAAACTATAATTTGAAAAGATACATGTACCCCTATGTTCATAGCAGCACTATTTACAATAGCTAGGTCATGGAAACAAACCTAAATGTCCATCGACAGATAAATGGATAGAGATGATGTGGTATATGTATACAATGGAAACATATTGAAAATAAATAAAGTAAATAAGAATGAAATAATACCATTTGCAGCAACATGGATGGACCTAGAGATGATCACACTAAGTGAGAAAGTCAGAAAGAGAAAGACAAATACGATATGATATCACATATCTGGAAGCTAAAATACAACACAAATGAACTTTTCTATGAAACAGAAACAGACTCACAGACATAGAGAACAGACTAGTGGTTGCCAAGGTGGGATGGGGTGGGGAGAGGGAAGGACTGCGAGTATGGGATTAGCAGATGCAGACTATTATATATAGGATGGATTAAAAAACAAGTTCCTACTGTATAGCACAGGAAATTATATTTAATATCTTATGATACACCATAATGGAAAAGAATATGATAAAGTATATATATATATATATATATATAACTGAATAACTCTGCTGTAGGACAGAAATTAACACATTGTAAATCAATTATATGTCAATAAAATTTTAAAAATAATAAAGGTATAAAAAAAGAATGAGATTACAAAGCAAAATAAATGTGTCTAATATTTTTTAAATACTCAAATGGGTCACTTGTTCAACTCAACGTTATATGAATTTCAGTTTGTAAACTATTGCTCTATGACAACAGAGAGCCAATGAGGGTGGGTGAGACAAGGCATAGCATCAGGAGGTTAATGTCTTCATAAAAGATATGTCTATGTTTTAACGCTGTACTAGGTAGAACACAGGGAGGGCAGGTCAACTATTAGAAGTATGTTATATATTTTTTTGAATAAAATTTTAAAAGAATGATGATTCAAACTGAAAATATTATAAAAATGACAAATGCCAGGAAAATTTTGATAGTATTTGAGTAGGTTTCCTATTAAAAAAAGAATATTATTAAAATTTTTATTAAATTTTAATTAAAATTTTTAGATTAAATGTCTTCTCAGAAAAATAAGGTTTATTCAATATTCTTTAGTCCTGGCTGATGGAAAAGTATATACAAGCATTCTAAATCCTAATTTGGCCACTGAATCTACTCCTTCCTTCACCATTAACAACATACAAGCTATCTTTCTGAGATTTTACGGACAAATATGATTTTTAAAAATAGATAAGACTTTGACCTTGTACTCTGTTAAATGGAGCTAAATGTGTAAGCTTCTTTTCTTTTTTAGGTTAAGAACCAGTCTACAGACTGAATCTAAATGACCTACCCAAATCCTCTCTTAAATGGGTCACCTTTATATATATATATATATATTTTTTTTTTTGCTTTATTAGAGTTAACTTATCTTCTCAGTAGCATGATTTAGGAGAGAATTTTCTTTAAAAGCTCAGCTGCTATAGCAAAATACCATAAACTATATTCCCTATCAAAAACAGAAATTTATTTCTCACAGTTCTACCAGCATTGTTGCGTTCTGGTGAGAACCCTCTTCTGGGATGCAGACAGCTGACTTCCTGTATCCTCACTGAGTGAGCTTTTACACTCACAGGTGGGCTAGTTCTCTGGCATTTTTCTAAGAGCACTAAGCCCTTTCATGAGACCTCCACCCTCATTATCTAATTACTTCTCAAGGGCCCCATCTCTAAATATTATCATATTCGGCATTATATTTTAGCACATATATTGAGCAGGGGCAAACATTCGTTCCATAACACACAAATATAAGCAAAATTTTTAAACCACTTTGTCTTTCCTTCTAAAATCTCCAATTCTATTATTATATTATAATTTGATTTTTAAGCATTTTTGAGATATAATTCATATACAATTCACCCACTTAACATTGCACAATTCAATATTCAGAGTTGTACAAAAATCATCACAGCAATTTTATATCATATTAATCATGCAAGAAAGAATCCCCACACCCATTAGTAGCCACTTCACATCACCCCACCTCCAACCCGGACCAAAGCAACCATTAATCTACTTTCTGTCTCTATAGATTTGCTTATTTTAGACATTTCATATAAATGGAATTATAAAATATATATATATTATACAATATGTGGTCTTATGTAACTGACTTTTTTTACTTAGCACAAAGTTTTCAAGGTTTATTAATGTTGCAGCATGTATCTTTATTATCTTTATTGTCAAATAAAATTCTATTGTATGGATATACCGCATTTATTTATCAGTTATTGGACACGAGTTGTTTCCCTTTTTTGTCTATTATAAGTAGTGCTGCTATGAACATTCCCATGAGGACACTTCTTACCTCTTTCTCTGCGAAATTTCTAACTGGTCTACTGTTTTCCTTGTTGCTTTCATAAATCTACAAGCCTCCTCTTAATTGCTTTCCACCAAAACCTTCCTTGTTTTTGACACAGTCTTCTTAGGCTTGAACTTCCTCCCACTCTATTCAAAGTAGAATCAGTTCCCTTAGGGAGAGTCATGGAACTCTCTGATCTTGCATCCTGCCTTTTCCCCTGGACAGTTCCTCTGCATCATTGCTCCAGAATTGGCATGGGGACAGCAGCCTGTTTTTCTCAGAGTGAAAACCCTATTCTATCAGTGAGGCATTGGGTGGAGGCAGCAGCCTCTGGTCTTCTGAGCTTACCTTTCCCAGTGTGAGATCCATTGCCCTATGAGTGAGCTGTAGTGATAACAATGAGGGTTCTGTATTCTCAGCCTGTCACACCTGGAGTAGAGCTTCTGTCCTACAAGTGGGGCTGGATGAACAGAGACTGAGACCTCTTTACTGCTCTTGTCTAGAATAGAGTTTCTGCCTCATCAAGGTTGGTAGGGTGGTTAGAAATGCTGTTGGTCTGGCACTCCTAGGAGAAATCGTAGCCCTGGACTGAACGCTGGGGTGAGAGGGAGCTTTATCTTGGCTGCATCCACCTGGAGTAGAGCTTCCATCTTGCTCACCTGGTGGGGAGGAGTGTGATGTGGAAGATGACCTTTTAGTTTTATAATTTTGAAGAGACCAATTCCTCCCTGCCCTGACATAGACTTTTTTTCTTTTTTGCAGTTGTGGTAGAGTGCTTTGAGATCCTTCAAGTTTAAAGTTGGGGATAAACAAATATTGAAAAGGAAAGAACTAGAAAGAGCTCTCTATAATTGAATGAATGATCTAAAGAAACAACTCTAAAGAAAATACATATATATATAAAGTTTTCAGGTTGAAAGAAACAGTTGCAAAAATTATTAGTTCAAGGACAGGGTGACTTGATACTGTTAAGATATCAATCTTTCTGACAGTGATCTCTAGATTCATTGCAATCACAATTAAAATTCCAAAAGATTTTTTTTGTAGAATTGATTAGGCTGATTTTAAAGTTTATGTAGAAATGCAAATAACCTAGAATAACCAAAAACAGTTTTAAAAAAGAATTTTGGGGACTTCCCCGGTGGCGCAGTGGTTAAGAATCTGCCTGTCAGTGCAGGGGACATGGGTTCAAGCCCTAGTCTGGGAAGACCTCATATGTCGCAGAGCAACTAAGCCAGTGTACCACAAGTACTGACCCTGTGCTCTAGAGCCTGTAAGCCACAACTACTGAGCCCAAGTGCCACAACTACTGAAGTCCACATGCCTAGAACCAGCTTTCCACAAGAGGGGGAGCCACCACAATGAGAAGTCCGCACACTGCAACAAAGAGTAGCCCTCGCTCGCCGCAAGTAGAGAAAGCCCACGTGTAGCAATGAAGACCCAACACAGCCAAAAATAAATAAATAAATTTATATATTAAAAAAAGAGGGCTTCCCTGGTGGCTCAGTGGTTGAGAGTCCGCCTGCCGATATAGTGGACGCGGGTTCATGCCCCAGTCCGGGAAGATCCCACATGCTGCGGAGCCTGTGTGTCCGTAGCCTGTGCTCTGCAATGGGAGAGGCCACAACAGTGAGAGGCTTGCGTGCCGCAAAAAAAAAAAAAAAAAGGAAGAATTTTGGAAGACGTACGACAATGCTATAGTAATCAAGATAGTGTGTTATTGTTATAATAGATACATTAGTCAACAGAACAGAATAGATTATAGAAAAAGACTCACAGTTATAACACTTTTGAAAAAAGCACAAGGCAATTCAATGAAGAAAGTACAGTCTTTTCAACAGTCTTGGAGCAACTGGATATGCATATGAATCTCAATATTTAGTTCACACAACACACATTTAATCTTAAGAACATAGACTTAAACATTACTAAGTCACAAGTAGAAAAGTTATAGAAGAAAACAGTAGAAAATCTTTGCAAACTTGGATTAGGCAATGATTTCTTAGATAGAATACAAAAATTAGGAACTATAAAAGAAAAATATTGATAAACTGTGAACCATCAAAATTAAAATATTATGTTCCTAGAAAGACATGATTAAATAAATGAAAAGAGAAGCCACAGAGCAAAATAAAATATTCACAACATAAAAATTGTCAAAGAGCATGTATCTAAAATATAAAATGTATCAGTCATAAAACGGTAAATAATCTAATTAAAAGTGTTGAAATGATTTGAACAGTAGCTTCACAAAGGGTTATATACAAATGGATGATGAATACAAGAAACAATGCTCAACATCATTAGTAATCAGGGAAATTTATATTAAAACAACAGTGAGATTCCACTACAAACATACAAGAAAAACTAAAATTATAAAGACTGAAAATACCAAGTGTTGATGAGGACGTGGAGTTACTGGAACTCTCATGCAGTTCTGTGGGAAATGTAAAATAATACAAACATCATGTAATAGAGTCTAGCAGCTTCTTGTAAAATGAAATTAAAACATTCCCTAACACTGTATACAAAAATAAACTCAAAATGGATTAAAGACCTAAATGTAAGGCCAGACACTATAAAACTCTTAGAGGAAAATATAGGCAGAACACTCCATGACATAAATTACAGCAAAATCCTTTTTGACCCACCTCCTAGAGAAATGGAAATAAAAACAAAAATAAACAAATGGGACCTAATGAAACTTAAACGCTTTTGCACAGCCAAGGAAACCATAAACAAGATGAAAAGAAAACCCTCAGAATGGGAGAAAATATTTGCAAAAGAAGCAACTGACAAAGGATTAATCTCCAAAATATACAAGCAGCTCATGCAGCTAAATATCAAAAAAACAAACAACCTAATCCAAAAATGAGCAGAAGACCTAAGTAGACGTTCCTCCACAGAAGATATACAGATTGCCAACAAACACATGAAAGGATGCTCAACATCACTTATCATTAGAGAAATACAAATCAAAACTACTGTGTGGTATCACCTCACACAGGTCAGAATGGCCATCATCAAAAAATCTACAAAAAATAAATGCTGGAGAGGGTGTGGAGAAAAGGGAACCCTCTTGCACTGTTGGTGGGAATGTACATTGATACAGCCACTATGGAGAACACTATGGAGGTTGCTTAAAAAACTAAAAATAGAAGTACCATACAACCCAGCAATCCCACTACTTGGGCATATACCCTGAGAAAACTATAATTCAAAAAGAGTCATGTACCACAATGTTTACTGCAGCTCTATTTACAATAGACAGGACATGGAAGTAACTTAAGTGTCCACTGCCAGATGAATGGATAAAGAAGATGTAGCGAATATATACAATGGAATATTACTCAGCCATAAAAATAAATGAAATTGAGTTATTTGTAGTGAGGTGGTTGGACCTAGAGTCTGTCATATAGAGTGAAGTAAGTCAGAAAGAGAAAAACAAATACACTATGCTAACACATATATATGGAATCTAAAAAAAGAAAATGGTTCTGAAGAACCTAGGGGCAGGACAAAAATAACAACACAGATGTAGAGAATGGACTTGAGGACACAGGGAGGGGGAAGGGTAAGCTGGGACGAAGTGAGAGAGTGGCATGGACATATATACACTACCAAATGTAAAATAGATAGCTGGTGGGAAGCAGCCACAAAGCGCAGGGAGATCAGCTCGGTGGGATATGGAAGGTGGGAAGGAGATGCAAGAGAGATGGAATATGGGTATATATGTATACATATAGCTGATTCACTTTGTTATACAGCAGAAACTAACACAACATTGTAAAGCAATTATACTCCAATAAAGATGTTAAAAAAATTCTTGGAAGTCTATCAATTAGAAAGAAATACAATTTCCTGAATTGTTTTTTTTTTCCAAATTACCTCTGTAATTGCCTTTTCCTATTATTTTGTACCCTTGTAATACAACACCCTCTTAACTGGTGTCTCTAACTTTTGTGGCTTCCTTCCCCAGTGTTTATTCCACATAGCAAATAAAAAATTATGTTTGTGCAGCACAAAAAAACCACAAAAAATAAAACAAAAAAATACCATGCAAATACATATATTTTTAAATGAAAATGATGGCTAAATAGAATAAAAACAGCTAATCCAGATGACTGTATGCCAAAATTTAGAACAGATTTGATAGATTCATATTAAGAGAATTTGAAATAGTCATTCATATTTGACATAAATAAATTTGAAAAATAGTATTGTAACTGGGTTTGATACTGCATAACAAGTCAAAATCACATAGATGTAACACGCTGTTACAAATGATTTTTAAAATTACTGTTTCCTAGTGACATTTAATCTAAACATTTATACACTTCTGACTGTCATTGCTCCTATTTAAATTCAGAGGTCACTTCATTTCTACCTTTTGCTTGTTAAAGTGTTACTTTTAGATTTCTTTTACTTCCAGAGTACAAAATATCTGACTAATGGTTCCTAAATGTTTGGAGAGTCATATACAGCTTAAAATTCTGAAGAAGCAATGTTCTCACTTATCAGAAAAATATAGCAAACTGCAGGTACAGGAAATTTAAGATATAATTTTATAGGGTCATTGGTCCCCTAAGTCACGTCCATATACTTCCTAGTGATCTATGGACTCTAAAAAAAAAGTCCATGATTCAAATACAATTTAGAAATGTTGATAATATGAGACAGGCAGATAATGTATCAAAATTTCTTTCAGCTTGTCATAGATCTAACTTAACGTAATGGTAAACAAAACTCTTTACCACATAACATTAAGCATTACTTGAGGAACCAAAATTTATATCACTATTGGGAGGAAATATTGGATGGTGGTTTTAAGTATCGTATCTTAAATCATTTGAGTTGAGTTGAAATTCTGGATCAGAAAGTATGACTGTGGCTAAAATTTTAACATATCAAAGCCTCAGTTCTTTTATCTAGGAACTGTGAATAATAACAAAACCAATCTTTTTGGTAGATATAAGAGATAGGTGAAATAACCCATAAAAATTATTTAGTACAATGACTGGCACATATAGTGCACTTAACACATATTCGCTATTATTGATGCTCTTATTGGCATTATAAGACGTCATTTGAAGATAACCTTACAAAGATGTTGAGTGTCTGTAATTCTAGTATTTGTTTTAAGTGGTTGCTTCTCACTATTACTTTTACATATATGTCACAAGGGAATACGATTTTTACTTTGGACCCACATTCTTTTCCTTACATTATTATAGAACAAGAGATCTCTGATGATACACTGCCCCACACAAAGCTTCCTTGTGTAATATTAAGATAGATCATTTGCCAAAAGAACAACCTCACTAAGAAGCCAAAGGCATGGGGCAACAAAAACGTCTTTATGTAATGATTGGTTCACAGGCATCCTTTGCCTTGAAGCATGATTCAAATTTCCTCATTGGATTAATTCTGTACAGCTCTCACGCATACCCACGGCCCTCACAAATCAACTTTCCTAGCTTCTAGATTTCATTAGGGATCTCAGCTTCTCTTTAAAATAATTACAATCTAACTTTCCCCCAGTTTTGTTTTTAGCATAGAAAAAAGAGGAGCTGAATATTTAACTCCCTAGTTAACAGTAAACATATTAGTAATAAAAGATAAAAGAAAAGTTGGACAGAAAACTTGGATACCCAATACACCATGCGTTTTTGTTGAAATAAAGTTGCTCAAGTCGTAAATTTACACAATTAAACTTCTAAACAGAAGAATAATTAAGGTTAAAAAAACATGCAGGCCTAGAAAAATCTGGAAACTATTCCATTAAAACTTAATCATATTATAAGCTTAATTTTAAGCTTAATTATATTCAGAATTTGAGGTTAGAATAATGAAGAATGCCTCCTTTTAAAATTAGTTTGAAGGTTTAAATCAAGCTCAGCAAATTTAAGTGAGTAGATCCTCAGGTCACTTCTAGCTTTTTTTTTTTTCCCTTTTTGTTCTATCTTTTTAACATTGCTTCGCCTTCATTGACTCTTTTCTGTCCATAAATAATAGACAGGGGTAGGAGTAGTGGTGAATATTGAAAACCTAAGGGTGTTTAGAACCAATATCCATAACTTAGGATACAGCTTCCCAACGTCAAAGGACTATTATAATCATATACAGAAAAAATAAACAACTTATATACTGTATAGCTCCTTGTGTCTCAAATCAGAAAAAGTGTGTTGTTTACACTGAAATTTCTGAAAACTGAATGTTGTATCTCCATTTTAGTTTTTGTTGTTGTTGTTTGTATACGCATGACTGAGATAACTACTTTTTTACATCCTAACCACATTAAATGGATTTAATCCACCCAAATAAACATTTAATGACAGCATATAAATGTATAGTTGGTCTTGGTCCTTCATTTGTGCAATTTACCTAGAACGATTCTGTTTACACCATTGCAAAGAAATCAATTTTCTTTCATTTTTCTAGTTCTGCTGTATTAGAACTGAATGTATTTTCCATTCATTTAACTTCCTTGATCAAATATCAAATATTATCAATTCTACCACTTAAATATCTCCAAATACATGCTCTTGTCTCCATTCCATCAGGCTCTTTGTATGTCTTGTTTGGATTATAGCAGTAGCTTCCAAATCAGTGTGCTTTCTGCATGATTTAGTTCCCTTTTATCTTGTCCCTAGATTGGAAGACTCTCTATAAATGCAGAGCTAATCAAGTCACCCCTGTTTATCATACATTTAAAGCGGTGTTAATATGGTGCTGTTAATTTGTACTTTACATATACTTTTTAAATTTTTTGTATTTATGCACCCTAACCTCAGAAAAGTAAACATATACTAAAAGCATCCCACTACCTGAATTACAAAGTTCAATCGTTGCACAACAAGAATCAAGGACCTTTATGTTTCAGCCTCTGCTTATCTTGTCTGTATTGCTGTATAACACTCCTGTGTAGCCTAAATTTTTTATAGTTTTTAGAATCTAGTATGATCTTGTTAGTCTCTGTACCTGTGATGCAATGTTTCTTCTGATTAAAAGCCCTTTCTTCTTTACTTATTTAAAATAACACCTCATTCATTGTCTTTCAAGATTCTGCCCAGGTGCCACCTCCTAACCTGTTCAAAAATAGATTTGTAGTTTAAATGTCTCTCATAGGACCAGCAACAACTCAAGCACAAAGACCCTGTCTTACCAGTCTTATGTTCTCAGCACCTATTACCTACTTAATGCTTATAAATATGTGCCAATAAATGTGGCATGTTTGAGTCTCTTCCTAAATTTTCACTTCACTTCTCAGATCAACTCACCCTACACATTATCTTGAATAGACCCCCCTGGTCCTACTGACACTCTCTATAAAACACATTTCTGAGAGTTTGTTAAAGTTGGGAGATAAACATGTGTAGTACAGCAGCAAACAATGAGCTTAGATTTATAATCTAGGCATTAGGAAACAACGGAGAAAATTTAAGTGTTATACAGCCAATTTGCATTTTAGCATTATCACTTTGATGACAATCTGAAAAACTAATTTGATTTGGAAGAGAATGGTGTCCGGTGATCAATTCAGAGGCTATTTTAATAGCCGTGAGAGAGATACTGAGTACATGGATGACAGTGGGGCAGGAAAGAGATACTTAGGAGGTAAAATCAACAACTTTTCATTAAGAGATGCAAGACTGAGTCAGAGTCAAGGAAAATTCCTAAGTTTCAGGCTTTCCCACGCTGCCAAATCAGAAAAAGAGGAAGAAATTTGGGGGTTGGCCTATGGGTCAGTGAGGGTGCAGAGGAGATAATCAATTCAGTTCAAAATATGTTAAGCTTAAGGAATATATGGGACTTTGAGCAGGAAGTTTAGAGCAGGTTTAAATGTATAAATCTATAAATCTTGGGATGGCCAGACCTATGGATAAATATTCAATAATATGAAGCTTAAAAATACTATTTGAAATCATGAGAGTATGAGAAATTTTTAAAGGAGACAATAGATTTTTCTCCAAGAAGTCTAGACCATATTTTTTTCTACACTATATGGCTAATAAAATTGAAAACTGACTTACACAGAAGCCCAAAGAAAACTTAGCATGTTTACCATTTACAAAATAATAATAAAATTAAGCTGATTCATTCCACTGGGAGATCCACAGAGTTTCATTTTCTTACTTAACTCTGTCACTCTGTTCCATGCATCTTAATATGGTGCATCATTTTGCTTTGCATGTTATGTAGTACATTTATATAGCACTCAAAATAACTCCTTCGTCTTTGTCTTTAATCCAGAATAATTTTTCATGGTTGGCACTTCTTTATTTTATCCAAGTTCTGTCTTTTGGGATTGTGTGTACAAGCTGAGAAGGGTCAAATGATGTGTGGGTTGAAAGTAGTTTCATGATTCATGGAAACTATCAGCTATGCAAAATTATCACTCTGGCACAATGAGTTTCTTATGCAAGGCTTCTTAATGCAAAAAGGAAAATGGAGCATTCCATGGATTTTCCATCTCAAAAATATGCTAAGAAGTACATGGAAAATAGTCACATAACACTTTCCAAATAATGGCCATATAGCTCTGTTATCATGAAAACATTTTTTCTACTGTTGCCTAGATGCAAGTGCTATATATTAACTAGTTCTCTTGTAATTCTGATAATCTACTGCCTGACTTCAAGCTTATTCAAATATGATTTTTTTAAAGTTTGTGGTCAATTTTGAATAATTAGAACAATAATATCTTGGGCATTTGTTCAAGGCTTTGCTATTTATTAAATTATTTCATATGGATTATCTCATTAAACATACAAACTATAGGTCACCTGATAGCAATTTTTTTTTAAATTATATTTCCATTAGATGTTCATTGTTCACTCTTCTGACCACACAAACATGTAGTCATTTTAAAATTGTTTCTCATTCTAGCCAATATTTAGGAATAAGTTTTATAAATTAAATAAATTAACTTTTATAAGTGCTCAAAACAGTGTCTAACAGAAAATAAGTACTTACTGAGTCTGTTAAATAAATTTTTTTAAAATAGCTATCTTCAAGAACATTTTATGCCTCTTCATTTCGCTTGATCCCCACCCACTTTTACTTCTCTATACCACAGGCTCTTCTTATCTACTAGGCTTATTTTAGCCTCTCCTTCAGATGTTCCTTGCTATAAATCACTTAAAATATTGCCCTTAAATTTAATACAATTAAATTCCAATCATGTAAACTCCTGCAAAATTAGTATTATTTCCTAACTTTCAAAATCCTTATAATGTATATCAAACATAGTCAGCCAAACCTTCCTAATTACCTATTACCTCTCCCTGAGCATTCTGCTCTCTTGATATGGAGTATTCAAGACATGGAGAAAAATCATACTAGTCTGTCTGTCTTTGTGAAAAGTCTATCAGGTCTAACTCAAAGGCTACATTTTCCATTGAAGACTCACCTGATTATTACAGTCAGATAACAGGTTTCCTTCCTTTCCACTCTGATGGAACTCAGTGCTTAAGATTCAAAAGACATTCGTCACCCAGAGTAGCACAGTGGAAGCTGATTAAGGACTGACAGAATTGGCGAGTTATATATTCACACTAAGTTGTCCTGAATGTTTTGAATTAGTTCAGAAGTAGCCTATGATAGAGTAATACTTTTACTCTGACTTTGCTATAGAATTCAAACCATCCCCGGCTTCTCCCACCTTTCTGGGGCATCTTCAACTTCTGTTCACTCACCTAACTGGAGCTAGATTTTCTCCTAAGCCCAAAATCTGGCCAGTGAGTGTCCCTTTCCTTTCCTCTTCTCTTCTTTTCTCTCTTCTTCACTTCTCTTCTCTCTTTCTCTCTCCTCTTTTGAAATATGAATTATAAAAGTTTTGCCAAAAGAATGAATAATGTAAAAAAAATACGGGAAAAACCTATGTTTTCATTTCCTAAGGACTTGGAAGTAAGCATGTTATTGAAATTCATTAAATGAATCATTAAAAAACTAAAATTAGGCAAGAAAAGGAAAGGAAAAAACATTAAAGTATTGGGACTACCTAAAATTTTTCATTAATAATGCACTAAATGCATTTGTGTCTGATTTCCAACAAACGAGAGAAATTTGGGAAAATAGAATTAAGAATTGACTTCAAATGTTTTCTTCATACATCTTGGTGTCAGTATGTTACTCTTTAATAGGCAAGTGGAAGGATCAGGTAGGAGAGAGCCAAAATGAAAATAGCTAAGAGAAATGAGTCTATTTTACACTAACATTTTGATGTTATGATTATTAAATTGGACAATGCAGGCAACACTCTGGTATCAAATTAGTATGATTAATTTCCATGAGTATACTTTCATATAGAGATTATTGTCATATATCATAACAATTAAATACTATTGAAATATGATAAATATAAAAATGATATGCAGCTAATCAGTTTTAATGTCCTTTTAACACATATTTTCTCATTAAGTGCAAATAGCTGTCATAAGCATTCCAATTTGAAAACTATGTATTGCTATAGCATTAACACTATGTAATTGTGGTTGTTTAGTAACTTTTTCAGAGGTTAAAAAAAAAAGCAAACGAATGAAAAATCCAGGAGTTTCTTTTGATGATGTTGATTCTGAAACTTTCATCAATTTAATTCCAGGCAACAGACAAGGAAGATATTTAGAAATCAATAAGTATTACAAATTTAAACAGAGGTATCAAACACACAGCTACCAAACATTCCAATTCCATGCATTGTATGCAGCACCAGAAGAAGTTGCAGCTCTGTCTGCACAATTCCCAATATTATACAGTTTAGCTTCTTGTTTTCCTGCTTAATTATCTACCTACATATATATTATATATGCATGTGTATATTTAGTCTTATGTTGACAACGTTTTCAATCCCTAAAGATGATTGCTAACATTACTAAAATTTTCAGAAACATAAAAGATTTAATCACACCAGTTATCTCTAAATTTAGGAAAAGAACACGGACATCTCTGAATCTCTGACAGTGAAAATAAAACTAGAAATTAGCCAAAGTTAGTGAAAATAATACCAAACATATGGACTATTTTAACAGTTCAAGCTGTTAAGCTAAAACTATTGGACTGATAGTCAATGTTGTTTTTAAATTTGCTAAATAGTTTACATTTAGTAAAAATTATTGAGCATTCATGATATGTTAGACACAAAGGTGACCTCCTATAAAGATCACAGACTTTCAGGATAAACAGTTATATTCATAAAATTAATATACAATTTGATTAAAAAATTATATAAAGTTTTGAGGGTAGTTATATTGCAAATTCAAGAGAAGAGTGATGAACACTTCTGACAGAGTTAGAAAAGCCTTCAGAAAGGAAGTGATATTCGGGTTAAAACTAATAAGATGGGAGACAAACATTCCAGGACAATGAATAATGCAAGTCTTATTGCATGCAAGAGTGTAATTATTAAACAGCATAGGGTATGCTCAGGTATCTGCAAATTTGGGAAACAGTAAATAAGTTTACAGAGTAAAAAAGGAACCACACCATTAAAAGCCTTCATCATATATTTTTTATTAATAAGCAACAGAATAAAATAGAAATTTTATAAATAGAGATATAGAATTACTAGTATTTTCATTAATTCAGCAATCCTTCTAAATGGCAAACACTTTCCTAGGTCTGAAGATACAAGAATGAATTAGACGTGGTCTTGTTCTTCAAAAGTGGGAAAGTCATTGGGAGAAACAGTCAGATGGTTTGAAATGATTATTTATGTTGCTCTGATCTACAATTTTTTTCAGGTAATATTTAAGATAACTTGTGAAATTATATGACAGCAGTGTATTTTAAAATATGGGAAAATATACAAAAGACTATTAAGGAAAAACACTGGCAACGAGGCCAGAATTTTATGGTATAAGGACATACACACACACCTAGTACTTGGCCATAATTGATGGCCCCAAGGTTTTTTGCAGCCAAAATAAAAAAATAAGCCTTGACAATTACACAGGTTACAATGTTAATAAGATTTTTTTTTAGGCTCAAACCCACCATTCTTCTTTGGAATGAAGTTCAAACAGGAATTTCTCAGCACAGACCTCATAAAGAGCCCATTGTATGATGTAACGTATATCTTAAGCAATATGAAATATGAAATAAGGAGTTTCAAAATAAGAATATTTTGTATAAGAACACTCAACAAATAAACATATAGATCCCAATAAAATGTGATGGAACAAAAATCACAGAAACTAACAGTTCCAACAACTGCTTCTCTGCATACCTCAGATGAAAGTTTCTTTTGTGACACTATGATAATCAGTTGAAGAGCAGTCTGAGACTCAAGGCCACCTATTGAAAAATAAATAAAACATGTTATACTTTATCTGGGTGGATTTTCTTGAAATGGAGCAATGTCATCTGTAACATCCAATTTTATATTTCTTTTTTCAGTGAAATACCCTTATTGTTCTCACTGACTTCTAAAATATCAGTTTCATCTGTTTTACAAATGAGATTCTATGCAAGATCTAATTTGAAGAAAGTTTACTATCATTGATTTAAATTTTTCAAAAGTATGGAAATCACTGCTGTATTCCTTGGAGTCCTCTCAGTAAGACACTGTGACAGTGCTGAGATTTCCTTTCCCTGACAGTCCCCACTTTATTTTTATTTTTTTTAAATTTTATTTATTTATTTTTGGCTGCTTTGGGTCTTTGCTGTTGCGCGCGGGCTTTCTCGAGTTGCGGCGAGCAGGGGCTACTTTTCGTTGTGGTGCACGTGTTCTCATTGTGGTGGCTTCTCTTGTTGTGGAGCACAGGCTCTAGGTACACAGGCTTCAGTAATTGTGGCATGTGGACTCAGTAGTTGTGGCTCGTGGGCTCTAGAGCACAGGCTCAGTAGTTGTGGCACATGGGCTTAGTTGCTCCGTGGCATGTGGGATCTTCCCAGACTAGGGCTCGAACCCGTGTCCCCTGCATTGGCAGGCAGATTCTCAACCACTGCACCACCAGGGAATTCCAGACCCCACTTTTGCCAGCCTTCCTACTCAGGAGCCAACCTTTATCTGTGTCCTTAACCAGTGTTTATTCAGTAGAGCCAAATTTGAATTAGTATCAAATCAACACTGCTTTACATCTAATTAGGGAGTCTGAATACTGGGAAGATGTCGGCTCAAAATGTTGGTGATGGTAGCTTTGAAAAACACATTAAATGGTGAGTGTGGTGTCTGGGGAGAATGCTGTTTTGATTTTGAACATTGTGGAAGGGTGTCATTAGAACAAATATTAGAAACTTTCCCTGTATGATTTTAGAGACAGATGCTCAATAGCATTCTTTACTTACTTTTAACCATTGTAGCATCTTAGAATGTCAAAGTTCAAGACTGATTCATATATAACGGGTTAATCTAATAACATCAGGATTTTATTGGATGAAATCATGTTTCTGGTCATTCTCTTGGGCTACATTCTGAGAAAAGTTTCTACAGTTGGATTATATAAGCTTTCCTCAATAGTAGACAGTAAAGATATTTTTAAATCTGGACTGGGAACATTGTAGTAAAATCTAGAGAGCAAATAGTATGATTTCTGATGTGTAATTTATCATCTTATTCTTCATCACTAAATTCCAGTTGGGAGAGATGAGCAGTTATCTGATTCCATGCATGTTCCCATTCAATAAAGAAACATCCATTTCAAAATTTTGCTTCAAAGGCAAACTGTATTCCTTGTATATTCCTGTAGAACTTCTCAGAGTTTAACCCCATGTTAGACATTAAATGACAATAGAAGATTCATTCAGAGGTAGAAAGAAAGAGTTAAAACAGAAGGCTTTGGTCTAGCATCAAAGTTAAATAACCACAAATTTAAATTAACCTCAGTAGAAGACAAAAACTCAACAATAAAAAGGGAAAACACAAAAACAAACTGAACAATTCTAAACAATTCATGGCACAATACCCAGAACTCACTGAATGAAAGAATATTTGAAAACTCTTAATGGAATAGGTACTGTTATTTGTAAAGATGATTATATTCATGAAAAAAATGTTCTTTAAAATTAAATTCCCATTTTGTTTAGGACACAGGACTTAATGGGTTAAAACAAACTCACCTTTTCAACAAGGACAGCTAGATATATTTTGCAGCACCAAGCAATCCCTTCACCCTCCTGAGTGAAAAAAAAAAAACAAAACAAACATTGCTTGCATTGCTTTTCTTCCCAATAAATTACTTTTAAAATGATCAAACTGTGTCATATTATTTGTAATGCTATTAAGAATAATATCTAAAGTACTTAAACTAATTATGCCTATTTTGTAAGATTAATTACCATTAATAATTTAACATATTTTATCATTTAAGTCAGTATCCGTTCTGATCTTTAACTTTAGAGAGTGCACTGTATATGTACCACATAATTAGGGCTTATGTATCACATAATTAAGGCTAAATACTAGGAAATCAGACTAATGAGACCAAATCAAACTGAATTATTTAAGCTTTTTTTCTTTAATTTTAGAGGTAGAATATTTAGTAATTAAACACTGATTTCATTTTCTTGAACTTGCATATGTCTCCTTTGTTTTTGAGGTCGTTGCTATAGAAGCCCTCAAAAATGTTGCTCTGAGAAGTGAGAAGTACTGTAATGAATAGAGGCAGGTGGTTTTAGTCTTTTTCTGTCTCGTCCTCCTTCCTCCTCCACTCTTTTGTTTCCTGAGGTCTTCATTGTTTTTTTTGTTTTTGTTTTTCTTGTTGATTTTCCAGGGTCCCAAGGATCTGTTGTGAGATGAGAACTTGCTCAGCTTCCTGTCATTTTATAGTCCATGCTGTGTGGGGAATTAATAGCTATTCAACAAAAAAATATGATTCAGGATTTCAAATTTTATGAAGAAATACTTTAGACAGAAATACTTTTGTGTTCTTCTCAACACTTTACTCATTTATTCATTCACTTGTTTAATCATTTTTTGAACAGATGTTTGTGAATGGCTACTGTGTGTCTGCCTGTTGTTATATAGCACAACTGGTGAGATTTTAGATATGCAGCTCTGATAAATAACGAATCACATTGGAGGATGTCATCCCACAAATTTTCAATGAGGGTCTCCTGTGTTCCCAGGAGCTGGGATAGGTGCTAAGGATAGTGTGTTGAATGAGAGCAACACGATCTTTGCTCTCAGAGATCATGGTCTTGTTGGGAAGACATAAACACATCATTCAATAAGATGCCTTATGGTGGAAGATGTGTAGGGTCATACACGGGATCTAATTTCAAGTAGGGGTCAAAGAAGGACTCCTGGAGGAGGTGTCATTTAAGGTAAGTCCTGAAGGATGGTGAGAAATCAGGTACACGAGTGTGTATGTGTGGGGGGATGGGAAATAGCTGATTAAAGTTAAATTACCAAAGGATGTTCCAGATAGAGGTGACAACACGTGTGGACGCTGGAGGGAAGAGAGGACCATAACTTGATTCAGAAACAGTAACACAGTCAGTATAACTGAAATGTAGCATTCAATGAGTCTGGAAAGGTCAATAAAACACAGAGCAGAAACTGAGGTCCTGTAGTTAGTTGAGTGGTTTAAGTGGACAAACTTTAAACCTAATTGTTGATTCTAAAATCTCCATTATATCTGCTGATCCTCTGCACCAAGAAAACATAAAGAAGTTACTTAACTTGAAAAAAATCTTTATTTTATTAAAAAACTGATTTCTTAGAAAATGTCTCCTTTCAATAAATTTAAAAACGTCCATTTTCAGAAAAGCTACTGATGTATCTGTACACTTGTTTAGCTATGATTACAAGACATGATGTGTTTCAAGGAGATGGAAGGGAAGACTGATCTTCTTACTTCACCTCCAACTTGACTCCTCCCTGATAACCTATTTTTTTCTGTGTTAAAGTATCAATTGGATCCACACAATTAAATAAAGCAACTGGGTCACTTCTCATGTAGACAAACTACCTGCAGACAAGTTGTTTTTATCAGTCAATCTGGAAACCTCAACAGGTAGACCTATTGAACGATGCTTGACATATGCCCTGTGGTTATCTGGCATTATTCCCTGCTGGGAGAAGAGTGATTGGCAATGTAGCCCTTATCCCTGGTCCACTCAGGTAGTTCCTTGTCAGCAGTTCAGCCCCTCTGAGATCTCTCTGCCTCACTCTGCTGTTCTCATTATCACTCAGTGATAGCAAGGCTTTGAGGAAATTAGAAGTAATTTTTCTTTTCAGAAGAGTCAGTAACCCTTATTCGGGACAAGACACATACACTACTCCAGCGGCAAGTTCTGAATCAGAACATGCTACTGGTTGATAGCGAAAATGTTGGAAAGGGTAAAGAATGACTTGAATACAAATTGGCATACTTTTTTTTACCCTATCCATTTATCACTGAAGAAACTTAAAGTAATTTTTACCAACATATTTTTGACATGTACTGGCTATTTCTCATGGCCTCAGAATTTACCATTACCTGGAACTGTTTTTCTTTTTTTTACTGGGGAAAGAAAATAAGACCATCATCACCACAATATTCATCTTGAGTAGCACAAAGTAGCATACACAATTTGGACCAGGAGACAAAATATAATAATACCTTACAGATGAATCTCTTTTTTTTCCAAAGTAGATTTGGGAGAAATTATGAATAGAAAAGATCTTAAACCTGAGTCAAGGAAATAGAGTTCTTCATTCATCACAGAAACAAACAGTATAGAAATGACATAATTTCCCATAATATTCCTTGATCAAGTCAACTTATTTCACTCATTTTATTATACAGGCTCTTCAAATGTTTTAAATCTAGCTCATCACCTGTCAATTCATGCTTCATTATCCTGGTCCTCAGTGTCATTCAAGGTTGACTTCCTTTCAGATAGTCATTCATGTCCAAACAGGAGTCATGCATGCCATTTTCATCCCCACTGTCCATTCAAAACATGGCTTCCTATAATTGTATATTTTAGCAGTCATAGTGAGCTCAATTCTCTCTGCCAAAGAGAGGAAAGAACTAAAACTCTCTAGGAAAAGTGAACCTTCAGCCATTTTACATTTGCTGGGAGATTATGAATTAAGATACAGTGTTTGCGCCACCTTATAATCCCACAGAGTGCCACAAAAAGGGCCTTTAACCAATAGCAATTGGCGAACCCTGTCATGCAGTCCTTTTTAAGAGCATGGTTGTGGACAAAACAACAAAAATATCTATGAATTTCCCAGAGTAGAGCCATTGTTTTAGCCTGCTGCAGTTTCTCTGTGAACTTAAGTCTCTTTGACACAGAGGACAGGCTTCAAATTAAGCATTTCAGGTTCAGGATGGCATGGTCAATTCACTTCGCTACACATGGGACAAAGACTACCATGAGAGTCCTGTAAGGAGTAGCTACTCCAAACCCATACATTTTTCTAATCACATTATCACTGGCTACTGATATGGTTTCTGTCCCTTCTGCCACATTCGTAGTCAAGGAAAGTAGTAGTCATAATGAAACAAAATGAACAAACATTTAAGTACCTACTATGAGCTATTACCCTTTACTCTTGACTTTAGCTCTGTCTGATCAGTTTAATTATCTCAAATGTACTCAAAAGAAAAGTGAGGATGGGAGAGGTTGTTCTGGAAAAATGTCACATCGATAATACATGGTAGAGTCTAAATAGAAACCAGGTCTTGGGGACTCCAAAGCTCATATTTGGCCCTTCTGCATTGTATTAACCTCCACATTTACAGAGGCAGAAACTGTGGCACATATTGGGTAAATGATTTAATCAAGGTCACATAACCTTCTGTGAGTTAGAGCTAGCACCAACACCTAAACTCGTGATTCCCAGCTCAGCTCTCTTCTGCACCAAATTCAACTAAAATGATGATAATAGATATTACAATAACAATCATCAATATTATTATCACCATTACTAATTGAAACCATACTTCTAATTAACATCAGAACTTCTGTGGGAGTACATTATTCCCTGTGGCCGCATTGTCTCATGCTTCCTTGAGTAACAGCATACTCAGCATGGACCACGTACCGGTTCAGTGAGAGAGAGGTATCACTAGAGTCAGAGCTCTGGAAGTCTTTACTTTCAGTATGTTAAGACTTAACGTTTTCAAATATAATTGTGTGTCTAAGGATGGACAAAGTGGCCTATTTGATCTTTTCACTTCTCTGAGCTTTGCTAGGACTAGGTTCATTTCTAACCAGTAAGAAATAGAATACTTTCATTTGACTGACTGTCTTGATGAAATGTTGATGCCTTCTTTGTGCATTTTTTTCTTTCTTCTCTCTCTCTCTCTCTCTTTTTTTTTAATGAGGAACTATATCATTTATCAGATTTTCAAAAGGTTAGATTTTGTACTGCTTTGGACAATGAAATAATTTAGGTTATATGATTTTACCAACCCACAATACGTGGAACATATAGAAACTATATGGAAATAGGGGCAGTCTGCCTATGTTTGCTCACTCGGCACAGTAGGTATAGTGCATTCACCTAACCTTCTTTACATGGTGTTGTGCAAACTTTTCACTGAACTGATTAAAAAAAAAAAAACAGGCATGATTCCAACCCTGAAGCACCATAGGAATATGGAAATGCCAGTGCAAATTTCTATTTTTAACTATCCACTGATCCAAATTCGAACTGGAAAGAAAAAAACAGGATATTACCATGTAATGGCAATTCTCATGATGTTTGTTGCTTCATAATATCATTTGCAGATCAGGCACAAAGATTAATTTAGGACCCATTAATAGAAGAATTTTCAGAGGAACTTGAGCTCAAATTATACCAATCTGTTACTGTTCCAAAATAAACGCATCAGGTGGCATTTAAATGCAGGTGGTTAACTGTCGTTTTATCAGTGCAGATATTTAAGCTATTAGAAATATAATTAGAAAAATTAAATTAAACACACTTAATGTAGATTCTAATTCTACATTAAGAATTAGAATGTAGAATTATGTCCTTAGCATTATGCTATTTCTATTGTAAATTATAAAATGTGGCTAAATTGCACAGGTTTGTTTCTAAGTGATAGCTGAACTCAGATAATTAAGTTGTTAACCATGAACTTCAGTGGTCAACATGGTTATATATCTTTGTCTTATGTCTGTTCCTCCTTCTTGTTTCCACAAATCTCAGGGGAGGCAGATGAATGGCACTTGGTTCTACCCAGCTACACAGTCGACTGATTAGACATAGCACCGTACCACAGGTACACTCAATTATATGTCTTTCAGAGAGTCAAGCATTTCCTGAAGCTAAAAGTGTTGAATCTGTTGATTTCACACATTTTATACTAGGAGAAAACTGTGATCAAACATATTTAAACCTTAAATTTTATTTCATAACATACATTCTCCTTCTACTTAACACAGGAGGTAAGGAGTTTATTGAGATCAAAAAGGGTAAATCAATTTGCTTCCAAATAATTAAGTCATTAAGAACTGGACAATGACTTCAATTTTAGTAATTAAGTCATCTGTGTGTGGGAAAATGTGACATTAGATTTAAGGCCCAACTAAGTGTCCATCACAATACAACCTTATATGTAAATTTTAAGGTGTCACATAGAACAAATTCAGTAAAAGGGTAATGCCAAAACAATCATACTGGCTGTCATTATCCTCATAATAGAAAAGCACAGAGTAAGCACTGTTCCTAATGCTGTTTGTATGGTAAGAAAACTGCTCAGTGCTGAAGACAAGCCTGAAAGCGTTAACTGTAACTAGTAAATACACACACTATATAAAATAGCCCTTTCTATGGACTGAGCCCCAACATATGTTTATTGCTAACATTTTCTTTTATAAGATGTATAATGAGCTGCATATCCTTTATATTCCTTTATCCACTCTGCTTCTAAATGATCATGGACAAAGGGATATTCAGTTACCTAAATTCATGCCTAGTGTAAGACAGGCTTGCATAGTCACTTAAACGCACAGTTATTTGATGGAACAAGACATAAATTACTCCCTTTTTAAAACTTAAAAATAATGGTATATTCTACAGTTAGAAATCCAGTAGATCACCCATACACACTAATCTTAATATCCTTGGTTTTAGCCAATGCTTCAAGAAGCTTTTAAACATGCTAAAATCTCTAACTTGGCATAGTATTTGAAATGGCAAAATAATATCTTTTAACAAGATAAATGAAGAAGCCTGGCAAGAATTGAGAAATCTTAGAAATCAAGGGATCTTTTCCACAATCTATTTCCTGACCAACACAATTGGCAAGTCCTTTTATTCCTAAACTTTATCATAAGCTAACCACTGAACATTTTCTGCCTATTTTGGCTTTAATTAAGGTAGATATAATTTCTGAACAAGTTCAGGAAAGTGCTTCTTTCAAGCAGGGAAACTGCTTAAATTAATTAAGCTAATTAGGTTGATGAATAATTAAGGTAATCCTTTCACTCTTCCCACAATTCAATCTCTTCACCTCTTAGTCATAAGTCTCAAATGGTGGTATTAGAACTCCTAAATACAATCACACATTATACTTCTGTTTAATATTCTACATCACAATTAAGACTAATTTTTTTTTCTCTTAGTTTATAGCTTAAATAAGAATGGGCCATCTCTCAAATATTGAGTATCTCTCTAATTAGGAAATGTAAATATCATAAATTAGAAATTAGTCTAGACAACAGAAGATTTTTAGATATTACAAATACGTTTAATAAGAACTCATTTCAAATAGAATGATAGGTCCATAAGCATGTATCTGTCATACTACAGGCTCTGCAGAATAGTATTTCATGCAGTCCTTTAGCTACCCAAGGAGATGTATATATTATCAAATTTTCATATTTGAGTAATCGAAGACTCAAAGTTGTGAAAAGCCTTGCTCAAAATCATACAGCCTGAACATAGTGGAACTTGGATTTACCTGTTTCAAAGGAATTATTAAATCCTTTTAGTATTTGGCTTATTTTTGGAATGTGAACATGATATTACTTCTCTAAATGTATAGAGTATATTTCTATAATCTACATATTTCCAATGAGTTAACCAACTGGTAAGAAATGAAAAATTGGTGAAAATATGATAGCAAAGAAAGATTAAACCGAATCAGTCAAGTGGTAATTTGTGACTTTTGTATTCTAGATCCCTATCCTCCTGAACACATTGTTAGTAGTTACCCATGTTGCATTTTAATTTAGGGGTAAAGTCATAAAATTGGATTTTAGAGAATAGAGATATTTTGCTATTTACATCTATGATCACAGACATAATTCTGTCAGTCAGTCATCTAACTTCAACTAACCTTTGTCATCCCCCTCACCACTAAGGGGCAATACAGCAGCACACATGTCACTATAATTAGCGTGCAGCAGCAATTTTCATTAGACCGATGATCTCCAATAAGATTTTCCCAAGGGCTGCATTCAGTTATATGTAATAGTTAGGCGGGCCACAATGTATTAGCATATAATTTGCACACGATTTGCATATGCATTTAAAGATTGCATCATATTTCTCTGACTATTTCAAGTAAAAATGTAATTACTACAACACAGAAGGTTATGATTTCTATTTTTCTGTACTATCCCACCACATCTGACCCAGATGGCTTATGACAGAATAGCTCAGCAGAAAACTAGGAAAAGCTGGCGGGGGGGTGGGGGGGCGAGGGAGCGGGCAGGGTGGGGGGAATAGTCAGTAGAGATGGTTAGGGTCAATAGAAATCTATCTGGGGAGCACCAGTGATAACTACTGAGAGTACATTGCATTAGACAATTTGTCTCTTTTATAAAGATAAAGGAATAACTGCACACTGGCTGGACCTTCTAAGAAATGCCTTTCTAGTTACTGCTGATATCTTGTTGAGCATCTTTTTTTCATACCTCATTACAGGCTAAATGGCAAATTATCTGTTATCACTTGGGAAATCTCAGTTACCTCTTAATTCTAATAGTGTCGTCACATAACAACTTTAACTGAGTTTTCTTCTAAACCTAATTACTCTCTATTTTGAACACTAATTTTAAGTGAAGAGCTCTCTATTTCGCTTTCGTTTTTTATACATATGGACCAATCCTACACAACTGGAGAGCATACCCTCTTCCACTTAAAGAGCTTTCTGGTGCATTCGTATTTGGTTAGGTAGAGGAAAAGTTAAGAAAGGGAACAAGGTTTGTACAGGGAAACAATTGGAAAAGACTGGAACTAGGTACACACATAAACATATGGACACATATTTACTCACACATATTTTAATATATACTTGCTCTTGCATTTATGAAAAGAATAATTTCCTCCTTTCCATCTCTGTCTATCTGTAATGAATTTAAAATCTACACCCATTTATGTAGAAAAAGGATCTTACGGCTGATTAGGCTGGTGCTAGATGATAGACAGATAGATGATAGATAGATAGACAGACAGATAGATAGATAGAGGATAGATGATAGGTAGATAGTTGGATGGACAGGTGGATAAATGGATGACAGACAAAAGATTATAAAACTATTGTGTTGAAAACATATACCTTAGTAAGAAATAGTTCTCTGTATGTTCAACCAGCATTTAATTTATGCTTTCATGTTTCAGATGATGAGAATCATGTGGAGACAGAAAAGCAGAACTTTCTTTACCTACCTTTTGAACTTCTAGGGCCAGGCCAGTAACCAGTGAAAAGTCTTCAACCAATTCTCAGTAACTGACTTGCCCAAGGTCACACAGGTTTGGGGTGATGGAGCCAGGACTTATACCCCATTCTACTTTTAAAGTTATTATTGTTGTTATTGTATAATCTCATCTTTATCTGTAATAAATAGACATCATCTCTGTTTTGTAAGCAGAACAGACTTAAGTAATTCTCAGTACATTGGTCTTGTAGTTCATTGAACATGTATGTTATCCAAATACTTAGCTAACATTCTCAACCATGACTAAGTAGAGAAGAGATAAAAAGTCTGTTTTTCCCTTGTCTTCTTGTATCCAACTTGTTCTTTTGCATCAAATTCTACTATGATTTGATACCATCAGTAACACATGTTTTTGACATATACCATTGTATCCCTGGACAATGACTATGCCAAGAATATAGTGAATTCTCAGTGAGTATTTTTTATTAGATGAATAAACAAATGATAAATATTCAAGTACTATACAAGGTAATTTATTACCATAGGAAGCAGTCCATGATATATTAAGTTAAAATGTAGATTAGAAAACAGTTCTTTTAGAATGATCCCATTTTGATGGAAAAAATATATATGTCTTCATGGAAGAACAAGTATTAATGTATTTACGTTTATCTATACTGTGAAATTTCTTTCTTAATTTTGTTTTATTTTGGGGAAAAGAATGTATTTTTATAATAAAATAAGTGTTTATGGGCTTCCCTGTTGGCGCAGTGGTTGAGAGTCCGCCTACCGATGCAGGGGACACAGGTTCGTGCCCCGGTACGGGAAGATCCCACATGCCGCGGAGCGGCTGGGCCCGTGAGCCATGGACGCTGAGCCTGCGCGTCCAGAGTCTGTGCTCCGCAACGGGAGAGACCACAACAGTGAGAGGCCCGTGTACCGCAAAAAAATAATAATAATAATAAATAAATAAATAAAAATAAAATAAGTGTTTTATGTTTGTTTTGTTTATTTTTAAAGTCTTCCCTTATACTACATTTCCATAGTACTTTCTAGAAAACATTTGGAATGCCTACATTACAATTAGTTTTCCTGTGTTCCAGTTTGAAATGTGGACTTAACCTTCTTACTCAAGAGCTTCAGCTTCTTATTTCATTTACTGTCCACTGTTATTTTTATAAAAACCGTCTCTTCCTTTAAACTGAAAGTGTTTTAACGGCCAAAAACTGTATTTTATTTATTTCTGAGCTATCGCAGCCTTACACCAATCCTAGAAATAAGCTTGCACACAGCCACTGCCAAAAAGTATGTAATAAATATTTGGTAAGTCATTCATCAAGTCCAAAGAACTTACATAGTTTTCATTTTAGGTTAAGTAATATCTCCACTGATTTATTTTTTCATAAGGAGTGAATACTTGGGCTCAATCACAAACAAGTTAGATTCATAATAACATTTTATATCAGAGCTAAACCCTGCATTGTTTATGCCACCCAGAGTTACCCTTTCCAGGATAATCCATGAACTGGGGGTTTTTCTAATTCCAATATACTAATTTTTTTTTTAATTTCGGAATACCATGCAAGCTACACACCTGACAAGATCATATGTGTTCATAGGCCAATGTGCAGTAACAGTTTAACCTTCCAGGTAACAATTGTGATAATGCCTGCACCCAGAGGAATATCTCTAATTCTAGATACTTCAGGCACCATAGCAGAGGTGTAAAAAATATTCTAAGCCAGTTGGATCTATAAGCACTTTGTGCTATATTTACCAAATAGATGCTTTGGGGTAGCAAAAGCTCAGTTAATAGTCAATCTCAATTAATAGTCTTCATGATTCAGTGTTTGCTTCAGCTCTTGTGGCTTAGCAACTTTGGTGCTAAACAAACGTGTAATCACAGCAGTTAGTCTCAATTTTCCTTTAGCAGCAGAGCTAGTTTAATATTCTAAACTCTTGAAATTGTAGAGTAGTACAAAAAGGAGTAGAAGGCTATGTAAACTGGAACTACAGAATAACTCTTTAAACAAGGTCAAAGCATATCACCATTATTCTATTTCAATCATTCATGTGGTATTTATTATTGTACTTAACTTACCAAGAATATATAATATAGTACAAATTTCAGTAAACAACAAGCATTAGTTGCTTGTGAGACTGTTTTGAGAAATAGCTTTTCAGTAAATTCACATGGAAAAAAATAAATTTTAAAATACAAACTTTGAAGTACCATTTCTATTTTTGGCAGACTGTTTCAATTACCTATAAGTCTAGGTAATTCATATAAATTTCTCTCCTTCATTAATATTGAGCACCTGAGAAAAATCATATAAGGCTTTCAGAAACTAGATTTTCACTAGATAAATAGCAAAATGAAATGATTATTATTCATGATACCAGCTGGCCTCTTTAGATACATACCTAAGACTGTGGGTGTGTAAATCCACCATGTTTAACTGAGTACATCAGCACTGAAGATTGAATTACCCACAACCCAGGGATAGAAATAATTATATTATAGCTCATTTCAGACCATGTAGTTCTCTATTAGTAATTGTATTGGGCTATTGAGGCACAATCATTAGAGACATAAAATGGTCATTTTGTATATTAGTAGTAAAAGAAAAAACCATAAACCTTTAAGGAGAATTCATAACATACGTACTTTGACTCACAGTTAAAACATTGATTAAATTGCACACTACAAAAGAAGGCATTAAAAAATAAGAGGCATCACCAAGGAGGCCTACTACCAACAACCACCTTAACTTTTTACAAGTATCCAGTCACCAATAATATAACATGCACAGGACTTAGAAACACATATTTTATTAAATGCACCTAGAAAATGGAGACGTTCTCCATCAAACTGCTAAATGTTCTGACTGAAGAACAACCTGACAGCCAAGGAGCAACCCTGAGCTGGTAGAGTTGGAGGGTGTTGCTAGTAGTCTATGGCTCAATTTTTTCTTAAAAAAACTTCAGAGACTTCTAAATAACATTACCATGTTATGGACTTTGTATAATAAATATCCTTATTATAATTATTCAAAGAAAAATTTATCTAACTGGACAACAATTTTAAAGCCTACATATTGTTTTGTGTTACTGTAACTGTCTCTAAACCTTGGATTTACATTATATTATTTTGTTTCCCTGGAAACCTACAAATATAGGTAGATGCTTCACATGTATTAACTTGCTTACTCCTCACAACACAGTGTTGTGAGATCTGTAATTCATCCCATTTGAAGTAGAGAAAACTAAAGCACAAAAAAGCATAGACATTTGTCTAATGTCACACAGCTAGGAAGCAGCAAATCTGGGATTCATAACCAGATATTCTGGCTCCAGGGCCCATATGTTTACTTTTATCAGTTCTAAAGTTCACTTTGAACATTGTTAAAGAAATCACTTCTTACTTTTACTTATGAAAGTTTAAATATTAAAATGTTTAGTGTGTTCTTTTGTCCTCAAAAGAAAATTGAAACAATGTAAGAAGGCCGGTGAATCGTGGCTTTATCAATAACCCCCCAAAACCCTCATCCTTTCCTCATCCAACATTTTGAGTGGTGACTATGTTGAAGTGAGTTAATAAAATTGGTCACTTCTTTTTTAAGCTAAAAGAAATAAAAACGATGTGTGGTCCATTGAATAACCTTTTTTTTTTTTTTTTTTTTTTTGCAAATGCTCTCCCAACACACATTGAAAGTTAAATATGAACTCTATAAAAATTCGCAGTGGCAATGTCATTAAACAGGAAAAGAGGCAAAATTAATTATACCACCTATCCTTTAGGCAAATTGGTTCTTAACATTGAAATATTAATCATGTGAGTTACCTCCACAAACTGTAAACACATCTTGGAATCACAGTAAGACTTAGGCAGTACTTGCACTGTAGGAATGGTATCTTTGAAAAATCGAAGTATGAGCATGAACATGGCAACTGACTCATAGAAAGCATGGTACAAGAGCTGAGCCCTGGCCACATGTCAATTTCCTACAGTGAGTTCCAGAGTTCTCTACTGTGGAAATATATAGAACAGACAGTTACATATGTCATATAATTCCAGAAATACAGAAAAAAGTTTCATGGCCCCTTTTGGTTCCTCTTAAATAAAGTCATTGATGTTACTTTCAGGTTGACCTATCCAATTCCTGCTCTTATCCTGACCAGATTTAGACTCAGTTATTTTTTATTTATTTATTTATTTTTTTGTGGTACACAGGCCTCTCACTGTTGTGGCCTCTCCCGTTGCGGAGCAACAGGCTCCGGACGCGCAGGCTCAGCGGCCATCGCTCACGGGCCCAGCCGCTCCGCGGCATGTGGGATCTTCCCGTACCGGGGCACGAACCCGTCTCCCCTGCATCGGCAGGCGGACTCTCAACCACTGCGCCACCAGGGAAGCCCTCAGTTAACTTTTAATAAGTACTATTTTTTTAGTCTGAACGCAGTCCCCCACTACCACAAATTTTGCAGTCGAGTCTCCCACATTTGGGGAAATTGTAGGGGTCAGTACATCTAGAGTGCAATGGATAAGCCTTGCCCTGGGAAAACCATCTGCATGATCATGGTATCTCCCTTGCCAGGTAAGTATAAATACCTACTATTTTTAATAATAGACATTAGATCAGGAGTTTTAGCAATATTATTTCACGAGTATCCCCAGTTTTACAAGGGAGGAAACTGAGGCTCAGAGAAATTGAAGAAACTGGCTCTGGAATGGCCAGGCAAGGCAGCCAGTAAATGGCAAAGCTAGTACACAAACTCACATCTGCAGACTTTGTAATATAAAAGAATTTTAAAAGAGACATCATCTGAAATTAGCTATGCTTTCAAAGGGCCACCATATTCTGGACTGACCCTAACTCTAGCAAAGAGGGCCTTATTTTTACAGTAGTGCTTGGGTCTGAGTTTTTCTGCAAAGAATCCCTTGCCCTGAGCCTCAGGCCACTTAGCTAGGGCCCTAATCCCTGTTTAGCTTCATCCAGCCTTCTTTTCAAGAGGGCACATTTCTGTTGTCTCTTCCTAGACACTACCCAGGTCCTGTTAAGTTCCTCCTGATTTCAGCAACTGCCTGCCCCTTGGACTAATCCTCTCAACCTTATTCCCAGAAGAAGGGGCAGTGGGAGCAATGTTTAGGAGTAGAATGAGAAGGGAGGAACAGATTTTAACTATTTCATAGTTAAATCAGACTAAATCTAGATAAGGAAATAAACATGCTTGTTATTTGGGTAGAGCTTGGTAGAGTACAAACTACATTCTTTGTTAAGAGTTTAGCTTTAAAATTATCTCCATTTGATAGATAAGGAAACAGCCTCATGGAGAATTAAATGGCTTAATGTAAGATTATTTGGCTTATAAAGGCAGAAATTCTGGACTCTTCTTAGCCATTGTCATCCAATCTGAAATCTTAAATCATAAATCTACTTTTTAAAATATATTAGGTTAACTTTAGTTTATATATAAATATTCGTGGTGGTGTTTTCAATCAGACTAAATAAATAACATTGCAATATTTTAAAATGATACCTAAAAAAGCAGTCAGGTTATGTTCTCAGTGTCTAGTACTTGCGGAAGAACTCTTCAAATGCAAAAATACTCCTATTGGCTTTTTATTTTCAGAGAATATGTGAATGTCAAATAGGCTGCATTTGCATTCTGGAGAAAATTTTTAGAGTCAATTTCTACCGCGTTTAACAAAGCTGATCTTGTGCTCTCTTAGTCATCACTACAGAGGGCAGCAACAGACAGCAGAGCTCCTTAGCATCACAGAGGAAACAGTAAGACGGGAATAAAGACACAGACCTACTAGAGAATGGACTTGAGGATATGAGGAGGGGGAAGGGTAAGCTGTGACAAAGTGAGAGAGTGGCATGGACATATATACACTACCAAACGTAAAATAGATAGCTACTGGGAAGCAGCTGCATAGCACAGGGAGATCAGCTCGGTGCTTTGTGACCACCTAGAGGTGTGGGATAAGGATGGTGGGAGGCAGAGAGATGCAAGAGGGAGGGGATATGGGGATATATGTATATCTATAGCTGATTCACTTTGTTATACAGCAGAAACTAACACACCGTTGTAAAGCAATTATACTCCAATAAAGATGTTTAAAAAAAAAAAGTTCCTAGAAAACAAGAGGGTTAAAGACAAAGTCATGCTTAAATCACTCCAAATTTTCTTTTGCCTTTATGCTATTTAAAATTAATCACATCTATAAACTCTCATATAAGTTAGCAGGCAAATGGATATGGAAAGTACCAGGAAAGACTACATTCTTTCAAAAGTTGAATCTAAGACATTTTGTAATTCTGCCCAAACCAGCGTTAAAAAATAAACATAGACTATGTGTCATGTAATACTGCAACAAGTGAAATTTAGTCTGCTTTTCTACTGGTTATTTTTTTACTCATTTTTTTCTTTAAATCTCTGTCTTAGCAAGTGAAAGTATTTTGCATAAACTATTTACTATCTTTATAAAAAATATTTTAAAAGATGTATCCAAATGTGTTTTCAGTATGTAAGAACTTTAGAAGCCATGGTTTTACAATAGAAAGATTTACCTACAAAGTGACTTCCGGACAGAAATGATTGGGAATAGCAGTCTGCAAGGATGAGGACTTAGTATTTGCTTCTTAGCTTGGTTGCATAGACCTACAACTGACTGTACATGCAAAGGAGGGCAGCAAAGGTCTTATGATCAAAAGGGAAGAAATGACTGACAACACAGAGCTAGTTCAAAGGAACTAATGGATAATTAGTCCCAAAAAGACCAAAAAGACTGAAGAATTCATGATGTCATAAAAAGCAGAGCTACTTAAATTGGATTAGAAAATAAAAATGACATGAACATTGTAAATATTCACAGATCACATCATTGACGTGTAATGTGCCGTTAAATGATGTCAAATTAAAGGGGAAATTACATGTGTTAGAACGAGGACGAATAAAGAGAAGACATTTAAAGATACATGGTCCTTCAAGTGAAAATTCCTAACATATATTACATAGATGATCATCACCAGACAGTGAAACTGGGTGAATGAAATGTAAAATAAAATATGAGGGAAAAGATACTGGCTAAAAACAACTCATTTTCCGATATTATAAATGATAGTGAACTTTAGATTTCAGAGGAGCTATTTTGGGAATTTGTTTTATACAAAGCAAACCCAAATATGGTTATAGTAAATAACTGATAATGCCATTAAACTCTTAAAATCTTAGCATCAGCCCTAAGTCTTGAATTAATAGTATGTAAATTTGTCAGAAAAGGAAAGAGTCTTTAGGTCTATTTTAATTTTCATATGCTCAGTTTTCTCTATGTTGTTTGAATCATTTCAGTGATTTTGCACTTGTTTTGAAACTTATATAAGTGATTAAAAGAGAAACAACAAGAACACTGCACAAGGTAAGTTTAACATTTGCCTTCTTCTTGGGTCTTGTTAATATCTCTTGTTGACACTTACATTATTAACACATAACTAACCTGAATTTGACATACAATTCAAATACTTCCAAAATGTATACAGATACTTGAATAACTTCCTGGCAATATACAAATGTTTAGCAAAGCAACATTTCCATTCCATTCCAAAAATTTGTCATTTTTGACAAATACTTTAGAAAGTATTAAAAATCATTCACCTTTTAACTGACTTATTCTTACCATTTGTCTATTTTTACTGTCAGTAAGTTCAGCTTTACCGGAATCTTCTGTCATATTAATGAGATACCAAGTAACCATTTTTTTACTGAGGCTTATTGTTAGTAATAGCATATTGTACTGTAGCCTTAGTACCTCAAATTAACACAAGAAGCAAAGCCCAGATTAACAGCAGATATTATACTCCTTCAAACTGGCCACATATATTAATACTCAAAATGTACTGTCAGTGATCAACAGGACTTTTCTCCATTTTCAAAAGTTCCATAGGTTTCCTTATGGTATGTCTGAAAAGGCAAATGAGTTAAGAAAAAAAAGGTAATCCAGGTTTCAATGAAATATTCACGAGAGTGCTTTATCAACAGACATAATCTCCAGTTTTAAAAGAGTTTATTTAAGCATTTCACCAAACACATGGAACTTGAACCAGCTACTTATATTCCCCACAAAGGAAGAACAAACTTTCCAAAAATATGGCAAGCAGTGGTTGTTTGTGAAATGGTGGAGAGTGTTTTTCTCCCTCTCTCATCTGTGGTTCTACTGATATCTGTAAAATAAATTCTCATTCCTCAGAAGGCAAAATAAAACTCTGGAGCAGAGGGGGAGAGTGCTTCTATTGTGACACAGCTAATTAATTCATAGATGGAAAAATAGAAAGCGTAAATCCTTAAATATTGCATATCAGTATATAAAATGCCCAGCTTTTTTTTCAGCCTTAGACCAAGGATATCAATCCTTTACACCTATATGAAATAACAGAGAAAAAGGAAAAGAGATTATTTCCTCCTTGTTGTAGGAAAAAGGGAGAAAATCTACTGTGAACCAGGTTTTGTGCTGGTCACTTTTTATATGTCACCATTTTAGTCCTCATAATAGTGAAGAAATAGGGTCAGAGAAATTAAGAATATTCAAGATCAGTCATACAATAAGCTAATTATAAAAATGAGACTTCAAGCCCATTTTACCTGACTTCAAAGTTGATAATCTTTCTCTAATAGACTTATCAAAATCTCATATTCTATAACCATTATGCATAAAAGTGAATTTTACAAAAAAATAGAATAACTGACCTGATTTGGGAATAAAATTTTGCCCCTGACCCCCAAAACTACTACTTTATGGAAATCTAGCAGTGTCTATGGTTAAGAGTACAGAAATTGGGAGCTACACTACTTAAAATTTCTCTCTTTACTCTCAACCAGCTCTTTGACCTTGAGTAAGTTACTTATACTCTCTGCCACAATTTCCATCTGTAAAATTGGAATAATAATAACAATACTGCATAGGGTTGTTCTGAGAATTAAAGCAACTACTTATACAAAGAATTTAGAGCAATCCTTAGCACAAAGTAAGTGAATCGTAGGTCATTTTAAGCAATATCAATCTACAATTGAAATAATTAATGGTGCCTCCCTGGTGGCGCAGTGGTTGAGAGTCCACCTGCCGATGCAGGGGACACGGGTTCGTGTCCCAGTCCGGGAAGATCCCACATGCTGCGGAGCGGCTGGGCCCGTGAGCCATGACCGCTAAGCCTGCATGTCCGGAGCCTGTGCTCCACAACGGGAGAGGCCACAACAGTGAGAGGCCTGTGTACTGCAAAAAAAAAAAAAAAAAAAAGTATTAATGACATTTCATTAACACTTCTCACAAATAGAAGAGAAACTAAAGTTGCAACTGCTGTGTGGAATTTAAGAATCTTAATTTTGGGTGGGATATATTCAAAAAGACCATTGATAAGAAAAGTGGGGAAGAAATAGAGAAGCAAAGCTGAAAATGCCAGAGAATGTAAATCAAATGAATGATTGGATTTGAAATAACACATTATTTAGAATTAATCATAGACAATTAAATATGCATTAACTTCTCAGTACACTAAAGAAGACAAAATTTCAGACTAGGTTTGAATTTCTGAAACAGTAAATTACAACCCTAATTTTGCTTTCCTGGAACCAGCTTAAATTATCTCAATATACTAGTTTGATTTTATTTTGAAGGGGGAAGCTTAAAAGATTGGATTCTCCATTCAATCCCGCTTCTAGGTTGGAAAGGGGAAAGAAAGGAGGGGAAATTCACTCTGGTAATGGTTAATTTTTTCAAAGTGTTCTGAACATTTTAGATAATCAGTGTAGACTATGCCAGTGTGGAAGCTTTTGAAGGATTAATAAATCTGTTCTGAAGATTCCTACTGCAAATGTGGCAAGTGGGAAGGGTATATATGGCCTAAGGTACAATCCTTGACAAGACAGAGGGTTTCGGGATTCTGAATTGGCCTAGGCTATGACAAGTGATTGTAAATTTCCTTTTGCAGTCTATAATCTTGTCAGAAACTAATGCAATTCTCTCTGTTGCAATTTTCATTAATATTTAGACTAGCTTTAATGTAGAAAATGGACTGAATACTGGGTATACAATATTTTATTGACTCAACAAGTAGATAGCTTTGTAGTTCTACTAACATTTCTAAGCCAGCTGCAATGATTTCAAAGCTAACAGTATACAAATAATTTTTATATGCATACTCTTATTTGCATTCTCTGAAGGTTATTTTCTGATTTACATTAAATTTCAAAGAAAAACAGTCCTATAACATATGAGAATGTTCCCACGTTTTAACATGTATATCAATAACTAATGAATCTAAATGGTGGTCAATAAAGAAATCAATCTATGAAGAATAATATTATCATATTGTATAAGTGAATTAATCTTATCTAGACATAATGTGAGGAGGATAATTTAATGAATATTTTCTTTTTAATGAATATAGGCACTCACAGTAGAGGAAATGCTCATAAACATGTGGACTTACTCTATAACATTGGGAAAAAGCTAATAAAGCTAGGATATCAACCATAAAAAGTAATTTTCCAATCATTTTCTTATTATCTGGAAAAATGCAATGAGAATAAGAAATACACACATTTGTTCTAAAGTATGCCAACCCCACTCCAGGAATAAATTTACTCATAGGGGATTAATATATAGTCCATTTCCTCCTAATATCAAGAATAAAAATTCCAAATAATAAAAATATTTGAATATTTTTCTCAAGGTCTTTTATAAATCTTATTACTGATTCCTTGCCTCCATATTATCCTCATGACACTCTATCTTTGGAATTGTTAGCATGGATTTATGTAAATTGATTGAATAGAGTTCCAGCCAAATAGAACAATTTTTATATAAACATACACAAAACAGAAAGTAAATCAAGCAATAGGTCTTTATTTGTAATAATTTATATTATTTGAGCTAAGAGCTATTTCTAAATGTATGTTCAGTTCTCAGGCAAAATAATGTGTAATTTTTTCTCATTGAAGATGAAAGAAATTCAATGATATCAGAAATTATTTAACAAAAGAAAGTGTTTAGTCTAGAGTTTTGAAAGCAAAGAAGGATGCAATAAATAGAATTTGACAAGGACTCCTAATGAGGGAGTAGCGTTTTCTTTCTGACAGATTAACACCAGAGCTACAGAGAGGAAAGTTTCAGTTCACCATAAGGAAAAAGTTTACAAAGTTGGCACAGAATGGCCTCAAACACATTAAATCTGACACAGTGTTTAAAATTTTATTATAAGAATCAAAATCCTAAAATGGAGAAAACAATTAGAAATTGAAACCCCACTCTAATAGGGTATTTTGGAAGAATAAATGTAGAATAACTCTACTGAACCATAGCCAGGATCTCACTACTTCTCAGGATTCTTTTTACATTGTGTGTGTGTGTGTGTGTGTGTGTGTGTGTGTGTGAGAGAGAGAGAGAGAGTTTTCATTATATTTCCCAGTTGGAACTCTGAGACAATCTCCACCTTGCTCAAAAGAATAGCCCACTTTTGCAAATTGCCTTGGCTACTATTTCATGAGAAGATGGAGATCTGCTGTGATCACCCCCTTCTACTTCAGAACCTCAACTTTTTCCCCTTGCCTTTAGTCTCTCTTTGTTCAAGAAAGTGATGCTTCTTTCATTTGAACTTGTTTGCCCTTCACTTTTCTAGAGTGTTTCAACCCAGGCATGATTTCTCTGCCCTAGAAAAAATTTTCCCTTTTCATTTTCAAGACATCATCTTATCTTTGGTTTTACCTTTGCTGCCAAGTATTTAAAATTGTCCTCTATCATCTCTACCGCACATCTCATCATCCACCAACTTCTACTCTCCTGAAATGTGGACTGCTTTTCACAAATGGGCCAAAACCACTCTCATGAAGGTTAGCAAACCATCAAGCCATAAATTTCAAAGTAAAATAGAATCTTGCTTTATTATTTATGACTTTCTTCAAGCATACTTTCTTCCTAATTTTCTAATTCTATTAATAGACCTCATCCTCCCCATCACTCAGAATTGTCTTGAATTCCTCATTCTTCCTTATTCTTTATTCCTTGCCCAGTTCCCATGACCAACCTATGACCAAAATCAGTAGATTCCACCTCTTTTCATTGTGGGATGAGGTTATTGCCCTAAGGAAAGCACAGAAAATCTAGGAGTGAAATTTCAAGAATTTTGAGGTAACCAAGGAATGAAATTGAAAACTGCCAAGAGACACTGAGACTTTACTGAAATGAGAAGGAACTTCAGACTACGAATGCAGTCCTTTGTGTTCCACTGAAAGTTTTGCTGTACTAGACTTAAAGGATATACTGACACATTTTGCTCTGTACAATGAAGGCTTTTTAAGAAAAATGAGGAGTGGGCTCTAAAGTAATGAATTTATATGCTTGTTTATGTGACATCTTTCTTAGGGCAAACTCAGTTTTGAAATATGGCCCTTACCTTTGGTGTCGATTCCAGTCCCCACACCTCTTTCTATAGGAGGGCACATGCTATGTTCCATAACTTTATATCACAAAGCAAAATATTGATATATGGAACTGAATTTGAACTTTCAACTTTGCCTGGAGGGATTTGGGTTAGATGATGTGAAGACTTTGCTGATCAAGTAGGTTCTGTGATATTAGAAAGGCTGATTGATTAAGGCAATGGAGAATTTTTTTTAATTCCATTTTTTATTTTTATAAAAAGAATAGCCAATTAAACTTCTAGAATATAGTCAGAGTCAAGTTTTTAGATAAAGCAATGCACTAAAATGTCTTGCCAACCTCATCCTGGTTGTACACAACATAGATAAAACATTCTTCTAAACATTCTAAAATTTCTAAATATTTTGAGCATTAAAAAACTTGCTTTAGCCCATCATGAGTCAGATCACCCATTTTGCTGCTGATGTTAGTATTTCTACAATTTTAGCCTTCATTAGAATTTAGTCAAATTCAAAGTTAATTTGCCAATAAGTATTTAGAAATAGGAGATAAATTGACATTGTTGGTAAAGTATATATTTTTGTTTTATTTCTCTCATTTTTTTCATTTACACTAGTTCCTGGAAATACATCTTCTCAGTATTGTTCTCTTACAGATTTCCCAAGGAAGGGATGAAACATTTTTTTTACACAGAATTGAGTAATACGGAATAAAAAATAGCTAAAACATAATATTTCCCAATATGATTGTTCTAGAGTAACTGCTTTATGTAGTTAATGATTAAGATATTTCTTATAGGTTTTCTAAGTAATACGAAGACATTGCTTTAAATTAGAAATATTTACATCTGGTATAAACATGAAGTATATTTAGAAAGGATATGATTCTTTTAAATATTTTTTAAATTTTGGCACATTTTTATTGATTTTAGTTTCTAAATAAAAGCTTATTTGCAAGAGACAGAAAAAAGTCAAACCAAAAAATATAGTTTTTTTAAAGAATATAAAATTGAATAAAATTAATTTTATTTGCTGTGGTTTCTCCTTACTGACATGCAGAATTTGATAGAGCCAGGAAATAGATCGAGCCAAAAAGTGGCAGACGTACTAAAGAAGGGACTTGAGGACACGTGGAGGGGGAAGGGCAAGCTGGGACAAAGTGAGAGAGTGGCATGGACATATATACACTACCAAATGTAAAACCGATAACTAGTGGGAAGCAGCCGCATAGCACAGGGAGATCAGCTTGGTGCTTTGTGACCACCTAGAGGGGTGGGTTAAGGAGGGTGGGAGGGAGGGAGATGCAAGAGGGAGGGGATATGGGGATATATGTATATCTATAGCTGATTCACTTTGTTATAAAGCAGAAACTAACACACCATTGGAAAGCAATTATACTCCAATAAAGAAATAAAGATGTTAAAAAAAAAAAAAGCTCTTAAAAAAGAAGTTACTTCCTACTCAATAAAGTTTTGTTTACGAAATAAAGCAGAAAGGAGGCAGAACAATAACCTGGGCATTTAATTTACCCTAAAATTAATTTGCATAATTTGGGAATAGAAAGGTGTTTTCTTAGCTACAAGGACTATCGTCTAAATTTCTCACTTAAGATCTCTACTTTGTATTATTGTCTTATTAATTGGAAACAAAGTAAAGAATGCAATGGAAATTGTTAAGCACAAACGTTGTCAGGGGCATAATATCATTCAGAAGTTAAGATTGCACTCAGCCTATTTCCAGCAGTTGACTTTGCCTCAATCTGAAGTGAAATTTCTGCATTTCTCTTTCTTCCTATTCTAACTGAGCTTTTGCAAAACTGTCAAGGGTATCTTCCTGGAAGAGAGAGAAAAAATAAAGAAGGGGAAAACGGTGAAAAGAAAAAGGAGAAAAGAAATCAGGACAGATGTCACTTGGCTGGCCAGACATACAAGATGTTTCAAGCTCAGCTTCCATTCTTATCTCACCAACTATCCCAGTGCTGCAGTTTCCCATGATTCAGCCACACTGGCAAGTCTTCTCTTTTCAGAAGATACATGCTCCTTCACACCCTAATATTTTCTCTTTTCTTATGCTTCTTATGCTTTTCTTTCATCCCAGAATGCTTCGTCCTCCCCCTCTTTATCTCATTTAATTAAGATCTTGGTCAAATGTGACTTCTTTCACAAGGATTTTCCCAACAGCTCACATAGAATTTGTTGTCCCTTCCAATGTGTCCTTATTGCAACTAGATTATAAGCTCCCTCTGAGAAGAGATCATATCATAGTTGATGATAATAAATGCTTCCTGGGTTTAATTGAATTGAACTTCAGCCTCATCTAAAATAAAACTTTCTCCATGAAGCATTTTCTGATCCTCTATTAAATATGACTTCTTTCCTTAAGAGCTGCAGTTTTCATTCTTTTATACCACTGACTTTATTCTTATAATTAACATGTAAAAATGTTACTTCTGATATACATCATAAAATACTTGGCGGCAAGATTGTGTTTTCTAACATGTACTCTAGAGTGAATTGCACATCATAGGTTCTCAAATATTTATTAAATAAATTTTATATTTTTCAGAAATCTTCATATATGTATGTATGAACATTTAAAAAAAAACCCACCCTCAAATCCATATGGTCAAATTAAGCATCAAATTTGCAACATGTGATATTTATAGGATCCGAAACATCAAAAAATATAACAAAAGTTTGAGAGTGAGTGTATTTAGACGTCACTATGAAAATTATTTTATTTTCTATTTTTTCTGTTATTCTTGAATGTGAATTTTTGAATTATGTATCACTTCACTTCATAATTAAAAATATAGACATTTTGAAAATCAGATATATGGTCTTTACAACAGGATTGTTATCAGGTTATTTGCATGTTATAAAACCTCTTCCCTAAACTTAGCATATTAATGATATGAGTAGATCCCCCAAAAATGACTAATTTATGATCAAGAAAGACAAATTTTACCTACCTATAAACAATTTAAATGGCCTTTCCCTCTCAATGTAATGCTATTCTCATTATTAAAGAATTAAATCTTTCCTGAATAATTTTGAGGGAAAAAATAGTGAAGCAATTCTGTTTTACTCAACAGAGAAATAGTACAATGTGTTATTGTAATCTGACTTGTATCTTACTTGTAAGGCCCTGGAAATTATTATTTTAAATTATGATGTTAGATTAGATTTTCTGCAGCTTAGTATATTGTAAATGTAACATAATTGCTAAATGCAAATGAGATACTGTACAGCTTTTCCATAGAGTTGTTCATGAAAGCCAAGCATTTTACATATTACAGTCAAGTGCATGTTATTATCAAGAAACACATTATAATGAAGCTCAATTTAGTATAAAGACAAGATACTGTAGCTTTATAATGGGTGACAGTACAGTAGTGTATGTATGTACACAGCAAATATGCCACCTTCAACTATCAAGAGCATTAAATATGCCAGGAGTGACAGCACCGCACTTTAAAAATGTCCACTTCCTCCTATTACTTCATCTCAAAGTTACACTTGAAAGTTATTTTATCTCCCAAACACTGACCAATGTTTTATTGCCAAATAAAGCCTGGGATTCATCCAGTAACATTCCAGGGAGATGTGAAGGAGGTAAACTCCTCTTCTTAACATTAAGGGTAAGTCTATGAAATATGACCTAATAATTGTTCCAAAAAATAACTGTGATCTGATTAAATTGAGCAACAAAACTGTTAGAAAGCAAAGCTCTATGGAGGAAGTACATAAGTACACAAACCATGGTATCACAAACAATGGCACTATTTAACATCATAGTATTCTGTGAACTCTCAAAACCACTCTTACAGTTGGTGAGGATAAACCACACAGCTGCCATCCAATCATACTGAAGCATATGGCCCTGCCTAACACATCCCATCTTCATACAGATCGTGGGGAGACAGTCTTTGGGAGAAGAGGGAGGTGAAAGCACAGCAATTAGTACTACTAGTAAAATGGCCTACAAATTATAAAAGACAGTTTCTCAAAGATATCTTTCTTACTGTTTCTAATCACAGTGTTCATTAAATAAAGCACAATTTTAAAAAGAAAAAAGAAAAGATCAGGGACACCAATGGGCTTGTTGCATGCAGAAGAAACCAGCTCAAAAGCAATTCATTATTAATGCCTGAATATTCTTGCTAAACAGTTCTGATTATTTCACAAGAAAGAGGTCAAGGTAGTGGAGAAAGAGATTTAATCAAATAAACTCTCAATCTCTCTCCAAATAGCATTTTCATCCAGCTGCATGTAAATTCATCAGATGACTAGCCTCCAAAAGCACAGGCAAGGTTAATCTGCTATGACTGTTAAAACTTCTATGGTATGCCTATTGAATAAAGATTCAAAATGGGATGAACCGTGCAAGTTACCCCAAATTAGATTTTTTTTTGCTCATAACATACATGAAATTTCCACTGTTAAAAACAAACAAATAAACTAAATTTCTTCCCTCTAAATTAGAGATTTAAATCTTCCATCTACATTATTAATTTCTTTAAAAAGGTTCTTTATGATGTTGTGTAGGTTTCATTTACTGGGATTTTTAGGACTTCCCACCCTCAGGTTCCAGGAACCCAAAGTATTTCTACTCTGGATGAAATTAGCTTAAAAACCTTAAGACTTATGAAATCATATAAAAGAAGAAGTTTATAATAAGTTTTACAATATTTTTAAAATCATGTTGACTTACTTTTACTTATGTGCAATATTATAAAATTCATCATATTTTTATCCAAAGGCAATATCACTGGCAAACATTACCAAGTGTGTTGATGATTTATTACTTAAAAGATAAATGTAATTTCAATTTCCAATTTTCAAAATGTAAAAATATATGAAGATAATATCAGTAAAAGTATATTAGTATGCATTTTCACAGACAAGGAAAATGCATATGAAGATAAAATAACTGCACAGACACAATTTTACTGATATATTTTTATCTACTTCATTCTCCATGAAACTTTACCACTGTGTATAAATATATTATAAAAATTAAAATCATGTTTTAAGATATAGCAAGGTATTCAATACATTTTACTTTGAGAATGAAGAACTCTGAATTTATTTTCTAAAAAACTATAGAATTATGCCATATATAGATGTTTCTAGAATTTTTAAAATGTTAAACATAACTAGTATTTGGCCAAAATACGCAATTTACCTTCAGTAATAGATAATTGAAGTGGAATTTTTAAAATAAAGCCAGTATCACAATTGTGAACCTATATAAAGATTTTTAAGGCATCGGTGATCTCTTCACTAACCGAATGCTCATTTTGTAGATTTTTAAATTTATAGTTCCAAAATCCATATGAAAACATATTATGCCATGGTAATGTTTAATTCAGCCTATTGCTATTTCATTAATCCTTAACATTGCCTTTCTTTCCTGTTACATTTATACAATTTCTTTTATGTTGCATATTTCATTTCTGTATTTAAGAAATCATGCAGCAGTTAATAAATCTTCTACCAAAAAAATCAAAGTGTTTTTCTGCTGGCATTTTTGGCATTCTTAGCTCTCAGCACCTTTCTTGAGTCTTAGACACCATTTTACATGAGGATAATTTCTAAAAAGCAAAATAGAACTGTCTAATTAAGGGCTATGCGATTGGCTAGTCCGTGGTCTCTGTGACAGTTGTGACAAATACACATATTGGCACAGCCCTAACCTCACTTCACAGTTGGCAACACAAAGATGGTATTTTCAGAAATGTGGAGAACACTCTGATACAAAGCTTCACCTTGTCTAGTGCTATTCCATTTAATTTTTTATTAACTGCCTGAACATATGCCATTCTAGAAGAGGGTAATAGTTACAAAATGTCAGCAGAAACATTTAAACTGCTAAAATGTAAATGATTTTATAAATTTGTAATGAAAGGTAATTGGCATGTGGGAAAAGTAACAGAAAAACAGATATGTGTAAATGCAAAACTGGTACAAAATACATCTTATGAGTTGAAGGTAGGAAAACCTAAGTATATTTTAATGAGTACTGTAAGTAGTATTTAAATAAAATTAGATTCATAAGCAGAAAATGTGAATTCTATAATATTTTATTTTCTAACATTAGGAAAGTTCATAATAATGACAAGAACTCATAGAACTTTAATGTGCTAAATTCAATAAACAGTAAGACTTTAAGATGCTTCACCTCATTTAAAAAATACAAATAAATCAAAGTAGGATAATCTAAATAAAAAGTGTCCTTGGTATCAGCACTATAACTCTAAAAGCACAATATTCAAACATGATTAGCTTGTTTCTTTACTTTCCACTACAATGAAAAACTATTTAGTGATTAAGCCCTTCAGCAACATAATGCTGGGTCAGTACTTTCAGATATGTCAAGAAGACGACTCCAGCAACGAACTGAGTATTTCCTCAGCCACCACACAGAGAAACCACCTTCCAGTTAGGTTTGCGGGCAACCATCTTTAAATGCTTGAGCTGTTCAGCGTGGCCATGACAAGATTTGCAATTCTCTACGTTTATTTACACACCATCACCCCAACTAGACATCACATAGAAGTGGCATGGTCACAGCTGACCCCAGGGTAGTCCCTGTCTCTGCCGATCCAATTTCATCGTGCTCTGCAATTGAACTGCAGTCATACAGTAGAGGATGTATGCACAGGACTCCGTGCCACAATAAAATTAGCAGAAGCTTGTCAGGGGGCATTTTCCTGTTTTACCGTGACAGACCCTGGACAAATAAGTCTGCTTTCCAGAAATCCATAGAGGTCTGGCTCTCTTGAAATGTATATGAGCCCAGCATATTTGTGTCACAGTGTTCTATATGGTAAGCGTGTTACGTGATAGTTTGAGAACAATGTTAAGCCTTTGCTGTGTTTGTTTCGTTTTGTCTTCACAGTTTTCAGGGCATTTAAATTGCCTATGAAGAGACAACTCATTTTTGATTTGTAGAAAAACAGCTTCTGTTTATTAGTAGTAACTAAGAAAAAATTTATTCCTTCAGAGAAAGGACACAGCACAGATCTATTCTATTTTGAAAGAAAAAGTTCAAAGAAAAAAAATTTTTTTTGCAGTTTGATAAGTCAAGCTTCAAAAGTCTCTTTCTTGACCCCTCATTTTACCTGTAAGAATTAGTTATACCACAAGGAAAATCTAAGAACACACACATTTAAAATATGCTTGTAAATAAATTTAAACGATTTTTTTTTTTTTTTTTTTTTTGGTTTCAGATGAAATGTTAAAAGAATAATGTGGTAAATAGATACATTTTACCATTTTGGGGCAAAACATTTTAAAACATAATATGTTTTGTAATCCAGCCTAAAGTAATTTTATTAGATATTCTGTGCAGTTCTTATATCAAACATTCTCAGAAGCCCTGGGATCATTTTATATTCACTGGAAGACAGAAAGAAATCCAAAACCTAGTTAAATAAATTGTTCATTTATTCCTTCCCTTTTATGCACCAAGATCTACATGTGGTCATTAATTATAAAGAGACTATTATAGCACCATATTTTCATTCAATACGATGTCCTGGTATATATCAAAGAAATTCCATAATTAAAACAGAAGGGCCACAATGACAATTAAAATTACAATCTATATGGGGAAAGAAAGTACAGTTCTGCAATTTTTCAGCCTGTCACTGTCAGCTGCATGGAATATTCTGGTCACGTCTCTTGTAAAGCAGCCTAAATTCTTCTTCACCAATGCAACCTCAAAAGCATTATCAGCACCTAAGCAAAAGCCTATGCAAGTATAATTTAATACGAAGCCACAGTTTGCAAGTAATAGCGTATAAAGTGATATTTAAGTGGTGTTTTAAGCACACTTCTGATGGCTACAGCCGCTTTTCCCTGGTAAATGCGTTTTCCTTTGAGTAGTGATTATGAGTCCTAGGTGAAGAGGTCCTGTGTGCAGGTCTGCCTGTAAGCCTTACTTCCAGCTGCCAATCTTTACTTCACAGTGAAGAAAAAGCCACATAGCACCTTGTTCTTACTCTTGTATGCTGTCAGCCCCTGAGCCTGATAACACAAAATCATTTCCACATAACACTTTCCCGCTTCTGCCTCTTAAACCTTGAGACCTACACATTGTGCATGCACTTGCACCCTTGGCAATCGGCTCCCTGGAAACCCCTTCCTTTGAACCATCAGAGTCTTCTAGCGGACTATTTTTAACACTCATCTTGGTAAATATCTGCATTAATGGAGTACAAAGCTTTTTGGTAGCAATATGTATTTGCTACAATTTATTGTCTATAAAAGTCACGAACAGTGAATTATTACTCTTAAAATTGTGTTTTTCTTTATAATAACTTTAAACTGAGCACTCATATATGAAGCATGCAATGGAGATTGAGAAGGTTTTGTATAATAAAACTGTGACATGGTCATTTTTTCCAGTTTTGCATTACAGAGACACACTCATGCATGGTGCTTTTTAAATTCTTATTATGTGGGAGGTCAGGGGGTCGAATGTCAGAAAGTACTGTTAATTTCACGGGGTTAGGGGAAAGTAAATTCAGAGGGAATACAGATCACTTAGCACAGAAAACCAGCTCCTCTGAAGTTTGGTTTCACATTTGTTAACCATATCCTTCAGCTGACGAACCATTGAGACCACGGTGACATTCTGGTCCCAGATATAATGGCTTGACATGCTGCAGTGAGACTGTGATTCCGTCGCCCTGCTCCCTGTGCCAGCCTCAGCCTTACTCTCAATCAATGAAGCACTAAAACTCCACACAACTGGAACTGAACAAAGCATGTTGCCATTTTGGCTGTGATGTTTAAATTATAGAGAAAGCAGTCAGGATGTCTTAAAGTTCAATCTGACAAGAAATGTAAAATATATTTCTGTCTTCATTCTCTGGGAAGGTAGCATCTTACACTGCATCGTATCACTACCCAGAGTCCTTTTAAAGTGGTTCATGATAGAACATCAAAGACCAAATTCTTGCATTTGAAGGATTTTTAAGTAATCAAAAAGACATCTTACTAGCACTGGCCAAAGTTTCGTGGGGAAGAGAATGACCTAGATAATATGGCTTTATTCAGTTGGCGGTGGAGGGATATAGTTCTTTATTTTAGTATTTGTTATAGTTCTTTATTATAGTTCTTTATTTTAGTATTTGTCCTGAGAGACAAAGTTAACATGCTGGCAGGGATATACAAGGCACAGGTTATACAACTCACCACCAACGACGAGGTAAAACAATCGCCAGTTTTACTGTTAGGATAGATGAGTAATAACCCAAATATGTTTTAATGTGAACTTTGGTAAAACCTGAAATTTTATTTAAATATAGTTCACTGGGCCAGTACAGACAGATGCTGATAGGTTTGGTTGGGTAGTTTTGTTTTTATTAGTTTTTTTTTTTTTAAATAAGATTTTTCAGACTCAAAACTCAAACTGGGCTCAGCTGCCCCCTTATAATTAAATTTTAATGACTTAGGCTGAGTGTTTGTTTTTTGGCAGCATGATTAGTAGTGTTAGCATTTAAATGGTTACAACTAGACTTTGAAGGGAGGCAAACCCATAGCAAGTCATAGGTGAAGCTTCTCCAAAGAAGCTCTGATTTACTGGGATGCTGTGGGATTTAGTGGGACAGCTAGCCACAGGTCATTCGGTTATAGTAAGTCATTAAAAATGAATTAGAATAAAATGCTACATACTCTAAATTCCATAGTAGCCCGAGGGCCAATGCTTTTCAGTTTTAACACTTTTTCATTATAAGTAACAGTTTTATATGTTTTCGTATGCCAAAGGGTCTACTGGTAAATAAAAGCAGTATGTGGTTCTGCTCATAAAATCACCCTTTCTCCCAAAATGCCAGCAACAATCCAGGCTATCCATTTTAATCAGTTCTTTTTTTAAGAATTATTATTAACTTTGCAGTGGTATATTTCATAGGTTTCCTTTTTATAATTAAAATCTTTTTTTCCTCTCAAATCCTCTTTCCAGCAAGCAGCCTGTTGCCTGAAGTTTTAATCCTTCATTACTAGTTAAAACAAAATCACCAATTAGGCACATGAACACGTCTGTATTAATCTCATTAAGGTGATGGCACCAAATAAATTGGAACTATTTTTGTGCTTTTACTGTGTTCCTATGGCTTTATCAGGCCCTGTGGTCATATACAAAGACCTCGAAGCTTAGTCATTTAGAGTCATTCGGTTGTGGACTGAATGTGGCATTACCATCTATGGCTGAAAATTGCTTTCAGCTTTTAAACTGCACTGACTAGTCTGTAGTTAATCTTAGATCATTCACTCGCAAAATTAAATGAGCCAGAACGGTGGTCTTTTTTTTTTTTTTTATAAAATAATACATCACAAAACACTTATTTGCCCTGCCCAAAAGAGAGATCAAATTCATTTAAAATCCCATAAACCAGAGTTGTGAATTTTTAATTTTATTTAGTAGCAGAGAAATAGAGGGTAAGCTATCTTTCTATAGCACATCATTGCTATAAATTTACATATGGAACATGGTTTGATGCTTAACCAACCTTTAATCTACCTTTGATGTACACTTCTACTTCAATGTGGTCATGTGACACCCTTATGAATGCAAATGTAAAAAAGACTGTTTTGGATCTCTGATATAATTAGCCATAAACCATGTTAAAAAAAGAGAGAGAGTGTGCCTACTTGAGTCACTGGAGTTGCATATAAAGTTCACAGTTATCATCACAGAAGAATAACCTTAAGACACTAAGTTTAAAAATTTTACTTCATTCATTCTTATATTTTCTCCCCAAGTAACTACTGAAGACAATTTTTCTATACGAGTGATAGTCAACTAAGATTTGTTTGCTAAATAATTCGTTTTATAGGAGTAAAACACTTTAATATTCGTAGGATTTTTATCCTGCTTCTTGTAAAAGTAAAATCACATTGAGAGAAAAGTGCTAACTGAGGCAAAAGGGGAAATGCAATACTTCTTATCCTGATTAGCATATATTTCAATCATTTCAAATACATTGTCTTTTAAATGAATGTGCATTTTCTTGTGGTTGGTTCCCTCCTTTCTTACTGCCCTACCCCACATTGTGTGTCAAATGTCTAGGTTTTGATTTTGGCGGCCACTAATGTTAGGGTCCAAAAAACTTGAGCCACTGCAAATGAGGTGAAGGTCACCTCATAATGCCAGATGGAGGGAAAAAGTTTGGATATTTGAGGTGCTGACCCAGTGAGTACCCTGGTGGATGACAGAATGCTAAGGTTAGATATTGGAAAATAAGGTTCATGCTACTCTGTCACTGGGGCCGGTGCAGGCTGCTTGCTCGACAGAGAAGGTGGTATGTGGTCTGGACCTCAAGAAAAAGGAAGTCAGCCACCCAGATCAAAAATTACCCTGTCGACCATCCAAAAAAAAATGATTCTGACATCAGCTTAGCGAGACAAGAAGAAAATAAATGATTTTTTTAAAAAAAAGTTGATTGTACTTTATTCTAGGATAGTCTAGGGAAATTCACAGATCGAAGTTCCTGAATTAAGAATACAATTGCCAAAACCACATTGGCGACGTCTCTTCATTTTTACTACGTGTTGCAAGTGCACATGACTCAAGTTGTGCAATTCTGGAAGCTAATCACTCATTGTTTTTAAAAATACAGTGTTATAAGAATAAGTACAATAAAATAAAATGCATTTCGATTGACTGTTCTCTTTAAACAAAAGCAAATTGACTGAAATTGATAGAAGCCATTCATTGGTTATGCAATTATTTTCCCAGCTATGAACATGTCTTTCTATTTAACTTGTAATAACTTAGAAAAAAGGTTTCAGTGACCAAAACAGCATACTCATTTTTATTGAGACTTCCCTTCCTGTCTTAAAAACTTTCTTGAGACTCCTTGACCTGATTCTAACTATATCTGCGTTCCTTAAATCTTATTATATTGTTACTTTAAAACAGATATTGGGTTTATATTTTTCAATAAATTTTAATGATTTAAAAGGATCCCAATCTATTCAAGATTTGTCCCTTTTCTGAGACTATAGATGAAGCAAAAGATATATATATATATATATATATATATATATATATATATATATATATATATATATATATATATATATATATATATATTATCAAATATCAGGTGACCATTCTAAATACTGCACAGTATTAGTTTTTCCATCTCAAGAAAAATATCTGCATATTGTTGTTTATTCTGTAAAATATTCCTTTTTTTAATAGCCTGAACCAAATAATTTCTCATTTTTACAGGCTTCACTTCACTTTTCTCACAGTGAATAAATTGCAACTTATTTCCATGAAATTCACAGATGACACAGATCTTTATTTTGCATAAAGGCATAAAGAAGTGTCTAATATCTTCAATATTCATCTGCTAAGTGGACATTTGCATTGGGTTAGAACGGAAAAGGAGCCCCAACCCTCCCGCAGTGACAGCTGTACAAAGGGATGACATCTGACAGCTGTGACAGTGCTGAAGGGAAACTCAGATGACTTGCAGCATCCATGATCCAATTACAGCACACATCCCTCTGACAGACCCAGCAGCTTGACTCCAGCGTTTGGAAGGACAGTATTGATCTCTTGTCAGAAACCAGTTGCCTGCCTGCAATTGTGCGCTGCTGAACTTTGAAAAGCTATAGTACCCTCTTAAATGATAGGGGCAGTCAGGTTATAGTATTCAGGTACAAAGAGAGGTGCAAAGGGTATCTGCTAAATGCTCTAAACTTGAACAAATCATAACAATATGACAGTCCAATCATACTGAAGGAGCCCAGCTGATCTAGCTGGCTACTGTCTGTGCTAATGGAAAGACAGCTCTTTGTGTTTAGTGGGATGATCTTACTTGATGAAAAGGCCACTGCAATTAGTGCATGCTGGTTGGCTGTGCTGGGTGACAGCAGCATGGATGGTATAATGGCAGCTGCCAATAACCCTAACTTCAAGAAAACAGACAATTAGGACTTTGATCCTAACGCTGTTAGTCCTCTACTCCAGACCTCTGCTCCGCTTTTACTGTAAACCTCACAAGGGCAATATGGTACAACCTCACCAAACAGAACAACTTGGTCAAGGGGTCAGTTACCTTTCTCCTCTTGACTTGTGTACCTGCCTTCCTTTAGGAGAGAGAAAGAGAGGGGGCGGGGAGAGAGACTTACGCAAAATGTAACAAACATAAATATCTCCTTTCAACTATAGTTGAAAAGAAGCTAATATATGAGCATAAATGTCTTAAGATGCCAAAATTTTAAATACATTTAAAAAATAGGGTGGTACAAATAGGAGGCTAAACTTTAAAAAAAGAGCTTTCTAATGGCAAGTGAGCTCATGTTTTAAGACACATGTAGGACTGACTATTAAGAAATTAGTATAAAATAAATAGGATACAAGGATGTAATGTATAGCACAGGGAATATCACCAATATTTTATAATAACTTTATATGGAGTATAATCTATAAAAATATTAAATCACTATGTTGTACACCTGAAACTAATATGTAAATATTGTAAGTCAACTATACTTCAATAAAAAAAGAAATTACTAAAATACTAAAATAATTAAAAGTTATCTCCAGTTTATCTTTATTATTTTAGGACTGGATGAAGATAGATGAAATATTCTGAAGACTCAGCATACACAAAACTTATAATGGGGCTTCCCTGGTGGCGCAGTGGTTGAGAGTCCGCCTGCCGATGCAGGGGAGACGGGTTCGTGCCCCGGTCCGGGAGGATCCCACATGCCGCGGAGCGGCTGGGCCCGTGAACCATGGCCGCTGAGCCTGCGCGTCCGGAGCCTATGCTCCGCAACGGCAGAAGCCACAACAGTGAGAGGCCCGAGTATCGCAAAAAACAAAAACAAAAACAAAACAACAACTTATAATGCAGATTATTTTAGTGTTTTTCATCAAGTGCAGCTCCAGAACACTTGGTAAAGCACTTAGGTAGCAGTGAAACAAGTTAAATTAAATACTGGAGCACACATACACACACAAATTATACCAGTATAGGCAAATCTATAATTAGAAAAATTAAGTTTAGCGCTCACTTCAGCAGCACATATGCTAAACTTGGACATATACAAAGAAGATTAGCATGGCCCCTGTGCAAGAATGGCACCCAAATTTGGGAAGCATTCCATATTTTTAAATGAATATTCTTTCTTTTTTTTTTAAATTTATGTATTTACTTATTTATTTTTGGCTCTGTTGGGTCTGTTGCTGTGCGAGGTTTTCTCTAGTTGTGGCGAGCGGGGGCTACTCTTTGTTGCAGTGTCCAGGCTTCTAGTTGTGGTGGCTTCTCTTGTTGCGGAGCACAGGCTGTAGGTGCACGGGCTTCAGTAGTTGTGGCTTGCGGGGTCTAGAGCACAGGATCAGTAGCTGTGGCACACGCACTTAGTTGCTCTGCGGCATGTGGGGTCTTCCCGGACCAGGGCTCGAACCCATGTCCCCTGCATTGGCAGGCGGATTCTTAACCACTGTGCCAGCAGGGAAGCCCTGAATATTCTTTTTATACCTCGAATTTAGACTGTTTCTTAACTTTGAAAGTTTTTTCTGTAATTGTGGATCAGGTAGTAAGTATTATTAATTCTAGGTAAGTAGGTACTGTAAGTCAAAACCCAGAGGAAATATTACTGTTCAAATTTCATTAAATTGCAAGGATTTTTTAAAAATGAAAAAAAATTAAGTCTGTATCAGTCTCAGATCCTTTCTAATGGAGCGAATATAATGGCAAAACTGGAAAACTAACCTTATATAAAACATTTTATATTTCAAATAAGGTACGGAAACTAGAGTTTTGAAAATGAACACAGAACTAGAGAACAAAAGATGAAAAAACAAACTTTGGGAGAGCTTTAAAGCAGAGAAAAACTGAGATATAATAGTATCTAAGATAAATGAAGAGAAAGAACCAATGTGCTTCAGCAGTACAAATCCTTAATTACATCCAAAATACTCCTGTTCACTCGTATGTACATTAATGCTAATTAAAACACATGAGATCACCCTAATATAAATTGAATAACACAAAATTAGTGAGAGTATGGAGAAACATTCTCTTTTTTTTTTTTTTTTTTTTTTTTTTTTTCCGGTACGCGGGCCTCTCTGCGTTGTGGCTTCTCCCGTTGCGGAGCACAGGCTCCAGACGCGCAGGCTCAGCGGCCATGGCTCACGGGCCCAGTCGCTCCTCGGCATGTGGGATCTTCCCAGACCGGGGCACGAACCCGTGTCCCCTGCATCGGCAAGCGGACTCTCAACCACTGCGCCACCAGGGAAGCCCTTCTCTTCTTGATAGAAATATAAATTGTAGCATTCTTTCTTAAGATTAATTCAGAAATAGGTATCCAAAATCCATATTACTTTAATTAGAAACATTCTTCACTTCACAAAGAATTGTATGAAAGAACATTCATTGAATTATTACTTATAATAGGAAAAAAATTAAAACAACCTAACTACCCAGTAGGAGGGGATTAACTATATCATGATAAAACAGAATAATATACAGCCAATTAAAAGAATGAAGTGGATTTATATAAGTTAATATGAATTTTTCCAAGATGTAAACATAGTATTATCTTACTTATATAAAAGTATACACAAGACAAACATATATGTATGTATGTCTGTGTATTTGTACTTATTTGAATATGTATAAGACATTTATATCTACCTATGTATGCTTTGTGTATATTAACATTTCTAGAAGTTCAAACAAGAAACTGTTAATAATGGTTATCTATCATGAACTAGAGATGGTAAGAAGGCTCACTTTTAATTTACATTTCCTTACACTATCTGCATATATATTACTTTATAATTTTTTTACAACTATAATTAATTTTTTTGTGTTAATAACCTCTTGCTACTTATATAAAACTAGCCATGACAGTTCTTCATGTAGATGGGAGACACACCAAGAAGAAAAAAAGGCACAATTCCTAAAAGATATGCATGTTTAGAGATTTAAAATTATAAAGATAGAACCTAAACAATTTTTACTCTTCATTCCTTTAGTAAATATTATTAGACATCCATTGTTAGATTTAGGCTAGTTGGGGAACATGAAGAGTAATAAATAGTGCGCCTGCCCATAAGAATCTATGGTCTAGTTGAGAAGATTTAAAAAATAATAGTACAGTGAAAAATGCTGAGCATTAATGGTAAGCACAAGTGGTTTAGAGTACAACAGGTGGAGACATCTCAGCCATAGAATGTCAAGGAGCCATTCCTAGAGGACACTAGATTTAAGTCTCAGATGATGAATGTGGTCAGCCAAGTGAAGGAAACTCATGGGCAGCAGGATTTGAAGTGCAAGAACCGCATGGGCAAAATAAAAAGGGAGCATGTAGGCAGTCCGTCATGATGATTTCTTAAAAACAAAAAGATTAATGCTGGGCCTCCCTGGTGGCGCAGTGGTTGAGAGTCCGCCTGCCGATGCAGGGGATACGGGTTCGTGCCCCGGTCTGGGAGGATCCCATATGCCGCGGAGCGGCTGGGCCCGTGAGCCATGGCCGCTGGGCCTGCGCATCCGGAGCCTGTGCTCCGCAACGGGAGAGGCCACAACAGTGAGAGGCCCGCATACCGCAAAAAGAAAAAAAAAAAAAAAAAAAAAAAAAAAAAAGATTAATGCTGAGAGATAACTCTGGAAAGGAAAGTAGATATCTCAAAGCAAAAAAAGGGTACTTTCTGATCAAAAAGACCTGAAAATTTTCCAAATTTTTTCATTCATTAAAATAGTATAGAGATGCAGTTGTCCAAATACACTGAAAAATAAGAATTACCTGGACTTCAGGTTAAAAAAAAGATTCTTGGGGTCCAACACAAATTCATCAAATTTAACTGATAACCTACAGGTATAACAAGTATCCTGGTGATTGTTATTATCTGACAAGTTTAGAAATTTTCGGTAGGTTAGAATATCCATGATGCTGTTATCTTTAGCCAAAACTTGACCCACCTGAGAAAAAGCAAACAGATCAAATTAAAAACTTAATCTTTGAATTTATTTCTACAGTGACAAATGTTAAATGAAATATATGACAATCTTAATTCCACCAAGAGCCTATTTATTATGAGATAATTATTTACTTCCTTGGCAAGTCAAACAATTATATTTCCTTGGAAGCATCTAGTAGAACAGAGAATGTCTACATCCTCTATTTATCTGACTTTTCAGTACAATTTATTACTAATTCAAAGTGTAAGATAATATGAACTAATATTAGTTTTACCTCCTTCACTAAATAGATGAATAACTTCACCAATAATAATTGACTATATTTTAATGTTATCTGTTTCCTGTAAGTCTGGAAATACAGACCTTTTAAGGCTAAACCACAGTAAAGAAAGAGAAAATATATTTCTAGTATCTTTACAGTCCTCAAGATGGTGAGCTTATTGGTTTGAGTATTATACTTCTATGGTCTAATTCTAGGCATTGGTCTCCTTGTGGATCATTTAACATTGTTCTGCTCCATTTCAAAAGAATGTGCCCTTAAACCTGTCTATCTCTCAAATACCTGTCATTGGTTAGAAGAAAGTGAGGGAAGAGTATGGACAGTTTCATAGAAAAATATACAACTATTCAACTCAATTAAATTCAACTCAATTCAATTTAACAAAAACTTAAAGAACTCTATGCCAGGAATGCAAAACCATGAACCATGGACTGGAGTTCAAAGGTGTTAGAGCTTGTTAGCAGAGATAAATATGTAAAGAGAAATAATAATTTAATGTTGTGAACACAACAGAGATATATCCAAGGCACAGGACAGTGAGGATCATCTGATGGGAAAGTAGGAAGGAAGAGCATATTTATGAACTTAAGATAATTCTAAATAATAAATAAGAGTTCACCAGATTTAGAGGGTATTGGCAGAGGTGAATTCTGAGCAGAAAGAGTAGCATGTCCAAAAGTGCATGGAAGTGTGCATGTCAGAAAACTATAGCATTTAGTATTGATGGAATGTATGTTTTGAGGAGGAGAAGGAGAGACTCAGTCCTACTGAGTCTTTTTTCAAATTTGGAGGTACAAGCACAGCAACAGTATGGTGACAGTGCCGTGTCTGTAACAATGGATACTGAACTTGGGAAGCTCTTAAGGACGTTGAAATAGGTCAATAACATCCCCCAGCTTTTGGTTCTCTTCTTAATCTAAATGGTTCTGTGGGGATACAAATCTGCTATGGTAACCTGAAGACAGTGCATGTAACCACACAGATCAATAGGCAATGCTTGACCAAGTTTTGGTGAAATACTTGACCAAGTTTTGGTGATATGCCCTGCAAATAATGATACATGGCTATTGCATGCAGTTTCTTATCTATATTTTTATGGGAGAGTCTCATCCTTATTCCTCATTGTAGTATCATGCAGGTCTACCTTGCCCCATTTTAAGGTATAGCTCCAGGTTTCTCTGTGAGTCTATAAAATTGCTGTGTAATATACTTTGTGGATTCATTTGGGATCCTTGTTTTCTCATTGGCTGAAACTATGTAAATGTGGCATGGAAACATGGCAGCTGCCACCATGGTATAGTTTATGGGCTGCTTGATCACTTTACAGATTTAATAGTCCTAAACTCCATGGGAAATACTGCTCCCTCTTGAGGGAGAAATTATGCTTGGAGACACAACTGATAGTAATCTTCAACTAATGTGTATAAAATAGTTTCTATACAGTGAGCATATAAACATTCTATTTTATAGTATGTTAAATCTTACCATAGAAACCATACTATAGAGTAGTGTGAGGTTTAAATAACATTTAATATATTAACATCTGTTGGACACTTATATGTGCCAGCCACGATTCTGAGAGTTTTATACACACAATCTATTTTACTCCTCACGCCAATTGCTTTATTAGCTCTAATTTATAATACATATAAGGAACTTGGGGTTTGGAGAATTTAAATAACTTTCCTACAGTTAGTGCAGAGCTAGATTGAGCCAGAGCCAAAGTTGAAATAGCGGCAGTCCAATTCCAATGCTCTCATTTTTAACTACAGTTTTATTCAGCGTCCCCACTAACAGTGGTCATACCAAGTCTGATTTGTGCACACATCAGCCTTTCTTATTGTGGATTCTTATGCCAAACAAAATTGGTCACTCTGTGTGATCAACCATTTTCTCAGAAACACCACTTTCCCTAGTAACAGTCACTTAACCATTAGAGTCATCTTTCCTACCAAGTTTAGTTTATGTGCTAATATAAAAGGCATCAACACCCTATCCCTAATCCCATGATCATCTTCTACATGACATTTAAACATTTTAATAGGAATGTATTTTAAATTGAATTATTTAGGAAAAGATTCTGGTCATTTAAACATATCACACTATTTAAAACAGATATAGACCTATCCTTAAAGGGAAGATGGTAATGAGTGATCCCTAGTAATGGATACCCTACCTGTCCAAAATTCAAGATCAAATATTCACTTATGTTGTCACATATGTACTTCTTGAAGATTGTTTACTATTTGCTGTGCTCTGTTACCTGCTTTCAGCTTTTCAAGAACAAAATTCCAAGGAAAGCTTTCCTTACAATGTCCTCTGCATAGTAAAGCCTTGGTAGAAATAGGTACACTTCTCATCTCTAGCCTTTTTTTAAGTTCTCAATTTGATTAGATTTGCATTATGCAATCATCCTTGTTTGAAATGACCTTCTATTTCCCATCCACACAGAATTCCATGAAAAACAAGCAAAAGAAAATACAAATGAAAGGAAAGCATTTTCAGAATTAATTTAATGTCTTATAATATCTACTGGCATTTTGATTTAATGAATGCTTATCTTTTTTGTTTTTTTGCTTTTTAAATTTATTCTTACTGCTGTTTTTTAGTAAAATATTCTTTTAACCTATGGCTATATACTATGTTTTCCAAGCTATTAAGAATTTTCCTAACTAAATATAAGACAAAATTTGCTGAGAAAACTTCAGTATATATTTGTGTTTTTCAATAAAGCAGAACAGAACATTTGGTCCCAAAAATGTATTGGCAGAATTTACCAATAAATAGATTTGAAAAATAGTGAGAGATGAATACTTATCAATGACAAGTCTAAAAAGTAATATATATATTTTAGATGGAACATTTTATTATGTATATGAAAGGCATGAAATAATTATTTAAATTCTTGACTATCAAGAAATAAAAGAAATAACAATGAAGAATTGTGAGTCAGAGTCACATGAAAAGCATCACTCTATATTTTCTGTTCACTTTTGCAATTCTTTGTCTATGTCATTTTTATAAATACTCATATCTGAAAATTCATAAAGGAGCACACACAGGATGATATTTTGCTACTGTCCACCTCAGCTTTAGAGTTAATGCATAAAGTCATACTAATTTAAATGAATATAACAAATATCTTAGTGCTTTGAAAACTGACAGAATTAGTTTTACATATTTTTACTCATTTGTTTCAATTTATGAACTGTAACCCATGGCCTCTGAGTACATGTTCATGATAAAATTATCAGAAAACAAATTATAAATAGCAATCAGTGACCTCTTTCTTAGCCACTGAACTTTATCAATGGCCTGACCCAAGATCCCAGGCCTGAAGGCCAATCAACTTGTACTCTATCAGTTCACAAAGCAAAGAAATTTCTAAATATAATCCCCTACATGAAGAACTACCAACCTCTAGTTTGATGAAGCTGAGATTCACTGATTGTTGTCTGTAGTAGTCATACAGCAAATTTTAATTGTAAAAATATAACAGCAAAATTTACTACAGTGATCTTATGGAGACTAGTTTATGCACTTAATTCATTTTTTTCTAAATCAATTTATACCAATAAATATAATTTGATAATTTAGAATTTCCAGTCTGAAAATGTTTGTTTCAAGAAATACAGTTTCATTTTAATAAGGGTCCATGTTGACGGAATTAATGTGATAGCAATTGACCTGAAAACTATAACAAATTATGAATTTTTCAGAAAAATTACATTTTCCACATTTCAATATAGAGACTAGAATTCTGAGAAAACACTAAATAGTTACTTAAAATTTTGTAATAACAGGAAATACTTGCTTTTTATCTGTTATGTTTAAAGACTGCATCTATTTTTTTCTTCTTATTTTCTTCCATGTGTTTATGATCTTTACAACACTTTGATGCTATTTAAAAAGTGTGAAGCACTTGTTAATCCAAGGCCTCACTCTCAAAGAACATTGAGAAAAAAAGAGGATAAAAAACCAGGGGCTGTGAGGGGAAGAAAGAACAGGAAGAGAGAATGAGAGAGCCAGAAAAAATTTCAAGTCCTTTAAAAACTTATTCAGGTGAAAGTGGAACACCTGAATTAGACCAAAGCAAATGAGGAAATTATGAAGAACTGAGAAAAAACTGAAGGTTTAAAAAGAGTACTACAAGTATTCAGAATGTGTACTATATGTGAAGAAAAATTTTGACACATTAAAAGTCATTTCTTTTGGAATGGGCAATGAAAGAGAACCTATCCTACTGTATATAAAATACATAAGTAATAGGGACCTAATGTATAGCACAGGGGACTCTACTCAATACTCTGTAATGGCTTATAGGGGAAAGGAATCTAAAAAAGAGTGGATATATGTATATGTATAACTGATTCACTTTGCTGTACACCTGAAACTAACACAACATTGTAAATCAACTATACTCCAATTAAAAAAAAAGAAAAAAAGATAAACAATGTTTGTACATAGGGAGACAAAACACCCAAAAAGCCAATACAATACTGAAGGAGAAGAGCAATGCTGGAAGACTGATGCTACCCAAATTCAACACTTACTATAACTCTACAGTAAGCAAAACAGTGTGGTATTGGCTAAAGAAGAGACAAATAGACCAATGAAACAAAATAGAAGAGCCCAGAATTAGACTCAAATAAATACACTCAAATAATCTTTGAAAAAGGAGCAAAGGCAATACTGTTGTTGAACCCAAGTTCATGTACCTGATGCACAGTGAGGTCAAATAAACTGAAAAGTTGGAGTTTGGAGCAGAGAAAGGTTTATTGCAAGGCCCATGCAAGGAGAACAGGTGGCTCATGCTGAAAAGACCCAAACTCCCTGATGGTTTATGGGGAAGAATTTTTATAGGCAAAGCATGAGGGGAGGTCTACAGGGTGTGTGGCCTTCCTCTGATTGGTTGGTGATAAGGTAACAGGATGGTGTTCCAGGTATTTCAATCGTCAGCCTTTTGTTCTAACCAGTCTGAGTTCCACATGCTTGTGCTCAGCCTGAAGCTACTATCCTCCACCTGGGTAGGGGCCTTAGTTCCTGTAGAAGAACTCAGAGATATGTATCAGATTGTTATGTATATCCCTTGAGGAGGAACCAGGACCCTGACCCATCACCACTGCCCTATTGTTTCTTGATGGCCTTTCCTTTGTTTCTGTATTCCCTCACTCCTCTAGCAACTGTTTCGATCTGCCCTTTGGAACTCAGGAAAGGTCTAGGAGGCTGAAACCTTTTCCTACAAACAATAAATGGGGGATATGAAAGGGTTTTTGTGCCCGTGAAGGCCCCACAGGGTCCTGCTTGGTTTCAATGCAATGGAGCAAAGATAGTCTTTCAATAAATGGTGCTGGAACAACAAAACATTCACATGCAAAAAATTGAATCTAGACAGACCTTATACCTGTTGTAAACATTAAACTCAAAATAGATCATAGACTTAAATGTCCAAAAGCAAAACAGTAAAACTCCTAGAAGATAACATAGGAGAAAACCTAGATGACTGGGTATGGTGATGATATTTTAGATATGACACCAAAAAACAATCCATCATAGAAATAATTGATAAGCTAAATTTCATTATAACTAAAAACTTCTGTGTATAACTAAAAACTCTGTGTAAGACCCTAGTAAGAGAATAAGAAACCAAACCACAGGTTGGAAATAATATTTGCAAAAAATATATCTGATAAAAGACAGATTATATATATATATATATATATATATATATATATATATATATTTCAAAATATACAAAAAAATTCTTAAAACTCAACAATAAGAAAACAACCCAATTAAAAAACAGGTCAAAGATCTTAACAGACACCTCACCAAGATGATAAGAAGGCGGCAAATAAGCATATGAAAAGATGTTCCACATCATACGTCATCAGGGAATTACAAATCAACAATGAGATACTACTAAAGCCTATTAGAGTGGCCAAAATCCCAAACACCGACACCAAGTACTGGTGAGGATGTGAAACAACAGGAACTCTCACTCATTGCTAGTGGGAATGCAAATGGTACAGCCACTTTGGTAGACTGCTTGGCAGTTTGCTACAAAACTAAACATACTCTTACCATACAATCCAGCAATTGTACTCTGTGATATTTACCCAAAAGATTTTAAAACTTATGTCCACACAAAAACCTGCACATGAATGTTTATAGTAGCTTTGTTTATAATTACCAATGCTTGGAAGCAACTAATATGCCCTTCTGTAAATGTTGTAAGTGAATGGATCAATAAACTGTGGTACATCCAAACAATGGAATATTATTCAGCACTAAAAATAAAAGAGCTGTCAAGTCATGAAAAGACATAGAGAAACTTTAAAAACATATTACTAAGTGAAAGAAGCCAATCTGAAAATACTAAATACCATAAGATTCCAGCAACACGATATTCTGGAAAAGGCAAAGCTAAAGAGACAGTAAAAAGATCAGTGTAGGGAAACCTATCTGCAATGTATTTAGTAATACAATATGGTACTATGGTACAGAAATGTTCAGAAATACTCAGCTTTGAAGTGACATCAAGGCCAGGGAACAATGTTAGTATTCATTCCAGCTTTTGTTAAAAATTAAGATACTTTTGAAGATTTTAGTGCAACTAACAAATCTGGAAGTGTCACATAACATTCTCTTTCCTCCTGATTTCATTATCCACTCTAGACAGTTAGATTGCTACTAATCCTTATAGTCAAGTGGTCTCTTTCATCTGGAATATATCCTATCTGCATGGAAATTTAATAGTATTTTTATCTAAGTCTGTATTTGTATAATACAGCTTTTATTTTCCAAAATTGAATACTTTATTCCTTCAGCTTATTGTTGAAAAAATGGAGAATGGATGGTACAGAACTCAGACTGAGGCACTTACAACTTCCTTAAGTTTGGTCACATTTCATCAAGAATTAATAAATTATGAACTAAGCCAATCTATCTTAATATGACTAGTTAAAAGAAGTAATAGAGAGATATACTTTTACATAAAAACAGTAAATCACAACAGAAAAAGAAAAGCCTTCCCGAAGAATACATTAAGTCCCAAGATGAGGAAACTTAAAATTTTTCTCATACCACATCTCACAAACATGACTTAAACTATTGACATTATCTGATTACATTGCCCTTACGGGTAAATTCTAATTGTTGACATTAATATTAAAGGGAAAAAAGTTCTGAGGCAAGCAAAGTATAGCATTCTTGCTCCAGTATGTACTTTTCTTCTCCAAAATTGGGCATAATTGTCAAAATAGCATAATAACTTCTCTCAAGAATCATTGTTCAGGCCCAAGAGTCATTAGAAAGATTATGGATTTAAGTTTTGGCAAATGGACAAATTTGGAACCTTAGGATAGGATCCACAGGTAATCAATTTAATCCTTAAGAAATGAATATTTAGCAAAAAAAGAAATGGACCCATTTATTCAGAAGATAATATTCCAAATATGTTTATTTCTTATTGAGGATTAGTTTCAAAACTGACCAGAGGGTTATTCCTTAAGAATGATACCTACTAACACCATTCTAAGATGTTTCTGTTCAAAAAACCACACAAATATTTTCCTGTAATCTTTTCTCTTTATTATAAAGTAATAGTAATTATTATAATATCAATATTGAATCTAAATATGACAATGCCAATAAATCTGTAAACTTAGATTTTTAAAAATTCCCCTGATTTAAGGTATTGCTTCTTATTCAATTCAGGTTTCTCTCACCCCAAACATCCATGATGATATAAAACCAACATAACAATTAGATATGTCTAAGAAATGCTCTTAGTGCACTGAGAAGTCTAGTGAAGCTTGGATACAACCAAGACTGAGACCAGACCACCATATATGAATGAACACAAAGCAAAAATCTTTCACTTGGAGCAAAAATCTATACACTTACAATGACCTTTACTCCTCTTGAAAGAGGAAATAAAAATAGTTATTTTATCAGCAGGACTAAAGCTGAAATTATATATGTAGAATTGGACAACTACTGCTGATTATTGTTCAATCATTACTAATTTATTTCATTTAACTGAGAGCCGACAATAAACTGAGCACTGTCAAAGTTTTATCTTAGTATGCAAAAAGTTTTTGCATTAGTCATAATGTGGTCAAAACTACAAACAGATGGGGAAAATAATAAGCTATTGCCAAGATGTTACCCTACTCCTTTAAAATTTTATCAGTTATCTATCGTGTAATAAAACACCTCATATTTAGTGGCTTAAAACATTAATAAATTGCTACCTTGCTATTCCTCACAAATCTGAAGGTTGGTTGTATAGTTCCTCTGCTGAATTTTCTGTCACTGTAGGGACTGCTGGGCTAGAATGTTCAAGATAACCTCACTAACTAATCTGGAGTTTGCTTCTGGTTCAGTTTTCCTGCATGTGGCCTCCCATTCTCTTCTAGGTTAGAATGGCTTTTTTTTTTTTTTAAACATGGCAGCTGTAAGGCAACATTTCAAAGGGTGAAAGCAGAAGCTGCAAGACCTCTGGAGAGCTAGGCTGGGTAATTCACACAATGTGATTTCCACATTGTATTAGTCAAAGACTAGACCAGATGGAAGAGACTGAAAATAGATCACATCTTTCCATGAGAACTGGCAAAATAGCATGAATCTGTCTTTTAATCTACCACAGAAGTGAATAAGGTTTTTTCATGAGTACATAATAGATAAGAATATCTTGGTTGATTGATGAAGGTGAGAACTGTATAGTCTAGAAGGACAGCCATTTTTGCTTGCCCTGTCTTTGATTATTGCAATTTTAGATTATACCTATTTTATAATAATGAAACTCTTCAATATGGCAAGCTGTTGAATATTCCTTCATGTTCTTATGGAATTGAGACTACGGAAAATTGAGTAGAAATATTAAATCACTTAAAAAGATAATAAAAGAACACAATATAAAGAAATATGTGAGAAATGGCTATATCTACAAATAAAATCATTTTTACATATTGCTTGGCAGCTTTAGAAAGTGTTTTTAAGTTTAAAACTATTTGATTTGATTTTCACAATACCTCTGTGAGGGAGAGAGAAAGGGTATCATTATCCCTATTTTACAGATCAAGTTCAAATATTTAAGTGACTGTTCTGAATCCATATTCCTGGTAGGTGGCAGACACAGATCTAGAATTCAGGTTTCCTAAATTTAATAATCAAGCCATTATGTTTCAATACTAGCAAAGTATATCTCTTTTGTCTAGTGAAAAATTACTTAGAATATGCATCTTTAGGATATTTCCTAGACTTTTCTTGCTTTTCTTACTGCTTTTGGTCATGCTTTATGCTTTTTATTTTAATCCTCTGTTATGAGAACAGAGCCGGAATTTTGTTTGATTAACCATTAGACTCAAGCATAGTGGTGCATTCCCTGTTGGTGGTCATAACTGTCTAATAATTATGATAATGTTGAATATCAGAGGTCTATGGACAAAAACCAATAAAATTTTTAATTAATTCAAAATTAACTATATCATCTGTGTTATGCTTGAGTACTATATTTTAAAGATTAAGAAAAAATAATATATCTTTACCTAATTGCCAATTTCAAAATGAACATGAATATCTTAAAATAGATTTTATTTGCTTCAGAAATTTTGCACTTGATTTATATAAATAAATACAAATACTCTGAAGAAATGATATCCTAACTGAAATATTGATCATAGAATATTTCATCACTTATTAAACAAAAAAAAATGTATCAAGACTATAAATTTGGTGCTGCCTATTTTAACATTTAATCAAGTTAGTATCAACGACGATTTTAAAACTCTGATTTGCAACTCGATATTAAAAATTAATTCAAGGGCTTCCCTGGTGGGGCAGTGGTTGAGAATCTGCCTGCCGATGCAGGGGACACGGGTTCGTGCCCCGGTCTGGGAAGATCCCACATGCCATGGAGCGGCTGGGCCTGTGAGCCATGGCCGCTGAGCCTGCGCATCCGGAGCCTGTGCTCCGCAACGGGAGAGGCCACAGCAGTGAGAGGCCTGCGTACTGTGAAAAAAAAAAAAATTAATTCAAGGAAAATGTGTCAAAGACTACTAAATTATAATATACTTAAAAAAACTAACAAGTCACATCAGGAGCTTCTTTATAATTTCAGAATTCAAACTTGTATATAATTTAGTTTTTAGATAACATTTAGAACTAAAATATGCTGAATATTCAAGAGTGAAGAAAATCCCTATTTGCCACTTTTGACCATGAAAATTACTGCTAATAACTGAATTATAAACTGCTAAAAGTATCTGCATCCCTGTTCATTCTTTAAAAAATTTATTAAACAAAATGATTAATGTAAAGTTAGACAAACATCAACATATGAAACAAATAAAGAGTTTTATTATAATGTTAAGTATGGTAATGAAATCTCTATATTGTGTAGGAGTGTAAAGAAAATATTATACATTGACTTGACTTCAGCACATTTGAAAATTAAAAACTAAAATTTTGACATAGTGAAAATTTTCAAGCAAATTTACATTACCTGCTCTCATGCAAAATCCACTTCTCTATTAGTATAAGTGTTTGGCCAGTAGTTAAGCAACAGATTACCACCATAATGCAATTCTCATAAGTTTAGAAAATGGGAAACTGTCTATCAACATGTTACAAAGTATTTGTCTTCAAGAAATAATACATCCTCAGAAAAGTTAAGTGAAACGAATGAGCAATGGTAAATCATGTAATAAATTAGATGATGCAAAGGTAGAATTCAAGAAGAATATAATTGAGCAGGAAAAAAAGTGTTATATTACATAAGAAGTATAACAATGTGTACCTTTATGAAGTAATGACATAGCAATGAATTGTATAACCAAAAGAAAAGTGAGAGAAAATGAGAAAGAAAATTAAAAATACAGTACAGATAAAAATACAAAAAAAACACAACCAGAATAGAAAATTTAAGAATCTCTCAATCCAAAAGAACAAGTAACAAAAATAAGAATGATGATAAGGACTTAATTTAAAAAAATAAGTGGTTTAAATATACTTGTATATGTATACCAAATCATTTGCCTCAAAAACAGAATGTAAGATGCCTTTCATATATTTGTGGTTTAGGTATTGATTCAGTTATGGCAGAGTTGCTACTGTCAAACTGGCTTTTTACAGATAACAATTATAAGCTCTGCATGAAATGTAAAGAATAACTATTTAAAGACACTGAAGAGTGACCAAATGTATGCAGAAATAGGAGAAGAGGCTGACCCTTGAAAGAAGGGCGCTATACTATGTAGGACCTACATTTATACAACTTTTCACCTTGAGGATATTTTATAGTCCCTGCAGTACAGGGCAGCTAAAACTCAAGTAGAAAGTCACAGTCCTTGGTCTTATGGAAGCAGAGGATAATATTTAGGATTCTCTAAATGGATGGGAAATGAAGGAAGAAATCCCAAGGAGGAGACAGCTACAGAAGGAGAAGCCATAAAACCTGCATTTAAACGCCACCTAAATCCTTGTTTTACCCCTAACCTGTACATGCGTGAGGAAGATTTCAAGGTGAAATGCCATAGCTGTAAAGCTGAAAACTGGGCAGAGGTTTCACCTTCTTTCAAGTAGGTGAGAATTGAGTTTGAGTTCAGCCAAGTTAACTACATAATAGTTATGAAATAATACACTTCAAAAGATAAAGTAGAGAGAGTCTACCACATATTATCTAAAATGCCGAGTAATCAATAAAAAATTACCAGGAAAAAAACCTAAAAATAAAAATTACTAGATGTGCAAATATACACAATATTGACATATCTCTAGTCTGACTGAGAATGAAAAAAAAGAGAAAAAGCAATATTACCATTATCATAAATGAAAAAGGAGGACTTCACTACAAACTCAGACAGATACTCATTTCAAGGATAAGTATTACAAACAATGTTATGCCCGTAATTTTGACAACTTAGAGTAAAAAGACCAATTCCTTGAAAGACATAAACAAAACTCACTCAAAAAGAAACAGTTACCTAAATAGTTCCCTATGTATTTATTAAATACATTTCTGTTTAAAAACCATCCAACAAAAAACTTCAAGCCCAGATGGTCTACTGGCAAATTTTACCAGACAATTAAGGAAAAAAATACCAATTCTACACAATCTTTTCTAGAAAACTGAGGAAAAAGATCTTCAAAAATTATTTTATGAATCCAATATACTCCCGTCTCTGATATCAACACTAGACAAAGACTTTGCAGGAAAAGAAAAAAAATAGCCCACTATTACTAAAAAACATGGATGGAAATATCAACAAAACATTAGCAAATCAAATTCACCAATATATAAAAACTATAATATATTATAACCAACTAGTTTATTCCAAGAATGCAAGGCTGATTCACCATTCAAATATCACTCAATGTAATTCACCATATTAATAGATTAAACACACACACAAACAGACACACACATGAATGTGGCCAACTGATTTTTGACAAAAGCGTAAAGGCAATTCAATAGATAAAAATACCTTTGAATGAAATCGGGCTGGACAAATTCGATATCTCTATGGAGAAAAAATGATCTCAATCCATAACTCTTACCATATACAAAACAAATTAAAAAATGTGTCATAGAGGCAAATATAAAACATTTAACTAGAAATATTTTAGAAGAAATCTTCAGAGAAAACCTTCATATTCTTGGTTATGAAAAAAGTTCTTATATATGACACCAGAAGCAATATCCATTAAAAAATGTTAAATTGGACTTTATCAAAAATAAAAAGGATGCTCAGCAAAGGATCCATTAATATACTATTAATAAAAAGACAATTTACAGACTAAGAGAATATATTTCCAATCACATATCTGATAAAGGACTTGAGTCCAAACTATACAAATTATTCAGAATTCAGTAATGAAAAAGAACAAGCTTATTAGAAATGGGAAAAAATATTTGAAAAGACACTATATTAAAGAAAATATATAGACAGCAAATAAACACAAGAAAGATGTTTAACATCAATAGACAGTCATTAGGATAATGCACTTTTCATATAGAAATTGATAAGCTGATTCTAACATTCATATGGGAAATGAAAAAAATGAAAGTAACCAAAACAATAATAGAGAAAAAGAGCAAAGTAAGAGACACACTATCTGACTCTAAGTCTTAATATAAACCTACAGTAATCAAGAAATCTCTACGTAGAATCCAGAGATAGCCCAATATTGATATAGTCAATTGATTTTTGACAAAGGTGCTAAAGGACTCTAAAGGAGGTATAAATTATTTTCAAAACTGTGTCTGAACAACTGGATATCCATATGGAAACAAAAAATAAACTTCAACTCCTACCTCAGACAATGCTTAAAAATAAATTTGGGGTAGTACAAACTTAGCTTAAGTAAACAACTAAAACAAATTCTAGAATAGAGCATAGGAAAATATTTTCAGGGATGGGCAAAAATTTATTAGAAAAGACACAGAAATAATATCTCTAAAAGGAAAAAGTAGATAAATTAGAATTTATCAAAATGTTAACTTTTTTAATCAAAAGGCACTAAAAAAATTTACTAAGCATATGTCTGATTAAAGATTTGTATCCAGATTATACATAGTAAAAAACAAAAATAAAAAACTGCATCTCAATGATAGAGTTAAAAATAAAAAAAAAATATTTTAATAGAAATTTACAGAAGACATATGACTAGACAACAAGCACGTGAAGGAGTAACTGGCATTATTAGTAAATCAGAGAAGCCAAAATTATAAACATGAGGTGCCAAATCTCACCAATTACAATTGATAATATTTAAAAAGATAAAACCAAATGTAAGCAAGGATGTGGGGCAACTAGAATGTTCATAAAATTATAATGAGAATGTAAACTAGAACAATAAGTTACAGAAAAGTTTGGCAGTTTCTTATAAAATTGAACATACACCTATGATATAATCTATATAATTCCATTCCTAGGTATTTATCCAAGAGAAATAAAAGTGTGTTCACAAAAGGTTTTATACTAGAATAGCTGTAGAAACTTTGTTCATAAGAGCCAAAAATTGGAAATTACTTAAATGTTCACCAACAGGAGAATGGATAAGCCGATTGTGGAATATGCATGAAAAAAAATCGTGAAATTAGCTTGGAATGAGAGGGTAACAACTGGAAAGGAGCCCGAGAAAAGTCTCTGAAGTAATAAAAATATTCTATCTCTTGATAGGGATGGAATTACATGAGCATTTGATTTTGAAAAAACTAATTAAACTGAATGTTCTAGATTTCTGTATTCTACAAAGAGAACAGCAAATAAAGATCAAATTCCTTTCTGTAGTCATATGAATTAGTAATGTTGAAACTACCTGTACGGTCTAGACTTGAGCAAATGAGTAAACATATTGACAGTAATGAAAGCCCAGTTTCTCACTTTTAGAAATTTAAAATATCAGTATGAACTCATGGTTTTTAGGAAAGAGAGAAAAAATAAATGGACAGATGTGAAAATGTTACTATATATGTCATATTCCTACAAAGAGGGCCTAGAAGCAATGACATGGGTATCAATGAGTACACCTATCACCCTGATCTTCATGTCTAAACACCATTTTCCACTAAAGGTTATCAGGTGTTTTTGGAGAAAAAGTTGATTCCGGAGCTGGAATATGAAAATGAATAATAAGTCTGAAATGTCTTGTAGTGTCTTTAATAAGAAGGTATTAAAATGGGAACAATCAAAAGGACACAAGTGCCAGATTTGCCCATTGAACAAATCTGATATAAAATGTGCATCAAAACTGAATAATGATATTAATGGAATACAATCTATTGCATAGAATAAAATTCCATGAGCCATACTAATGTAAATACATAAATAGATGACTATAGTTTATCAAGCATTCATAGTTGTTTTTAGTGGGAGGTATCTATTTAATCATATTGCTGAAAATGGAATTTCTTACAAACCATTTTGAGTATCTAAAACATATACCACTGTGCTTATACATAGTATGAACTTAAATATTTGTGGAGTCTAGGAATAAAATACAGTAAGAAAAGCAAATGATATTGCATTCATTGAATGGTCTTATTTTCAACACAATATGCTATTAGACATTTTATAATAAATGTTGAAACAGTTTATCCAAACTACATGTTTTTACTCATCTTTCGAGTAATAAATTACCTAGTCAACCCTATTAAAAACCACACCTCCAAGCAGCATTCTTCCCTTCCTGATGATTTCCATGGTAGAGTTCCCAAATATTTCACAAGGGAATCTCATACAGAGAAAATGAGACACACACGCTGCCAGAAATGGGACACCAGGGAGCTTACTGGGATATTAATACATGTGAGTTACAGTAAATTAAACTAAATGAAGAGCTGTCGCATAAGGCATTGTGTCTACTGATTGCATATGAACTATTCTGAATGAACGGCTAACTATCACCTACTCACTCAGCGTCAAACGATGAAATCGGTAATATTTGCTTCTAGTTGCAGTGGCAATAAAGAACAAAACCTGAGTGTTTTTTGTAATTTAGCTCTTGTTATACTCTCAAACACTGAATATGCATTATATGCATTATTTTCATTTTAAAGATTAGGTCCCCAAAGTTGTATTGCAGTCTCATAATTTTGTTAACCTAGATGCTTAAGAAATGGTATTTTTAAAATTTCAATTTGTGATGATTATTTTTTCTTTATAATCCTTTTATTCTTCCTGATTCATATATTTTTCTAATAATCATATGTTTCTGTTAATTAAAATATATTGGACTTTAAAATGCACTTTCAGAAAAGTAAATAATGAAAAGACAGCAACTAAGGCAAGTTTGTTAACCTGGTTATCCAATGCCAGCTACACTGAGACACTAAGTCTAAGCCTTAGCTGAGATTTTTCTCACTGGTAACGGACATTTTACAATTCACTGTAAAGAAGTAATTGGTTTCATCTGCTAACTTTGATGTCAATATCACTGCTTTACCTTATATACTGAACACCTTATTCTGTTCAAGATTTGTTATGTTAGATACCATATTTGGGAAACAAAAGTAAATAACTCAATTTATGTGCCATTTGAAACCTTACAGCTTCTCATGCCTTATTGCTATATCCTCATAAAGTACAAGCATGAAATAATGGGAAGTTCCTTGGATTTCACAATGAGTTAAATTCCCAGACAAAACAAATTTGGTAAAGCAAACTCCTTAGTATTAACAAATTAAGCAAATATTATTATCTCTGTGGGCCTCAGTTTTTCTCACTCAAGATAATCCCAAGAGTTCATTGTATATTTAAGTGTGAAATGCTTATTTAAGTAAAATGAAAATAATGATAAGAGAAATGAGGATAAAAATATATATGAGTTTTCTAATTAAGAAGTCAAAAACGATATACTTCCCCTTTTCTATAGGATAAGGATATCCTCAGATTATAGGAAGGGACGCATTTCCTAAAACACATAAACCATATGTCAGTCATCCATATTTGGCCACCTGCATATCTCAGCCAACCAGCTACACATCTGGAGTTTCCAGCTCTAATGACATTTCCAGACTTGGGTGAAACTCTGTACCAAGGAACATGGTACAGAGCTGCTCTCCAAGGGAGGATGCAACCTTTAAGTATGAGGAAGTTAATACCTAGCAGGATAAATTTTAACTCATAGATTAAAGAGACAAGTGGGAACCTGGGAGATAAATCCCAGGTGACAGCTTTTTGATTAAAAAAAATTTTTTTTCAAGGCTACATACAAATTTTCAACTTAGTTCAAAAGACCCAATATCGTATAGACCCCATTATCTGACAATTAATTTGGAAGTAAACAATAACAAACTACACTAAAAGTACTAAAATATAAGGTTCACAAAATCAGAGAAATGTGCCTGTTTTTTTCACTGATGTACTCCAAGAACCTAGAATATGTGGAATACAGTTAATATCCAATCTTTCAAGTGAATAAATGAATCAACAGTTATTTGTTTTAAAATCTGTATCTAGAAAATTAAACACGCACTCAAAACATTCATGAGCTAAATGAAACACAGCTATATAAAACTGAAGAAAATAAAAGCACTTTGTAGCAAATCTTGTGGGATGTCCTAATGTTCTTTAAAGGAAAATGTGCATCTTAATTGTTTTTAAAAGTAACAGGAAAGCCTAAAAATTAATAAACTAAATTATCAATTCAAGAAGATAAAAAACAAACTAAAACCTAAATGCAAATACATAATAAAAGATTTAAAGATGATCAAATAGAGCACACTTTGAAAAACTAAGAATAAACAATTTTGTAGTGTTTATATTGAAAAAATAACAGATATGGGAAAAATTACAAGCAAATGAGTATATCAAAAGTTTTTTATATTGTTTTTATCAGGTATATAAATTTTTGCAATTAATGTGTTTCTTGTGCACAAGAACATTTTTATTAAACACCTCCTTTTATCCTTTTTTTTAACCTACTTAAATAATTGTGTATTGAGAAATATTTAGTCTAATATTAGAATTGCTACATCTTCAAAATTTTATTTAGCATCAACCTAACGTAACTTTTGACATTCCATTATTTTCAAACTTTTCACTTCCATATAGTATTTTTATGTTTTTAATTCAAGTGGGAATTGTTTCTTCTTAAAGAAATATAACTCATTCAATTTACTTTGATTATTGATGCATTTAATTTTATTTCTGTCATTACATTAAAAAGTGTTCTTTGCCTTTCTTCTTTTTTATAGATGATAGACTTTAATTTTAGAAGAGTTTTATATTAACATAAATATTGAGAAAATATTCAAAGAATTCCCATATACTTCCTCCACCCTCACACAGAGTTCTCTTATTAATATCTTCCATTACTTAGTATGGTACCTTTTCCTTGTTCAGAAGTCTCTTTTTTTCTGAAATTACCATAGTTATTCTAACTTTCTTTTGATTAGCGTCATCACGGCATATCTTGTACCATCCCTTTACTTTTAATCTGTCTTTTTATTTATAGTGTGTTTCTTGTAGACAACATATAGTTGGGTCTTGTTTTTAAGACAGTCCATCTCTGTCTTTACATTGGTGTATTTAGACCATTTACATTTAAAGTAATTATTGATATAGTTAGATTAATATCTATCATGTTTATAACTTTTTAAATTTCTTTCACCTGTTCTTTTTTTCACTTTCCTGTCTCCCCTCGTTTTCACTGATTCTGTTTTATATGATTCTGTTTTCTCTCCTTTCTTAGCATATCCATTATACTTCTTTTTAAATAATTTTGGCAGGTGCCCTAGAGTGTGCAATATACATGTAAAGGTATATTAAACTAAGTCTACTTTTAAATAATACTACCACTTCACAAGTAGTACAGGTACCTTATAACAGAGTATTCTTAACTTCTCCCTCCCACCATTTATAACATTTCAATCATTTATTTTACTTATCGGCCTGCTATCTTCACAAAATACATTGCTATTATTTTACTTTGAAAAAACAATTATATACAGTTGACCCTTGCACAACAAAGGTTTGAACCATGCAGGTCCACTTATAACATGAATTTTTAAAATAAATATAGTACATGTATTTTTTGTTTTACAGATCTTTAAGTGTGGGGAAACTTTTGTGTTCAAGTAGAGATCACAATAGGTGGAATAAAAAGAACTAGGATTTGAGTTTGGAATAAAAAGAACTAGGATTTGAGTTTGGGATCTATCCAAAAGTGTCAGATTTCTGCCTTTGGGTGAATCACATATCAATTCCTTTGCTTTTGAGGCAGAGGTAGCAGTACTTGAATTTTCAACAGCTTGAAGGGTTGGCAACCCTACCTCCCCAAGTTTTTCAAGGGCCAACTGTATTAGATCAACTGAAAATAAGAAAATTACAGGTATATTTTACCTTTATGTATTCCTTCTCCAACACTTTCCTTTTCTTTACATAAATCCAAGTTTCTGAACTATATTATTTTCCTTATTTCTGAAAAACTGCTTTTAATATTTCTTGCAGGACAGTTTTGCAGGCAGTGAGTTCCCACCGTTTTTTTGTTTGTCTGATAAGGTCCTTATTGCTCCCTCACTTATGAAGAATAACTGCTCTGGATATAGAATTCTAAGTTGGTAAGTTTTTAAAAATATTTTATTTCACTTCATTCTATTCTGACTTGCATGGTTTCTAAAGATAAATATATTTCTTATTTTTTCTCCAAGAAAAGTTATTAATTTTCAATTTGCTAAACTTACTTTTTGTTGTGATTACAGAATGGTGAATTCCAAGCTCTTTACATTTAGGACCTGAAACCAGAAGTCCCTGAAACTAGTTTTGGATTTTTCTGTTTTGTTTGTTTTGTTTTTAATAAGAAAGTACTATGGATCAGGAACTCTGGGCTGAAGGGCTCTTGTGAGGCCTGTGAACACAGCACCCTGTGAGAAAGTGAAGCTAGACTACACACAAAGGAAAAAAAAGAAGTCCACAGGAAGAAAAGAGAATATGAAGAATTAGAATTCTTGCTGCCTCTGAATATTATTGGCCCTTGAGGTGAGTAGACTAGCGAAAGCTCCAATTTGGTTAAGGAATAAACCTCGTGTGGCTGATAGGGTCTTGGTGCTTAGTCTGGGTGTGAGGCCTGTGCCTCTGATATGGGAGAGCTGAGTTCAGAACATGGGACTACCAGAGACCTCCCAGTCCCACATAATATCAATCTGATAGAGCTCCCCAGGAGATCTCCATCTCAATGCTAAGACCCAGCTCCACTCAACGACCAGCAAGATTCAGTGCTGGACACCCCATGCCAAACCACTAGCAAGACAGAAACACAAGCCCACCCATTAGCAGAGAAGCTGCCTAAAATCATAAGAAGTTCACAGACACCCCAAAACACACCACCAGACACGGTCTTGCTCACCAGAAAGACAAGATCCAGGCTCACCCACAAGAACACAGGCACCAGTCCCCTCCTCCAGGAAGCCTACACAACTAACTGAACCAACCTTACCTCCTGGGGGCAGACACCACAAACAAAGGGAAATATAAACCTGCAGCCTGTGAAAAGGAGACCTCAAACACAGTAAGTTAAGCAAAATGAGAAGACAGAAAAATATGCAGCAGATGAAGGAGCAAGGTAAAAACCCACCAGATCAAGCAAATGAAGAGGAAATAGGCAGTCTACCTGAAAAAGAATTCAGAGTAATGATAGTAAAGATGATCCAAAATCTTGGAAATAGAATGGAGAAAATACAAGAAACGTCTAAGAAGGACCTAGAACAGCTAAAGAGCAAATAAACGAGGATAAACAACACAGCAAATGAAATTTAAAATTCTCTAGAAGGAATCAACAGCAGAATAACTCAGGCAGAAGAACGAATAAGTGACCTGGAAGATGAAATAGTGGAAATAACGACCACAGAGCATAATAAAGAAAAAAGAATGAAAAGAATTGAGGACAGTCTCAGAGACCTCTGGGACAACATTAAATGAACCAACATCTGAATTATATGGGTGCCAGAAGAAGAAGAGAAAAAGAAAGTGTCTGAGAAAATATTTGAAAAGATTATACTTGACAACTTCCCTAATATGGGAAAGGAAATAGTCAATCAAGTTCAGGAAGCACAGAGTCCCATACAGGATAAATCCAATGACAAAAACGTCAAGACACATGTTAATCAAACTATCAAAGATGAAATACAGAGAAAAAATATTAAAAGCAGCAAGGGAAAATCAACAAATAACATAGAAGGGAATTCCCAAAAGGTTAACCGCTGACCTTTCAGCAGAAACACTGCAAGCCAGAAGGGAGTGGCAGGACATATTTAAAGTGATGGAAGGGGAAAACCTACAACAAAGATTACTCTACCCTGCAAGAATCTCATTCAGATTTGATGGAGAAATTAAAACCTTTACAGACAAGCAAAATCTCAGAGTATTCAGCACCACCAAACCAGCTTTACAGCAAATGCTAAAGGAACTTCTCTAGGCAGGAAACACAAGAGAGAGAAAACACCAACAGTAACAAACCCAAAACAATTAAGAAAATGGGAACAGGAAAATACATATTGATACTTACCTTAATTGTAAATGGGTTAAACGCTCCAACCAAAAGACATAGTCTGGCTCAATGGAAAAAAAAAAAAAAAAAAACCTGTACATATGCTGGCTACAGGAGACCCACTTGAGACCTAGGGACACATACAGACTGAAAGTGAGGGGATGGAAAAAGATATATTCAATGCAAATGGAAATCAAAAGAAAAATGGAGTAGCAATTCTCATATCAGACAAAATAGACTTTAAAATAAAGAAGAACCTGAAGAACCTAGGGGCAGGACAGGAATAAAGACTAAGTCATAGAGAATGGACTTGAGCACACGAGGAGGGGGAAGGGTAAGCTGGAACGAAGTGAGAGAGTGTCACTGACATATATACACTACCAAATATAAAATAGATAACTAGTGGGAAGCAGTCACATAGCACAGGGAGATCAGCTTGGTGCTTTTTGACCACCTAGAGGGATGGGATAGAGAGTGTGGGAGCAAGACGCAAGAGGGAGGGTATATGGGCCTATATGTATAGGTATAGCTCATTCACTTTGTTATATAGCAAAAAGTAACACAACAATGTAAAGCAATTATACGCCAATAAAGTTGTTTAAAAAAAAAAAGGAAAGCACTGTGAACAATTCCACGAAGATAAATTTGAAAACTTATAAGTAATAGATATTTTTCTAAAAGCATATAAATTGCAAAAAATGAATTACAAAGAAATAGGAAACATAATTTAAATTATCATAATAAATTTAGTTAGTGATTTAAACTTCCCCACAAAAAGACACTAGGAACTAAGGCTTTTACAGGTAAATTTTATAAGCCTTTTAAAAAATAAAGAATTCTTAGGTATGAAACATTTGTATAGAAATAAAAGAAAAAGAAAAAAAATTCCTACTAGAAATCTAGGAAAAGAAATGAAACTTAACCTACTAGCATTTATTTTCCAGAAACCTACAGCAAGCATACTAGAGAATGGTGAAACTTAGAAACATTTTTGTTAAAGTCAGATGCCAGATAATGATGCCACATATTACCAGTTAGATTCAGTGTTTTACTGATGCTCCTATTTAGGTAATAAGACAAGAAAAATAAATATAAGATAGATACCTCCTTTCTTTCATTCCTTATTGTCATTGGCAGAATTCAGTTCCTTTATTTTGCAGGATAAAGTCTCCATTTTCTTGCTGGCTGGCAGCCAGGAATAGCTCTCAGATCCAAAAGGTCTCTGCAAAGGCCCCCTCTATCTCAGCAACACAGAATCTCCCTTACATCAACACTTTTCAAACCTCCAATCTCTTATTCTCTTCTGCTGACAGCCTCAGAAAACTTTCTGCTTTGAAAGAGCTCATGTGATTCAGTCAGGTCTATGGGGATAATCTCATTAACTTAATGTCAACAGATTAATAACCTCAATTATGTCTGCAAATCCCTTTTTCTATGCAACAGAATAATGACAGTAACACCACCATGGGGTGGAGATCATGAGAGTCATCTTAGAATTCTGCCAACCATACTACTCATACCACTGTCAACCATGTTAGACTGATATTTAGTGAAAGCAAAATGTTCATTACTGTTTCACTAAAATATTTTAGTTGTAGAAATAATGAATTCATGAATGAGCTGACAACATAGTCACTCACAAAAGCCTTATAACTTAATTCTGGTCTTGCTTACATATCATCACATCACATGTGATTGGATTTTAGAAGCATTATCAATAATCATCTTTTTTTTTTTAAATTTATTTATTTTTATATTTATTTTTGGCTGTGTTGAGTCTTCGTTTCTGTGCCAGGGCTTTCTCTAGTTGCGGCAAGTGGGGGCCACTCTTCATCGCGGTGCGCGGGCCTCTCACTATCGCGGCCTCCTTTGTTGCGTTGCGGAGCACAGGCTCCAGACGCGCAGGCTCAGTAGTTGTGGCTCACAGGCCCAGTCGCTCCGCAGCATGTGGGATCCTCCCAGACCAGGGCTCGAACCCGTGTCCCCTGCATTGGCAGGCAGATTCTCAACCATTGTGCCACCAGGGAAGCCCCATCAATAATCATCTTAATTAACTTTGTTACAATTCCCTAGGTTGTAATTGTTGGTGAAAATGATCTTTTTAACTCAACTTCTAAAAAAAATTATTTCTGTGAAATGAAGCCACTTACCTAAGGATTTACTTCAATTGCATAAAAGAAGTGTATCTAGGTATAAAATATAATTATCAATGTTTGTTTAATCCTTATCCAATTATCAATGTTCAGAAAGGAAGGATTAAAAGGAGTAAACAACTTACCAGTAGTTTATTACATCCTGAAGTAGAACTGATATGTTTTATAAATGTGTCTTCACACTGAACAAGGACATCAAATTCTCCTTTAAGATAGATTTCTTCCATTCTGGGATGATCTGAGAAAATGCATTGGGTATACACCCATAAACTAGACATAAAGTGGTAATATCCTTGATCCTAGTGAGCTCCTTGAAAATAAGAAAGCTTTCTTTGAATTCTTGTTTCCTTCAGCCATCAGTGTCTAGAACACAGTCAGCTAATCCGAGTACTCCAATGGTAATTTCACCATTGTCACAAACCATTGGCTCTGGCCCAGTTTATAGACATATTATCTTAGAACCATGCAGCGACTTTTAAATATTAGAATCAGGTGTCAATACTTTTTACATTAGGAGATTTTATATTTTTTAAACAAATATAGATGTTTGACTTATTCTGAAACACAGAGCCCACATTCCCATATACCACCTATCCTCTGAAAGTGCTCCAGTTCAGCTGGGGCAAGCACTCTCCAGTTTAGCATGGTATACAACCAGGTTGTTTTGCTTATTTACATTACCTACCTGGATCCTAAGGGATTTTAAGTTTTCTATCAGTTCTGCTCTCTAAATGTTGTTTTCATGATGTGTTTCAGATATGCTAGTCTCAATGAACGCTCTAAGGAAGAAAAATAAAGCAATACACTTAAGGTTATTAAGTAAAGAAACTCGACTAAACACATTTTTGAAACACCATTGGCTGCAGAGCACTTTAATGAATAACTCTTATTAATATATAACAGAACTCAAAATTTATGGTACATATTACATATATATATTATTCTTTGCTGTTCTTACCCACTGAAAAGAATATGACACCTCTTGTTATAGCCAGGCTCCTCTAGCTTATGGCAAAATTTATGTGCTAAAATTTTGGGCAGAGGGAAAGGAGGAGAAAGATTTGCAATCCCAGGGCAACAAGAATAAGGGGAAAAGGAAAGTAAAACAGAGAAAGAGGAACAACTAATCCAAGGTGGTACTTGAACTAGTAAATCAAAGCTTTACAAGGAAACTTAGGTCAATGCTCAGTAACGTGAGATATTACTGCAATGGCCATATGGAATCATCATGCTTCATAACAGCCATTACTTGTTCCTTCCTGTCTCCTGTCTCTCACTGGTCAAAATTCCATTTTTTTTTTAATATTGTTTACCTATCTTCTCCAAGTAGCCATTAGGAAAGATATATATACCACAGTAGGATGCTTCACCTGATTCCAACAGCGGTGAGAAGTTCCAGAACCTTCAGGGTCTGGTTGGGTTGGATCTACAAGCCAGAACTGCTGCTGTTTTCTCTATAACAGGCACAATTTAGGTCTTGTTGGAGATCTACACTTACCCAGGGTCAGGCTGATACAGCCAAAAATGTTAGGAAATGAGTCACTGGCAATGGCACCAGGGAATCTTCACTAGGCAAATAGCTCAGAAAGCAAATAGAACCAAGCAAATTGGGAGGATAGATACCTCAAGGTTGATACACTTTCTATCAGGTAATGCTTAATTCTGAAAAGCTAACACAGCAGGAAAAAAGCAACTTTAGAGGAACTGTGATTCAGTTTTCCCTGTTGCAAGGATCTTCTACAATTAGGTATTTGAAACCATTTTCCTCTAAGGTTTTTTTTTCTTTTCACAGTTTACTAATTTCCTTTACATATTAGAAATTTCTCTAGTTGTATGTAAAGCGACATGACTTTTCCGGTTTTTATCTTTGTTCCCACTAAGGCTCTGGCATTGCTGCTTTTCAGCTTGGTGCTCTGTGGTGACCTAGATGGGTGGGATGGAGGTGTGGGAGGGATGTCCAAGAGGGAGGGGATATATATATACATATAGCTGATTCACTTCGTTGTACAGCAGAAACTAATACCACATTGTAAAGCAACTATACCCCAATTAAAAAAAAAAAAAGATTGGCTTGTGTTTATCCTGCTCCACAGAAAGTGTCTTCTTCAAATTGAAGACTGATATTTTTCTTTGATTCCTGATGTCCAGCTTTATACAAGTTACTCAACTTACTTCCACAAATACACCAAACCAGGGCTACTGGATTTTTCTCTCAGTATAGACATTGTAGCCTAGAATTAAAAACATCCAGAAGAAAAACCTCCCAAGAGGTTTCTAACTTTAACATATTCAAATCTCTTCCTTTTAGGCCCCTCTTCTCTTTAGGCATTCTGGAATTTCCTTTTCTGAGATTCAAGATCAGCTAAGTATTTATATTTTTATACTTGTCTACATACCTAGATGGTCAATGTATTCTCAACCTTCCTCATCAGTTTGACTAGTCTACTGATTCAAAATTGTGTGCTTCCTTTCTTATTTTCTCTCCAAAGGAATTTCAGTTTGGGAATAAAATTTTTGTTGAAATGAAGAGAAACTCTGGAAATTTGTTTTCCATTCTTTACTACTTTTTCAGCATGGATGAAGCAGCAAAAAGATGTATATTTATACCATCTCTCCATTCTCCCACACCCATTTTTAAGAGTAAATCAAATAAATCTACATACCATCCTGTGAGTCAATCCAGGTGTTATGTTCCATCTAGAGTCCCATCTAGTAACATGTCCTCTCTTTTTAGACCCCCAAAGCCCTTAATGTCTATGAAATGTCTTTACCCAAAGACTTTTAGTACTCATCATTAGCAATAATAACAACATGTGAGATTAGTAGTACTGGAGGTAGGGGTGGGAAAGAAGCAAATTTATGCTTATTTCTAGGGACATCTGGAAGGCTGGTAAGGACTCTTAGTCAAATAATAAGACTGAGATAACACTAGCTAGTAATTTATAATATTCCTTTTAAAGCTTGAAATTCCATGGGAGGCACCAGCTTCTCTCCATTCTTTCAGGATGTATAAAAGGGTGTTTTGTACTTGGTGTAAATGGTTACCAAGCATGGTTTTAGCTGTATGATCAGTGGGCAAAAAGCTCACTCTCTGGAATTAGGTGCTTGGGTTCCCTTGAAATTGAGTCACCTCACACAAATCTGGGTGTTTCATAATCTGAATCTGAAGCATGTCCTTTGAGGCTGAAAAGGATCCCAGAGGGCTGTTCCTGGAAGTTTTTGGACCTTTCTGTGATTGCATGTTCTTTCATTCTCCTGTTGTGCTGTATACTTCACTTTTCTTACAGGCTTACATGAGTTCACTCTGTGGAGTCTTTTGAGTCCTTTCAGTTAACCAACCAGTGTAAATTGACGGAGGTCTCAATAATACATGTAAAACATCACTCTATTCAGTGTAGGTATTTTAAAAGGGGTGTAACTCTACCTCATTTCGCAGATAGAGAAATGAAACCAGAGAAGTCATATAGCATGTTCAGTATACCACAACAAATTTCAAACTATTATGTTAGTTAAAAAAAATGTATAGGGGAATGCTCACTGAGTTAAGAATAATAAGAATTGGGGTTTTACTTCAGCTCTGCTATCAGCAAGTTATGCCACCAGAAAAAAAACTGCTTAATCATCATAGTCCTCATATGGTAAATTGAAGTAATAACACAGCCTGTATCTGTCTCAGTGTGACTGAGCAAAAATAGAAGCATTTTTACAACAGACAGGCAACCATCTCTCTTTCAAGATGACAGATGGTAAAAACTGTTCAGAATCAGATGATGATAACTGATCAAGACATTACTTGGGGCTTCCCTGGTGGTGCAGTGGTTGAGAGTCCGCCTGCCGATGCAGGGCACAAGGGTTCGTGCCCCAGTCTGAGAAGATCCCACATGCCACGGAGCGGCTGGGCCCGTGAGTCATGGCCGCTGAGCCTGCGCATCTGGAGCCTGTGCTCTGCAACGGGAGAGGCCACAACAGTGAGAGGCCTGCGTACCGCAAAAAAAAAAAAAAAAAAAAAAAAGACATTACAGAATAAAGTACATAACTCCTAATGAGAAGCATGGATGGGGGGGATATTTTGATACAGAATTTTTGAGTATTAAAGAGAAGATGAGAAAATTTTATGAGAAAAAATGAGTTTTTCAACACAAAATCAAGATAATATTTATTGATACTTTCAATTATTTCAGAAAAAAGAGCGAAAGGAAGTGGTAGGCTAAGGAATATACAAATTAAGAAGACAAAATTGAGAAGCTACAAATAAACTGAAGTTTTATTTTTGAGAAATTGAAATTTAAAAAAAATTTAACTAAAAGAGTGAGGAAGATTGTGTCAGAATGAGAAATCTAATCTGAGGAGGAAAAAACAGATTCAGAAGCTATCACAGAAATGAATATGATTAAGCTGTTTGAAAATAATTTACTGATTTAGTGATTTTGAATGAATTGATACTGTTTTCAATACATTAAAGATAGAGGTGAATTGAATAACAGAAATGAAAAACAGAAATGAACAACACAAATGACATTTTAAATAAACATATGTATGCATACACACACACACACACACGTGTATATATATATAGAGAGAAAGAAGATAGAAGACAATGAAGGCCATTCTCATGAATGAACCCCAAAGAAAATATATTTCTTTTGCAGAGTTCTTACTATAAACATCAATCTGTAAGAAAAGGAGAACTGTGCTGATAATAAGTGAAAAACGTCAACTGTTTGCTACAAATAGAAACTTGAGAAGAAAATTTTCTAAGTGTAAATCATAAAAAACTTTTTGATAAAAGCATCCATGATTCTTCTTTTAAAATTATTTAAATAGCACCTACTATTAAGTAAGAACAAAGAGCTGATAACCAGTTTTATTACTATATTTGTAGCAAAACAGTAGCAGGAGGTTACTAAGTGTCAAAATTGGATACAATGTCACAACTGAAAAATTAGCAAAGACCTAGAACTGGAATCACCACTGTACTGTAATTAATTGCCTACTATTTGGGGGAACAAATAAATATGTGTACAGAATTATTTTATATGTATTAAATTAAATTAACTACAACTGTGGTTTACAGATTAGTGGAAAAGGTTCACTGTCATATATTTATGATATTTTGTTATTGTTAAATTTATTGTTGCAAAGAACATTTGTAAAATTATATTTACCCACTCTATTTCCTTAGGTTGAAATACAAGTATAAATTACTTCATTAAAGATATAGGAACTTTTTTTTTTTTTTTTTTTTGCAGTATGCACGTCTCTCACTGTTGTGGCCTCTCCTGTTGCAGAGCACAGACTCCGGATGCGCAGGTTCAGCGGCCATGGCTCATGGGCCCAGCCGCTCTGCGGCATGTGGGATCTTCCCAGACCGGGGCACGAACCCACGTCCCCTGCATTGGTAGGCGGACTCTTAAGCACTGTGCCACCAGGGAAGCCCTATAGGAACATTTTTAATGTTTTAATATAAACTGGCATACACATTGACCATAAACAGTGCAATACATGTTTTTTCCTTGCTCAATATAGAAGCATGATTTAGAAATCTAAATTGAACACCACTTTATATTTCTTTCAGCAATGGATTAAGTTCATCTAACAGGTTGTCGACATGTCCTAAGGTACTCAGGTTTTTTAGTTTGCCATGCTTTTATGTGGGAAGTCCAAATTTGAAAATTTCCACTAGATTTTACAACATCCCTTTACATCTTTGTAATTTAGTCATTTTGCCTTACAATGTCATACAATGGGCTATTACATTCCTTGGGGAAATGTAAAATTTAAAGAGATATTAAACCCAAATAACTTCACTGCCTATAAGAGAAATGACAGGGAAATACTGTCATAGATCATGTTGTTTTATGGCACTTGTGATTAAGCTCATATATATGTTGGATGCTAAAGATCTGGTAATGTGTACATATTCTCAAATTTTTAGAGAGAAAGGAAAATTAAAATAAATTGTATGGTAAAAATATAGTTGTAGGTGGTATCAACTCTTAAACTTGGCTGTGCTTCAAATGTTGATAAGAGAACTCTTTGAACTTTAGAATGTATTTTATGTAGATAATCTTATAATTGTAGCTAAGACCAAGATGTCCTGAAGTAAATTATTTCAACCAAAATTGGACTAGTTTATAAATCCTGTAGTACTGGTTTGAAATCTGGACATTACGTACAGGAAAGGGTAAGAGGGGAATAAAAGGATGCCTAGATACCATTCTAAGAAAGAAATTAAAATGTGTAAAATATTTTTGGTACATATAGGCCTATTCTGCACCACTTTTCACTTCAAAGTACCATTTTCTTTATGTTCTCAAGTACCTATTGGGCTCATGTTGCAATTTCTCAGTTCTATCACATGTGCCCTAAAATAACCTACCTCACATTTCCTTCATATTTGGAAACTACTTTTCCCAGAGCAGCTAGTCTCAATTATCTATTAGATGTAAGTTGATCTTATTAAACTAATTTAATGTTTTTCAAACTGGACAGATGATAAAAATTATCTGGGTTGTATATTAAATATTAGAAATTCTCAGGTCCCATCCCAGACCATCTGATTGATCTGTTTGAATTAACCCATGCCGGTATTTTGTTGTTTTATTTTTGTTTTTTGTTTGTTTTAGAGGCATTTTATTTAGTCAACCGCAAACACTTAGATGTTCAATAGCAGTGGACAATGAAACAGAAATCAAATCAGTTACTTTAATATGTATTCCTTCTTCTTTACAACAAAAGCAAAAAAAAAAAAGAGTCTTTCTGCTTTAAGGGAAAAATCAGAAAAATAGGCCAATATATTTTTGTTATGAATAGTAACATAAACAGCTACAAGAAATCTGATTGTAATAATAAGAGAACTTGGATGTTGGCTTGCACATTTATTCATTAAAAGGAGGATGGACCATCATGCTACAAGAGCATGCCTCCACCTGCCTTCATCTGATACTCTTAAGATCTCACATACAAGTAACACCAAGTTAATTTCAACATTAAAGCTAATTAATATTTGTCATTATTTACTGTTCATGTTTGCCTTAACCAGACAGTAACTCTGGAAGGCTGATGCTTTTCTCTGCTTGTTTTAGTCCATAATTTGTCACTATCTGTGGCAGATACCTTATGCTCAGGTCTTAATTTCAGAAGTTGAACTGTAGATGAAATCTGAAATCTCTGAAGCAACTTCTTCTAGCTTCTCTGGTATAGCATTTAGAGACAGTCCCCACATTACGATGGTGTGAAAGTAATACATGTTCAGTAGAAACCATACTTTGAATTATGAATTTTGATCTTTTCCTGGACTAGTGATACTCAGGATGATACTATCTCATGATGCTTGGCAGATCCACATGATCATCAGGATAAACAACCCACATACTTACAACCATTCTGTACCCATACAAACATTCTGTTTTTTACTTTCAGTATAGTATTCAATAAAGTACATGAAATGATCAACACTTTATTATAAAACTGGCTTTTTGTTACATGGTTCTGACCAACTGTAGCCTAATGTACATGTTCTGAGCATGTTTAAGGTAGGCCGGACTCAGCTATGTTATTCGGTAAGTTAGGTGTATTAAATGCATTCTTGATTTACTATATTTTCAAGTAACAATGGGTATATTGGGATGTAACCCTATAGTAAGTTGAGGAAGATATATATATACACCATGTTACAAATATTGCTAATATGCATTTATTTAGCTCACACTGATATATCATTATAAATAAGTGTATGTAACATAATATATATTATAATACTTTATAATGTCAATATGGCAAAGTGTAAAACGTACCTACTAATTAAGTAAAGGACATTTAGATTACTTCATATTTTTAAAATGTATTATAAACAACACTATGATGAACATCTTTATAGTTATCTCTTTGCATTTGTGACTTTTGCTTTTGCATAGTTTTCTATGTAGAAGCAATAAGAAAAATATGCTATTAAATGTTTTACGAAAAACCTGATACTGAATCTGCTTTTTATATTTAGAAAGATGTATAACTTATATCAAATAATTTGGCTCTTTATCAGAGAAGATTCCCTGGAAGATCGTATATGGATAAAAGGCAGCAGTCTTGAAGGAGAAGGCAGGAAATAAAGGAGGGTTGAAACATTCTGCATTAAAAAATTAGAGGAATTCAAAATTTGTACCCAACAGTTTGAAAGAGAGAGACAGACAGAGAAAGGAAGGAAGGAAGGAAGGAAAGAAGAGAGATGCTGAGAAGAAAGTAAGGGAATGAATAAAGAAAAAATGGGAAGGGGAATTTCATCTTGGAAGAGAAGAAGAAAAGGAGGGAAAGAGTTGAACAACATAGTAAGGAAAAGAGGATCAGGTAAAATCTCTTATAGTGGGAATGGAAAGGGGACTTTTCTGTACAGGAGATTCTTTATGTGTACAATACATGCATATCTTCCTGATTCTTATTGACTGTCAGATAAATTCTATGAGGTTTTTTGATAAAAATAGTTTGTTTCCCAAGGTTTTAAGGCTTCTTATAATTTAATAATTTTATAGTTGCATAGTAACCCTTTGTAGACTTTCCACAGTGTATTTAACTAATATGGCATTGTTTGACCATAGTAATATAATTTTAGCTATTATAAATTATGTTTTGCTGAGCATATCCATAAATGGATGTTGTCACATATCTTGATCATTCCTAAAATTGGAGATACTGTAACATATGTCACAATATTTTTCCTTAATTGAAATCAGTCAGTGAAATAGGGATATTTTAAAGACTCTACACTTCCAAATTTTCCACTGGCCTGGTAATGCTGCATTATTTTACACTCCATCTGGGGTGTGTGAGTTTGCTTTCTAACTTACTCAAAGTTCACTAGGTACAAGAAACTTTTCTTTTTTTTCTTAAACTTAATTTGGCGTGATAAAACATATTTCATTCTAAAATTGGGATACTTTGAATTGGGATACTTTAAAAAGTATATTTTGAATACTTTTTGTGTATTTATACACCATCTGTATCTCTGTATTCTTTCTTTTATGAATTACTGGCACACGTAAAACTTTTTTTGTGGGTGATGTAAAAGCTTTTTAAATGCTAAAATCATTAAATAATTTTTTTGTAACACACACTTATATTCTTGTACATACTATGAATTATATACTAATAGGTATTTTAGTATTCAGCATCCTTATATTACTAAGTGTAGTTGGACTAATATTTTCTTTGTGTGCTATGTTACGTTTTGGCATATTTATGTTACGTTCTTGTGTCTTTATTTTATATATTCTGGTCTAACTTTGTAAAACAAAATTGATGTTAGTTTTCTATTGCTGCCATAACAACTTACGACAAACTTGCTGGCTCAAATGACAAAAATTATTATCTCACAATTTTGTAATATAGAATTCCAACATGGGTTGCACTAAAATCAAAATTCAGTGTGGCTGCCTTCCTTTCTGCAGGCTCAATGGGAGTATCAGTTTCCTTCACTTCCAGAGACCATCCTCACTCCCTGGCATGTGGTCCCCTTCCTTCACCTTCAAAGAACTTCTGTCATCACATTTTTTTCTCTGACTACAGCTGAGAATGATTCTCCATTTTAAGGACTCATTTGATTAGATTGGGTCCAGATGGATAATCCAGGGTAAACTCCCAATATCAAGGTTTATAATCTTAAACACATCTTCAAAATCTCTTTTTCCATGTAAGGTAACAGATTCTTGGGATTAGGATGAGGACATCTTTTTAGTTGCTTATTGGCTTTTAAGTCTCCCCTTATCTAACAGGCTTGATTCTACACTTAAAATATCATTATATCTTGAAATCCATTACTAATGTTTAGCTGATTCTCTCATTCACACTCTCTGAAATCATTTCAAGATTTTGAAATTTTGGAGTGAATCTTTTGATTATTTCCTAGATTCAGATATTAAACAGGAAGAATCATTTTGGTGTGTTTTCCCTCTCCTTTGCACTGAAATTATTTTATTTGGAAATCATACTCCTTCACTAAATAACAAATAAAATACCTCCCTCTTTCCTCTTTATACTAGTCTGCTTGAGCTACCATAACAAAATATCACAGGCTGGGTGGTTTAAACAATGGAAATGTATTTCTCACAGTTCTTGAGGCTGGGAAATCTAACATCAATGTGCTGACAAGATGCCATGACCTTTTCTCTTGGCTTGTAGGCAGCTGACATCTTGCTGTGTGCACATATGACCTCTTCTTTGTACACAAGTGGAGAAAGAAAGCAATCCCTGGTGTCTATTCCTCTTCGTATAAAGAAATCAGCTCTATCAGATTAGGGCCCTGCCCTTATAACCTCATTTAACCTTAATTACTCCTTTAAAGACTATCTTTAAATATGGCCACATTGGGGGGGTTAGGACTTCAACATACAAATTGGGGGGTGGACACAATTCAGTCTATAATACTCTCCTATCTTTGAAAGCAATCTAGAGACATTAAGTTCTCATAATATGCAGCTTAGACAGTGCTGAGATCATTCCCATACAATCACCTTGACATTCTGGAATAAATTAGCATTTATTTTAAAAATTCAAAACTGCATTTATGCAATTCTCTGAAAAAAGCAAATATTCTAAATATATATATATATCCTAACTTACACCTAACTTAAACAAGTGGGTTGGGAATATGAAATATAAATTATTATTCAGAAAAATCAAGCCAATAAATTAACCTTAAAATATTGTATCAAGACTGAAATGTCTCTACAAATTGAGAGAAATTGTGCAACAATTGAGACAGTGTCAGTTATCCTGGAACATAAAGTGAGATGAAAAGGCAGAGATAATATTTAAGATGACATACAATTAATGTTTTAAATTACTATTCAAAATATAGAAAATAGAAATGTGTGACATTAATGAGTCAACATATACAAAAAGAAACAGACTTATATCACCACCACCCCTAATTGTAGAGAACAGAATAACAATAGGTCATGGAAATAAAAATAAATTTTACACTAAAATGATAGTTCCATAAGGACAGAACTCTCTTTAGCTCACTCCTGTATCCTTAAAATCTGCATAGATCATGGAACTAATAAAGTCTTTTTTTAAATGATTAAAGAAATAAAAAATATATATAATGTGCATGGAAATAAGAACACACCCTTAAAATAAAAACACGGAGCCCTTTTGTGAAGAACCAAATAGAATTTTTAAATACAAAAGTATGGGGATAGAAATTTAAAAATAATTGCAATAATTGGACACAGATGAAGAGAGAATTCATTAACTGGAAGATATATCTGAAGAAATTACTCAGCATAATGAAAAAAAATAGAATATGTCAAAGACCAGATAGTTGCACAAGTTAATTCTTCTAAACATTTTTATAGGAATTAACACCTATACTTCTCAAACTATTCCAAAAAATTGCAGAGGAGGGAATACTTCTGAACTCACTCTAGTAGATCAGCATCACCCTGGTACCAAAACTAGTCAAAGACACCACAAAAAAAGAAAATTACAGGCCAATATCACATGATGAAATTTCATGCAGAAATCCACAACAAAATCTTAGCTAACTCAATTCAACAATACACTAAAAGGACTGAACACCATGATCAAATGGGATTTATTCCCAAGGTGAAAGGATGGTTCAATATCCAGAAATCAATCAATGTGATACATTACATTAACAAACTGAAGAATAAAAATCATAGGGTTATCTCAATTAATGCAAAAAACAACCTCTTGACAAAATTCTACATTTATTCATGACAAACTTCTCAACAAAGTGGGTATAGAAGAAACATACCTCTACATAATAAAGGCCATTTATGACCAACCTACAATAACATCAAATCAACATTTCATCATCAATGCTGAAAAGTTAAAAGCATTTTCTCCAATATCAGGAAAAGTCAAGAATGCCCATTATCACCACTTTTATTCAACATAGTATTGGAAGTCCTAGCCACAGCAATCAGACAAAAAAAAAAAAAAAAAAGAAAGAAAGAAATTAAAGGACTCCAAACTGGAAAGAAAAGTAGGACAGCTACATGCAAACGAATCAAACTAGACTACTTTCTCATATCATACACAAAATAAACTCAAAATTATTTAAAGACTTAAATGTAAAACCTGAAATGATAAAGCTCCTAGAAGAAAACATAGGCAGTATGTTCTTTGACATCGGTCTTAGCAATTGTCTCCTGAGACAGGGGAAACAAAAGCAAAAATAAACAAAATGGGACTACTTCAAACTAAAAACTTTTGCACAGTGAAGAAAACTTTCAACTAATCAAAAACACTGCCTGCTGAATGGGTGAAAATATTTGCAAATGATATATCTGATAAGGGTTTAATATACAAAATATACAAAGAACTCATACAACTCAACATCAAAAAATCAAACAACCCAATTTAAAAAGTGCAGAGGACTTAAAGAGACATTTTTTCAAAGAAGATATACAGACGGCCATCAGACATGTGAAAAGATGCTCAGCATTATTAATTATCAGGGAAATGCAAATCAAAACCAAAATGAGATACCACTTCACACCTGTCAGAATGGCTATCATCAGAAAGATAGCACACAAGTATGGGTGAGTATGTGGAGAAAAGGAACCCTCTTGCACTATCGGTGGGAACATGAATTGGGACACCCACTATGAAAAATAGTATGGAGTTTCCTCAAAAAATTAAAAACAGAACTGCCATATGATAATTCAGCAATTTCACTTCTGGCTATTTACCCAAGGAAAACAAAAGCACTAACTTGCAAATGCATATGCAACCCAATGTTTGTGCAGTATTATTTACAGCGGCCAAGATATGGAAGCAACCTAAATGTCCACAGATATCTGAATGGATAAAGAAGGTGTGAAATATTTATGCACATACACACAACGGGATGTTATTCAGCCATTAAAATAATGAAATCTTGTCTTTTGTGACAACATGGATGGATGTATTGTGCTAAGTGAAATAAGTCAGGCAGAGAAAAAGAAATACCACATGATCTCACTTATATGTGAAGTCTAAAAAAATGAAACAAATAAGTAAACAAACAAAACAAAATGAAAACTGATTCATAGGTATGGAAAACAAACATGTGGTTTCCAGAAGGGTGAGGGGTGATGGGTAAAGGGGATTAAGAGGTACAAACTAATGGTTATATAATAAAAAAATCATAGGGATGTAATATACAGCATACAGAATATGGTCAATAATATTGTAATAATTTTGTATGGGACAAATTGCTACTAGACTTGTGGTGATCATTTCATGATATATGCAAATATCAAGTCATTTTGTAGTACACCTGAAGCTAACAATATTGTATGTCAATTATATTTCAATAAAAATATTTAACTCCTAGAGTCATTCAGACTGGGTAGTGTACTATTCTCATGGCAAATTAATTTCTAAACCCAGTACATACCAAGAATTTATTATACTTAGAGAATATTGTGACCTTTATTGTAATATCATTTAATTTCCTTCCATACTTGCCCTAGGTAAAGCTATGTTTTCCTTCCTCATGTGGTAGCCATAACTTCTTATTGGCTGGTTGATAAAGCCTTATCACCATAAATTTGCTTTCCAAATCGGAAACCACACTTAATTTATTTTTAATAATCAAACCAGAGTGAATTTGAAAGCACAGAATACGGTCTGAGAGAGACTGAAGATTAACCAGAGAGAATTCCTTAAAGAAATCTTCCAATCTAGGTGGAGTCCAAAACAAGATAAAGTGAAACAAAATTTAGGTTGCCAATCCAGCACCAACTATCAGAGCCTGATTCTAGCAATCATCAGGCCAAGACTGCAAACTTAAACTGGTAATTTCATTATAGTAATTTAAGGTGTGCCCCACCCACCCCCAAAATAGTCAAGACTATATTTTTAAGACTTTACCTAGTTTATAATCTTCTAACAGTTTTTACATATAATTATAACTTAATTAGATATAGAAATCCTATATTGTCTAAATAAATTTAGGTGCACAGGAAAAGCCTCATGGAATAATGATTTCGGGGTTTTTTGTAACATTTGCTTTTATTTTCATTAAGTTTGTATAATTTTTCTGTCTTTAATAGGAGTTAAAAGAATATATCTAGTTAGAATATGTTTGCATTCATTTTTACATAGAATAATATCAGATTTTTTCTATCTTCAGACTAAATACATCCAAAGTGTTTTTATTTTTGTTTTCAAAAATAATTTTATTATGTATAATTCATGCATACCAAAGTATATAATGTTCATATAAATATAAAGAATAATATTGAACTGAATATTCATGTAATAAAACACCTGTGTGTGAATTACAACATTAAGAGTACATTGAAAGCACATTGTTTAAAATAAAATTGTATTTTCCTCCTACATCTCCCTGAGATAATCACTATTCTGAATTTAGTGTTTACCATTCACTTTAATAAATATATATTTTAGCCTCCTATGTATACATCCATAAATTGATATGGTTTACATTTACAGAATGTTAAACTTTATAAATGGAGTAATTATGAATGAAGTACACTGATTTACTAAATTTTATCTTTGTAGGAGTCTTCATGAAGAGGCATATTGTTCTACCAGTATGGTATCCTTTTATCATATGCATATATTTCAATTTACTTTTGCATTCAAACGTGTCATTGTGACTTTTGTGACAAAAAAAAAATGACCTTTTGTTTTTCTGTTATAAGCAGTATTGTTATGAGTATTTTCTATATATCTCCCAGTGTAATATGCCAGGTTTCACTAGGATATTTTTCTAGAATGTTGAACATCTTTTCCTGTTTATTAACTATTCATATTTTCTCTTGTATGACATGCCTATTCATGTCTTTCCTCTTTTTTGATTTCTTTTTCTAATTGATTCTTAAGTATTGCATAATGCTTTTTTGCCAGTCTATACTGACTGATATAGCTATATCAGCTTTCTTTCTTGTATTGATGTGATATATATAAAATTTATGTATGCTATATGTATAAATATATATTTACAAAGCTCTCATTTTAATAGTTTGTATTGTTTTCAGTAGTCTATAACAGACAATCATGTCTACAAATAATGATATGATATTTGTACTTTTTGGTCTTATTGTGCTGATTTCAAATGAAACAAAATTTACAATAGAAATGATGAAGACAAGCGTTCTTATTTTTTCCCAATTTTAATGGAAATGAGTTTAACATTTCAATATTAGGATGCCATTTGATAAAGGATTTTGATAGATATACTTTTCAGATTAAAGAATTTCCATTCTATCCCTTGTTTTCTAATATTTTATTTGTTTTGTTTAAGATAAATTGATATTTACTTTGACCACATGTTTTTCCCTGCATCTTTTGTAATTTTATGTCCTTTTTTTTCTTTTAAGTGGTTAAAATGGAGAATTAAATTGATAACTATTCTAATGTTAAATCCAACTTGAATTCCTGGGATAAATCCTACATGGTTCATATACTTTATATATTGGCAGATTTCATTTGTTATAGTTTGTTTGTAATTTTTGCATCTATTGTTATGATTGATACTGGCCTATAATTTTTCTTTCTTATATGTTTTTTGTTTGATGTTTTTTCAATGGTATTCAAACCACACACATTTTTATGTATGTTTTATTTTTTATTTTGTTGTAAAATACTCTGTTTTATTGTCTTTGGAATAGTTTGTTTATGCTTGGTATTAACTATGTTTGGCATTGCTTAATTAATATTTGCTTGAATCACGCTTAAAGCTGCCTGGATTTGGTAACTTTTTATGTGATCATCTTAATTACTGTTTCAACAACTTTAATAGTTATAGAATCACTAACATTTTCCATTTCTTCTTGTTTTAGTAGGCTGAATTTTGCTGGGAATATGACAAATTAGCTACATTTTCAAATTTTTAATTTACTGGTATCAATGTTATTATTTTTTCTTATTATTATCTTAATGTCTACTGTATTTATGCCTGCTTTCTTAGAGTTCTTGTTTGAAATTTTGTTTATTTGGACCTTCTATTTTTATTTCAATGAGGCTTGCTGGAGATCTGACAATTTTATTCATCTATTCAAATATTACATTTTTTGACATTTTTGATCATGCTACTTGCTTTATTTCTTACATTGATTCTATTTTATTCTTTTCTGATCCGTATTTTTTCCATCCTTCATTTATCTGTGATTTTTCTTTTGTTCCTTTCCTATTGTCTGAATTTAATTGTGTAACTCATTCATGTTTATCTTTCTTCTTTTGTGATATAAGCATCTTAAGACTGCACATTTACCACTACATGACTACACCACTTCAGTGGATGTATTTAGCTACATCCACTAGGTATTGATACATGGATTTTTAATTCATTCTACATATTGTCTAATTTCTTTTTAGACATTAGGCATTTTAGGTGTTCCTTTTAGATTATTTTTATTATTCCTGAAATATAGCTATTACATTGTTTAACTGGGTTTGAAAATTATTAGATTTTTTTTTCTCAGGCAGGAAGAAGAAGGAATGCACAATCCTAGCAGAGATTGGAGGAACAGCATAAGTTCAAAATCAGATACAATGACTTTGAGATATCAGAATCTTAGATATGCAGAAAAGTAAAGCAGGCAGATGAAACTCAGGGAAGTTCAGGCCAGAGATATAAATTTGAGAATTGCTTGCATATAGATCGACTTGAAATGCATGCGAATCAACATGATTCTCCTGGGAGAAGGTGAATAGTTAGAACTAAGAGGACTCAGCACTAACGGTTAAGAAACCCCAGCATCTGGAAGTCAGGAAGTTTCAAGTGATAAAGTAAAGGCAGTTTCATTGATAAAATGAAGCAGCTTAGTTGTTAAAGAGAGTAGAGAAATAATTTGGCAGCTAGAGGAGACATTTGGTCAAAAGGCCGATTAAAAAAAAAATCCTGGAGAGAGTGATTGAAGACATAGAAGAGAGGAGGGGAAAACTAGAAAAGTAAAAATGCAAAGCAGCCTAAAATAAAAAGACTGACAACATCAGATGTTGTCAAGAAAGTGAAACAACTAGAATTTTATTTATTGTTGGTGGGAATATAAAACACACAATGATTTTGTAAAAATAAACTGTCAGTTTCTTATAATAACCATATATTTTGTGAGCCAGCAATTCCACCCATAGATACTGATCCAAAAGAAATAAAAATGTATATTCATAAAAGTATGTCCATAGCTACTTTATTCCTAATAGCCCCAAATCAGAAACAACCCAACTGTTCATTAATAGCAAAGAGATAAGTACACTGGATTACATTCAGAAAATGTAATATTACTCATCCATGAAAATAAACTACTGATACATGTAACAACATGGATGAATCTCAAAAAATGTGCAGAGTTAAAGAAGCCAGACACAAAGTAGTATATTCTATATGATTCCATTTTATATGAAGTTCTAAAACAGGCAAAACTAATTTTTGTTGGAAAAAAAAAGAACAGCAGTTTCCTCTTTTGTGGGCGGAGGTAAGGTACTGATTGGGAGGGAGATGTGGGAATTTTCTGGGGTGAGAATACTGTCCTATATCTTGATAAGGGGTCGGGTTATACAAATGCATGCGTTTATCGAAACTCAACAAGTATATATTCCATTGGATGTAAAACTTACTTCAAGGGAAAAAGAACCAAAAATAAATATTAAAGTCTAGGCATGATAGTAATGTTGATTTAGGGGAAATGTAATGTCTGAAATTTACTTGGAAATACATTTAAAAATTACAAATTTACAAGATGGTTGGATGGGAGATGGTTAGCTATGTGATAAAATGAATATAGAGAAATATCAAATATCTACCAAATCTAGGTAGTGAATACCTGGATGTTTACTTTCTATGTGTTTGAAAATTTTTATAACAGAATGTTGGGGAAATAGGCAGTAGGAAGAAGGTTTCTGGAACTTAGGTGGCTGGATTTCCTTTTGATATGAGGAATGCCATATCAATGCAAGGATTTGGAGGGAAAAGCAGGAGAGGTGCTGGTCCTGGAATAAACCAACTCCAACAGAAAAAGAAGAAATGAGCATAATTAAGTCATTTTGGTATGATAAAATTCCTCACAAATCTCAACTTGTAGAATCAGGAAAAATGTCTGGATGTTTTTTTGTGGCCCAAAACTCCTCACCAGTTTGTGAGACTACTAAGGGCATAGCCAACACGTGGCACAGTGACCACTCATTGTCATTTCCATTAATCAAGTGTTCCTTTTCTTCCTGTAGCATACTCTTGAATCATGCTAAGAGCCAAAAATCATAGTCTTTTTAACTGCATAAGGCATCACCTTTTCCATGTCTGTATGTTCATTTAAAATCTATTCTTCACTATTCTACTTAGGAATCCTTTCTTTTGCTCTCTCAATGCTTTAGAGTTCAAGGCATCTTCATTTCCTTTTTGTGACTCCTTCTGACAGCTGACGTAAGCTGGCAGAAGACAAAAGGTATTTAAAGTGTGGCAGAAGCGCTCAGTTCACATAAAGCAGTGATTCTCTCCTCTGATACATTCTTGATTGCTCTGAACTGTGCTGGCTTAAACAAGTCCAATCTCTCTATATTATTTCATACAGGATTTGAATTTTCCTCTGAGGAGTATGTCCTCACTCATTTATTTGCATGTTCATATTTTCTGTGGCAAGCAAGAATAAAGGAAAAGGGAAAGGTGAGGGTCACCTCTAAAGGAGAAATGCTGGAGTGGACTGACCTGAAAGGTGCCATCACATATAGCAGGGGAAACAGGAGCATGCTTTGTGGAAAAGGAATGCACCACGCAGAAGAAGCACTGCCAAGACGGTCCTTAAAATCAGCTCTATGTAGAGACTGGACCCTGAAATTAACAGCAAACATTCTTTTTGGATTCTTTTTTGAATGACAAAGTTTCAGTAAAATTCTACCACCAAGGTTGAGGGGAAAAGTAAAAACAAAATTTGTTAAAAAGTAGCATGTACATTCAAAATTTAAATTTCTTGCCAGTTCAGCAGTGTTAGATGTCATGGGTAACACAGGGAATACTTATTTAAAATTTTCATATACTCTCAGAATGAATCAAGATTAAAATGAGGAGGTGCACATATTAATGTAAAAGGAGCAAAACCTCAAGCCTTCTTCCAGGTGAAAGATTAGTCAGTCATTTAGGTCCTTCCCATCTCAAAGGCAAAACTGCAACTCTTCTTTGCTTGCTTTAGAAACAAGCTTGTTAAAAATAGTTCTCTAGACATTTCTACTCTGTTAGATAACTAGCATACAATGCTTAAGAAACAACCCCTTTCCTCAATTCTGATCAAAATATAAGGAACTTTGTAATAGCAAGCACATTTGATCTAAGAGGCTGATCATACATGAGCAGATGTATAAACTCTGGTTTAGGTAGCCTGACACAAACAGACGTTTTAAAATGTGTTTAGATTTTTCAGTGTACCTCTTACTGTCAAGTTTTGTTTTTACTTTTGGTGTTGTTAGTGCCATGTACAAAGTAGGTTAGTGTGTGTTTAATTATCCAAACATAAAAAGAAACTTGAGAAAACGTCTTTATCTCAAATTCTGACTTTGTCTTCTGTACTCCAGTTCTTACTGGTATTAGACACAGTGACATATAGACAGAGAAGGGGCATGACATAGATAAAGCAAACAAAAAATTGACCAAAATACAGGAAGACGATATTTATAATGCCGCTGACAAAGGCAGTCACTTCACTTTAAATAATGTGGCATGCTGCAAAACTATAGTAATTACTAGAATTTCATTTTCATTAACTAATAAACCAAGGAAAACAATTTAAGTATCTGAATGTCATTTTTCAAATGAAAATAAACTGTAAACATTTGAATAACATCACAGCAGGGATAATATACCTAAGGAAATCTATTGAAAAATGCTAGTGGATTCATCCTCTTCTATCACATTAAAACTGCAATTGACTGTAAACCTCCTACCACTCTCCACTGAGACTTTAATTGTAAAGATTCCTGTTACATATCATATTAGAATTTAGTTAAAATTGTAGAACACATTATTTCCAATCAGATAGCCAACCATCACTCACAAAGATTTTTAAAAAGGTGATTAATAATTCATCCCAGATAAGGAAAAGATCTATATTTATACCATCTCCTCAGCCACCATAAACTACCTGACAATTGTTCAGTAATGATGCCCAGTAAATTCTTTAAAATGGTAATTTGTCATTCTGTCACTTCATTTGTGACCTAAAATTCCTCACTTGAGGCATCATCAAATAAATTAATCACTTTCCAGGATCCATTTCTCTGTTCTGCATGTTATTATGTCCGGGCTCTCTTGTGTTTCTCTTCATTTACATATATTTAATGGCTGAGCCGTGGTTCACGATGGCACATAACGCACACATCTCATTACAGGTGAAATATTCTAACTGCCACTATCACTGGGAAAGAAAATAACTCTCCCAATTTAATTTTCCTGATGTAACAAAACCATGATTCTTCACTATGAAATGTTGATGCCATCCATCAGTCACAATCAATAAAATCATCACAGAAGTACGCCTTCTTCAGCATCTTTCCTTCATACCAGTATTATATGAGGAAGGTAATTAAACTCATAATATGTAATGAATGTAAATGAAGTAAAAATCCTCATGTTAGCTCTCTAACTATGCTTATTTTACAGCTTTGATTTAAAATATTTTCCCCACAACTTACAAGTACATAAGACCTGAATAGAGAGATATCCACAGCAAAGACAAGATTCATCAACAAATACAACTAAATTTTAAAAAATATATAAAAAATAATATAAAAGTACCAAGTGTTACTATTTGCAGATTTTTCACTTAACAGATATAATCTCTTTGTTCTTACATATTTTCGGGCTTTCTTCAAGTATACCTAGTTGTTTCAATGCACGTGCTATCATGTGACAAATCAAGTGTTTGTTTTTTTGTTGTTGTTTTTTTTTTTAGTAACCTGGACTACTTGATTCCTCCCACTTAAGCGCTGCAGGTACTGTCTGTTCTCAAGTAAGATATCGTCTTGGCAATCTTGCCCATCTCTGCCTGAGGAAGCCTAACAAAAATATAGATTAGGACGTTTCACAAACAAGGGTTTGGGAATTAGCACTTGGGAACTATTTCCACCTACTGTAAATATTCATCTTAAATTGCTATCGTATTATTTTTGTAAAGGTCAATAGGGAGTGTTTTAAAGTAAACTAGCGCCACGTACACATTGCCCATGTTTCTAAGTATGTTACAACTTAATTTAACATTCCTTAACTAGTTCTCCCCACATACTTACGAACATTAGTTTCAGGGGAATGACAGCTTACAGAAGTCCATTTGGAAGGAGGATTCCCTTCATTATGAATTCATCATCAAAGAATGGGAACTTTCTTTATCTTGGAAGTAGTCCCTGTTTACCTGTTTAAAATAATGCTTGAGAGAGTATCTAAAATCAGAAGTGAAATATTAACTCTACGTCTCTGAAGCAAAGGAGACAGTAGGTGAATATCACTGCTCCACAGATGAATGACCTCACTACAATATTGACAAACCATCTACACTGTACTACCTACCTTCCTCATTAATTATCATATAGTTATTTTTAATGGGCACTTATTTAAGAAAAAAAAGACTGTGTGTGCAGTTTTGCGTATATTTTTATTAACACTGCAGCAGTCTGTTAACCTAAAGCAAATCCTCCAGCCCATAAACCTCCATAGAATTAGTTGGAAAATAGTGGCTAACCACTCTCTGGTGCTCTTTGGGGAAAGCCTGAGGTGGATCTGAATTTTTAGAGTGTCATCAGCTCAGAATGAAGCAAAACCTGGGAGTTTTTTTGTTTTTTTTTACATCTTTATTGGAGTATAATTGCTTTACAATGGTGTGTTCGTTTCTGCTTTATAACAAAGTGAATCAGTTATACATATACATATGTTCCCATATCTCTTCCCTCTTGCGTCTCCCTCCCTCCCACCCTATCCCACGCCTCTAGGTGGTCACAAACCACCAAGCTGATCTCCCTGTGCTATGCGGCTGCTTCCCACTAGCTATCTATTTTACATTTGGTAGTGTATATATGTCCATGCCACTCTCTCACTTTGTCCCAGCTTACCCTTCCCCCTCCCCATATCCTCAAGTCCATTCTCTAGTAGGTCTGTGTCCTTATTCCTGTTTTGATGGGTGTAGCATGAGACTCGACCAGGACCTCAGAGGATGTTCTGGTACGGGGTATAGCTGATTGAATCTTCGAATAGACACCAAAGTGACTTGGATTGGCTCATTGTGGTGATGGTGGCAGGGGATAGAAAATGAACTTCTATCCTAATTAAACAAAACAAACACACGTCAAATATAGAAAATAAGATTGGGATGCAGTGGTTTGGATTAGAAGAGTTACACTGTAAAGCTATTAGAAAATCTCATGAAATCTATAACCAAGTGACACTAAATATATGTATTAACACAAAGACTTTAGGCAAAATATATTAAACTATTTTGGACAATAGGAAAAGAGATAGAGAAAAAAACATTGTTTATGATCATGAATGAGCTCTGTGCATTTTAGCAAATTTTATGCAATGACTATTCAATGAACTAAAGTATACTTTAAGGACAGATGCTAATAGCCAGTAAAGAAAACAGGTAGGAAGGTGAGTAAGATTTGCATGATAAACAAACAGAAATGAGGACAGATTCTTGCCAATACAAACACATATATTAATTATGTTAAATGTACCACGGAAACTCATGATTCCCCACATTGTGGAAGACTGCACTTAAACAAGACCAAAACTTTATAGGGGATGGGGATATTTCCTTATTATTTAAACAATCACATATTTTGCAGAAGAAGAATTCACACCCCCAGCCATATTTACAGTTTTACTAACAAAAACTGCCCAAACTGAGATTTCTGGTTATTCCACTCATAGAAATCTGGCCATTAACAGGTGTACCCTAATAATAGCACTAGGAAATATTGTTGCTACAAGTAGGTGCCTCAAATATTGTTTTCCATACCACAGAAAATTTGAAAACTTAGTTAAACCCCAAGCTGCTGTTGTTAAAATAAATGCTGCATGGGAATTTTCAATTAAATTGAAGTTTCCATGGGGCAAATCTTAATAAACCTAAGGTAGCAAGCTTAGTTCTTCTATGGCCAAAGGCCAATGTTTATAGGCTTCTTAAATAAATAGTTTTGCCTGAGACAACTCATTACTGAAAATTTGAATTACCCCAGAACACAAAGTAAACATTGTACTGAGTTTGATCCACTGGTTAACTAGGTAACTTTGCATAAATTACATTTCCTCTTGAGAGTCTCCTCCTCCTGATCTGTAGAATTGGAATTTAAAAACAAACAAACAAATGTAATTTACAGGATGGCTACCAAATCAATAAGCAAATGGGTGAAAGTAAGTTAATAATGCTTTAAATATTAGGCTAATTACATTTCTTTTTCTTTTGTGTTACATTAATTTGCTAGAACTGCCATAACAAAATACCACAGACTAGGTGGCTTAAACTATAGAAATTTGTCTCTCACAGTTCTGGAGGCTGGAAGTCCAAGATCAAGGTGTCAGCAGGTTTTGTTTCTCCTGAGGTCTCTCTCCTTGGCATGCAGACAGCCACCTTCTGGCTATGTCCTCACCTAGTCTTTCCCCTATGCATGTGTATCCCTGGTTTATCTTTATCTTCATCTTCTTATAAGGACCTTGGTCATTGGATTAAACTCCACCTTTATGACCTCATTTAATATCAATTACCTTTTTAAAAGCCTAGCTCCTATAATCACATTGGGGGTTAGAGCTTCAACAGATGCATTTTGAAGGCACACATTTCAGTCTGTAACAAGTCAAATAAGTTCACATATACAGTATCAAACATTTTAAGGAACATTTTTTAGGATAACTGTGATAGAAACCGTGATTGCTCACTCATACCTGGTTTTCTCTCCTCTCAGGCATTTGGGAAAATCAAACATCCCATCCTTTTACACTTAAGTGGAGACTTGTGACTAGTCTTGGCCCATTGACTATAAGGGTATGTGATAATTTTAACTCTTGGTGTGAGGCTCTCTGGCACTCTGTTCCCTTGCTGCAGTGATCACGATCTGATGTGAGATGTGAGTGTCACAAGACTAGTCAGCCTGGATGGCTGAGTCTCTACATGGAAGAAAGCTGCCCTGCATAGTTACCCAATACTGCAGCAGAGTTTGCATGCATAAGAAACAAACCCTTGGTTTTGTTAAACCACTATGGCAGACACATCCTAAAGTGAGTCCTAATGAGTCACACCCTTGTATAATCCCTTCTCCTTGAGTGCAGGTAGGACTTATGACTTGCTTCTTACCAAAAGAATATGGCAAAGGTCAAGGGACAATTAACCCCTTGAATAGGTTATGCTATGTGGCAAGGGACTCTGTTACAATAGAAAAGACTCTGCTTTATCAGACCACAGAGAGACTCTCCTTCAGGCCTAGAAGATGGAAACTGCTAGGATATGAACTGCCCAAGGAAAGGACACTGTGGCAAGCAACTCTGTGAGGCCTCTAGGTCCTAAGGGTATTCCCTAGCTAATACCTAGCAAGAAAGCTGGACCCTCAGTGTTACCATCTCAGGCACTGAATTCTGCTAACAACCACATGAACTTGGGAGAGTACCCCAATCTCTAGAAAGTAATGCAGCCTGGTCAACATCTTGCTTGCAGCCTTGTGAGATTCTGAGCAAAAAAGCTCTGGTAAACTACACTCATACTTCTGATTCATTAAAACTGTGAGATAATAAATGTATGTCCTTTTAAGCTATTGAATTGGAAGTAAATTTTAAGCAGCAGAAAAAACTGACCTAGCCACTGAGACTTTAGGGTTGTTTGTGTTCACAACATAAATCTAGACTATCCTGATTGATGTTAGAGCAATTGGTAAGGAAATAATAGGGGCTGATTGCCAAAGCAATTCAGTGGATAATCAGTTGAACAATCATAACACAACATGAATGTAGAAGAATGGACTAGCAACATTCAGAAAGCAAATGTGCTACTGCATTAATCTCTCACTCACATTTTTGTCCTTTGAATGATCTGAAGACATGGTTCTTGAATTTCAAGATGTCACAAATTTTAGAGAGTTATCAAAAACATAGATTTCAGAAACAGGATATTGGGACAAATATAAAGGATAAATCTAAAAAAATTAAATAAAATAAAAAGTAGGGCCTTTGTTACCAAGTCAAGCCCTGACTTTTTTAGCAACTACAGCTACATGACTTGCATACCATGATTTCAACTGATGCTTCTCCCACCTAACCTAAGAGGAGTATAAACTGAAGCAAGCATCTTTCATTCTGAGAATATTTGGCCACATTTAACCTGGTGTCATCTTCCTCTCCCTCTTCAGCAGCATCATCAGAAAACATGTATATAAGAACTGTGCTGGCTTCTATACAGAATAAATAATAGACACCATCCCTACATACAGGAAGTTTCACATATAAGATATTCATGTGCACTCATTAAAAAGAAGAGATAGAGTTGAAATAAATACACAATCCTAAGACATACAAAGAACTAAATCCTCTAATGTTTAGAAAAGGTTTGGCTAATGAATCACAGAATGAAAGCTTAAAGCATGGCAAATTATAAAGAGAATTCTCTAAGAGTCTTTGTTGGTTTGGGGGTATAAGCACAAAATACAACATCAGAGACAGCTCTAGTTCCTTCAAAATGGCAGCATCCCAAGAGAAATGATAAAGTAAAATATTCTCTCTCCAGTTTGTAGAACTGTGGATCATCAATAAGTACATTAGGTAAATAACAGGTCTCCTGTACATCTGACCACTGGAATTCATAGGAGAGTCTGTGAAATCTTTTTGTGAATAAGTTTAATAATTGGGCATATTTTCTACTGTCCAGGAGAATATAAACACAGACCTGATTGAAAGCATGATACCATCTCTTCTAGTCTTTGATTCAATCAGATAATAATTTTTTGAAGAATTTTTTTAACACTTTATTCCAAAATGCTAAAGTGACCTCTTTTTTCTCTCCTTTGACATTTGACTGCAATAGGTGTGTTGAATTCCATACCAAGGATACTGTTATCATTACAGAAACAAGTCAAAGCGAGAAGTTGTCTATTTGAGTAATGCTGACGTAGCTCACATGGGTGGGTGAGTATATGGACTTGAGCATTTTCAGTGGAACAGTGTCCAGTAAATATATGAGCCTTGTACCAACTCTGTACATTTCACAAAGTAAGATGGAATGGAACTGACAAGTACAACTAACTCACTCCCTTTTAGTAGTCTCAGTTCTGGGGAAGCAAACCAAAACCCTGAAACATATTTTCTCTGTTTTACTTATTGCACAATATGGTGAGTGTTTTAAAAATTATTAATATTACCACTTGCTGTTTTGGTTTCCTGGTGTACCCAGTTTCAATGAAAACAATTAATAGTAAATGTGAATATGCTCCTCAATGCTGGGAATTGGATTTTTTTTTTAAATAGGCACATCCTGTTTTCAGTAATTGGTTGTACTACCAAGGAGTTAAAAGATGAAACATCCTTCAAAGGAAGACAAATGGAATTAATATTCCAATTAGGTAATTACAATCTACCAGCCTAAAAATCTTCAGTCTTTTCCTTTTCCATAGCAGATTATTATACAACATAGCTCTGTTGTAGTTAAAGCCTATTTTCTTACACTACACACAAGAGTGCTTTTCAAGTTTGGGTTAAAATCATCTCTTCTGATGTTTAGAGCGGCTAGTTCTGATTTCTTTGGAATTTTCTGGCATGATACAGCAAAAGAACTGATTTTTACATTAAGTCCTTCATATTCTAAAATTGTCTTAAAATACAAAATGTGTTGGCACAGAATAAATTTCAGCTAGATAAATACAGAATAACAATATGGAGAAAATATGGATTATAGTACCAGTTTCTTAAATTAATACGGCCTTACTGGAATACTGAACACATGTTGTCAACTTTCATTTTCTCAATTAAAAATACTGCATTTGTGATGGGAGGGTGAGGCTGGTTGTAGGAATAAAAAATGGAAAAGTTAGGGTGTTCCTTTCCCCTATGTGCATCAAAACTCCTTCGTGTTTGAACCCAAAGTGTCCCATACCTTTCAAATGGGAACAGAGACAGAAGCAACACCTCACAGGCATACACATGTATGCAAGCTCACACGTACTCTCACTGCACTTGTGTGCACATGCCCTCCCTCATTCGTACACTCTCTAGAAAGAAAATGTCATGAAATAAAATTATAATCCCAAATACCAAACCCAATTTGAAATTGTTGAAGGATATCAGTAATTATAATTTTGCCAACTATTTTAAAGATAAGGTCAACACTTTGTTGTTATTGGATAATTTAAAGTGTCAAATAAACTCATGTTCCTTGTTAAAAAAATAAAGCAAATAGTTGACTGTGATATAAAACAAAAGGGCTTAGTTCCCTATTCTACTCTTCTGAAGGAATCTTTGTTCACTGATTGGTTTATATTCTTGCAGGTATCTATGACTTGTTTTTTGCTCTTGACAACATACTATGACTATCTTTTCATAACAGTTTTGATAGATTCCTTTTAATAAATATTTAAGTGTTTCTGACACGTTAGGAGACAAAACAAAATGTGGAGCATACATAAGAGAGGGTGATCAAGGAGGCAGGAGGGAATATGTGAACAGAGGCCTGAATAAATATGCCAGTGTGCTGTTTCAGGGAATGGATGTACCATTAGGACCTTTTAAGTTGGTTCCATCTTTCCACTATGTCAAGGAATAAAATGGTCTTAAGTAAATGCTGTGCTCTTGTGTGAGTTTTTCAGCCTAAAGAGTTCTAAAAGTGCAACAGGTGGACATTTAAAATGTTAAAAAGTATTTCCAAATTGCCTTCTAACCTAGTTTACCAACATGCCCTACCACCAAGACTGTGTAAATGTTCCTATTCTCCCCAACACTTGCCAACCCGTTGCGGAGCACAGGCTCCGGATGCACAGGCTCAGTGGCCATGGCTCACGGGCCCAGCTGCTCCACGGCATGTGGGATCTTCCCGGACCGGGGCACGAACCCGGGTCCCCTGCATCTGCAGGCAGACTCTCGACCACTGCGCCACCAGGGAAGCCCGCATCACACTTTTTTACTGTTCTGAATCTTACTGATGAGGAAGATACACAGAAACCATATCATTTATCACATCACCTTACATTTTAAGGTGATTCCTATGTTGTGCAAGGGATAAGGGGAGAAATAGTCAAAAAGTGTTGAGGGATGTGGGGCTGCCCATTTACGTAAGGCAATTGAGAAATGTCTGTTTGAGAGGGTGACATTTAATCAGACCCCAGAAGGAAGTAAAAGAGTGAACCACACAGGGACAAGCCTTCCAAGCAGGGAAACAGCAAAGTGACACAGGATCCTGCTAAGTGTGACAAAGAGGCCAGAGGCCAAGTCAATGAGCGAAATGTAAGTAGTAGTAGATGAGGTCAGAGAAGTAGCAAGTATCAAACCAGGTAGCGATTTGTAGGCTGTGATGTGAGAAGCCACTGGGAGATTTTTAGCAGGGTATTTGATTTACTTTTAAGGGATCATTCTTCCTGTACTACAGAGAATAGACTATAGAGGATGAGAACGAAGGCTGAAGCACAGAGAACATTTATGAGGATATCACAATAGACCAAGAGACAAGAGCTTCTTGTTCTTTTTGACATGCTTATAGGTTACTTTCTTTAAAATTATAAAGACAAAATTTACGTATATCTTCTTCCTAAAGTTAGGTTGAAAATTTTGTTTGTAACTAGATCTCTTATGTGTAATTTATTTCATTTTATTTTTATATTAATTTATTTTTATTGAGATATAATTGACATAAAACTTTGTATAAATTTAAGGTGTACAACATGTTGATTTGATACATTTAGACATTGCAATATGATTATTGCCCTAGCATTACTAACACCTCTATCACTTCCCATAATTATCATTCCTTTTTTGTGGTGAGAACATTTACAATCTAGCATCTTAAAAACTTGAAGTATTGTTGACTATAATCACTATGCTGTGCATTAGATCTCCAGAACTTATTCATCTTTTAGTTGAAAATTTGTGACCTGTAATTACATCTTCCCAATCCCCCACCTCCCAGCTTGGAACCACGATTTTACTCTGTTTCTATGAGCCTGGCTTTTTCAGATTCCAGATATATCAAAGTGATATCAGATATTATTTGACTTTCTCTGTCTGGCATGTCTCACTTAGTATAATGACATCCAGGTCTTTCCATGTTGTCACAAAGGGCAGGATTTCTTTCTTTCTCATGGTGGAATAGTATTCCTTGCATATATAATACCACATTTCCTTTATCTGTTCATCCATTGACAACCACTTAAGCTATTTCCCTACCTTGGCTATTGTGAATGATGCTGTGATAAACATGGGAGTGCACAAATCTCTTTGATATCCTGTTTTTATTTCCTTTGGATATATATCCAGAAGTGAAATTGCTGGATCGTATAGTTCTATTTTTAATTTTCTGAGGAATTTCCATACTGTTTTCCATAGTGGCTGAATGAATTTACATTCCCCCCAACAGAGAACAAGGATTCCCTTTTCTCCACATCTGGTTGTTGTTGTCTTCTTGATTATGGTCATTCTAAGAGGTGCGAGGTGGTATCTCATTGTGGTTTTGATTTGTATTTCCCTGATGATTAATAATGTTGAACATCTTTTCATGTACCTGAATTGGCTATTTGGATGGCTTATCTGGAAAAACGTCTACTCAGTTTCTTTGTCCATTTTTTAATTGGATTATTTGGTGTTTTTCTTAACAAGTTGTATGAGTTCCTTATGTATTTTAGATATTAACTCCTTATCCAATATATGATTTGCAAATACTCTCTCCCATTCTGTAAGAAGAATTAATATTGTTAAAAATGTCCATACCACCCAAAGCCATTTATAGATTCAATGTAATTCCTATCAAAATTCCAATGGTCTTTTTCACAGAAATAGAAGATACAATCCTAAAATTTGTATGGAATCACAAAAGACCCTGAATAGCCAAAGTAATCCTAAGAAAGAAAAACAAAGAGGCATCAAACTTTCTGCTTTCAAATTATACTACAGAGATATAGTAATTAAGACAGCGTGGTACTGGAGTGAAAATGAACACATAAAACAATGGAACAGAGTAGAGAGCCAGAAATAACCCTCACATAAATGGTCAAATAATATTTGACAAAGGAGCCACAAACACTCAATGGGGAAAGGACAGTCTCTTCAACAAATGGTGTTGGGAAAACTGGATAACCACATGCAGAAAAATAAAATTGGACCCCTATTCTACACCACTCATAAAAATTAACTTGAAATGGATTAAAAACTTAAACATAAGATATGATACCATAAAACTCCTAGAAGAAAACATGGGGCCAAATCTCTTTGGCATTGGTCTTCACAGTTATTTTTTGGATATGACACCAAAAGCAGAAGCAACGCAAGCAAAAACCAACAAGTGGGACTACATCAAACTAAAAATCTTCTGCACAGCAAAAGAAACAATCAATAAAAAGTTCAATACATTTTACAGTAAAAGATAAAACAGTATTTCTATTTTTTCCCCACACTTACCTATGTTTTTCCAAGTACTGTTTGGATTGAGTGTTTTATATTTAGACCTTTTATCCACCAAGAATTTATTTCATAAATGATAATTAGAGATCCAGCTTAAACTTCTTTTTGCTCAAATGCTTTTATTCTATCATCCTTTCATTTACAAATTTGTCTTTTCCCCACTGATAAGAGATGCTCTATTTCCATCTGTACTTGAACATATTTCTGGGTGATGAATTCATTGATCTTTCTCTTGATCTTTGTGCCGGTACAATGCTATTCTAATTATTACTATTCCTTTTTAATATATTTATTATATTTTAAGATTAAATACAGTAAAATTATTCTCTGATATTAGCTACAACTAACTACCTTCTATTAAGCTCCTTATGATAATTTTCTGTATCATTCTAAACTGGAAAGACAGAAAATAATTGCCAGATAAAATTATATTTTTGAAATGTTACTTATGCTTCAGAGTTGTTTCATGGCCATCACGACAACCCCCCAAGCAGAATCCTTCCTCCAAGCAGTATTTTGTGTTTCCTCATCCTCTGTTTATGAGCTTCTATGATTCTCGGTGAGAGCATTTACTTCATTACACTTTGTGTTATGTCCAATTGTCTGTGCATCCAAATATTCAGACTGACAGAATCTTGAGGACAGACACTACAAACAAGAATGAAACAGTTGAGGCATTTGGTGTCATTTGAAGCACAAAAGATTTTAATTTTGATGAAATCCAATTTATCTATTTTTTCCTTTTGCTATTCATATTTTGTTGTCATAAATAAGAATTTATTGCCAAATATAAAGTCATCCAGAGTTACCTATATAGTTCTTCCAAGACGTTTATACATTTGGCTCTAGTATTTAGGCCATGTCTTTCAAAAATGTTGAGTTACTTTTTGTATATGGTATGAGAAAAGTCCAATTTCATTTTTTGTACATCATTATCCAGTTTCCCATACCATTTGTTGAAAACACAATTCTTTCCCCATTAAATGGTCTTAGCCTCCTTGTCAAAATCAGTAGGCCATAAATATATGGATTTATTTCTCTATTCTCAAGTCTATTTCATTGACCTATATGTCTATTTTTATGTGAGTATCACAGTGTCTCAATTACTGTTGCTTTGTAGTAATTTTTGAGTGTTCAAATTTTGTGCTTCTTTTTCAAATTGTTTTGCCTATTCTGAGTCCTTTGCAATTTCATATGAATTTTAAGTACAGTTTGCCAATTTTTAAAAAGAACCCAGCTGGGATTGCCATGTATCTGTAGATCAATTTGGGGAGTACTGCCATCTCAACAATGTTAAGTCTTCCAATCCATGAACATGGGACGTTTTTCCATTCATGTAAATCTCCTTTTGTTTCTTGCAGTTTTCAGAGTATAAAATTTGCCTACTTTTGTTATATGTATCCTTATGCATTTGATTCTTTTTGATGCAATGGTAAATGAAAATGTTTTCTTAATTTTATTTCCAAATTATTCATTGGAAGTACTCAGAAATACAATTGATTTTACATATATTCATCTTGAATCCTACAATTTGCTGAACTCATTAAAAATTAATAGATTTCAGTGATTCTTTAGGATTATCTATAAACAGATCATGTCATCTGTGAATAGCAATAGTTTTATTTCTTATTTTCAACATATATGCTTTTTTATTTTCATTCCTTCGCCTAATTACCCTGGCTAGAATCTCTAATATAATGCGGAATAGAAGTAAGGGAAATAGACATTGTCTTCGTTTTATTGGTCTTAGGAGGAAAGTGTTCAGTCTTTCACTATTATGTATGATGCGAGCTGTGAGTTTTGTACCTACCCTTCATCAGGTTAAGGAGTTCCCTTTTCTTCCAAGTTTGTTGAATGTTTTTATTATGAAAGAACATCTGATTTTGTCAAATGCTTTCTCTGCATTTTTTGCATGCTATGTCTATTAAGATAAACACGTGTTTTAAATGTTTTTATTCTACTGATACGGTATACTATTATATTGATTTTCAGATATTAAGCCAAGCTTACATTCCTGAGATAAATCTCACTTCATCATGGTGTATAATACTTTTTATATGTTGCTGATTTGTCTTGCTAGTACTTTGTTGTGGATTTTTGCATTCATATTCATAAGAGATATTAGTCTGTAGTTTTCTGTTCTTCTGGAGTATTTGTCTGGTTTTGGTAATAACAAATCAGGGTAATACTGGCCTCAGAGAAAGAGATGGAAAGTGTTCTATTCTGTTTTGTGAAGAGCTTATGAAGTGCTGAAATTAATTATTCTTTAAATGGTTGGTATAATCCACCTGTGAAGCCATCTGGGCCTGGGGTTTTCTTTGTGGTAAAATTTTTGATTATCACATCTATCTTCTTACTTGATATAAATATGTTGAAATTTTCTATTTCTTTTTGAGTCAGTTTCAGTATTTGTCTGTTTTTAGGAATTTGGCCAGTTCATTTAAATTATCAAATTTATTAGCACACAATTTATAGTATCTCATAATTATTTTTATCTGTAAAGTCATTAGTATTGTTACCTCTTTCACTTCTGATTCTAGTAATTTGAGTCTTATCTCTTCTCGGTCAACCTAGCTAAAGATTTCCCAATGTTTAAATCTTTTTTTTAAAAAAAACTTATTTGGTTTCATTGATTTTTTTCTACTTTAAAAATTTTTCAATTTTATTAACTTCCATACCAACCTTTATTATTTTCTTCCTCCTGCTTAGTTTAGGTTTAGTTTCCTCTTCTTTTTTCAGTGTTTTAATGTTGAAAATAAGTCTATTGATTTGAGATCATTCTTCTTTTTTTCTTTTAGTCATTTACAGCTATAAATTTACCTCTAGTCACTGCTTTAGCTATATCCCATAAATTTTGGTATACTGTGTCTTCATTTTCATTCATCTCAAATATTTTCTAACTTCCCTTCTGATTTCTTCTTTGACCCTTTGGGCATTTAGGAATGTGTTGTTTAATTTCCACATGTATGTGAGTTTCTCAAATTTCTTTGTGTTATTTCTAGTTTCATTCCATTGTAGTCAGAAAACTTACCTTATATTATTTATATTCCTTTCAATCTATTGAGATTTTTGTGGCCTCACATATTATCTATCAGGGACAATGTTCCTTGTGCACTTGAGAAGAGTGTATATTCTGCTGTTTTGGGGTGGAGTGTCCTATAGATATCTGTTAGGTCTACTTTGTTTAAAATGCTGTGCAAGTCTTCTATTTTTTTTAATTGATCTTCTGCCTATTTGGTCTATCCATTATGAAGAGTGGGGTATTAAATCTTTGACTATTAGTGTTACATTGTCTATTTTTCCCTTCATTTCTGTCATTTTCTCTTTCATCGTATTTTTGTACTCTGTTGTTAGGCAGATATAAGTGTATAACTGTCATATCTTCATGATGGATTGATCCTTTTATTATTATAAATGTCCCCATTTATGTCTAGTAATATTTTTTATTTAAAGTTTATCTTGTCTATAATTAGTATAGCCATTCCAACTTTCTTATGGTTGCTATTTGCATACTATATCTTTTTTCATACTTTCTTTTATAAACTATTTTTACTTTTGACTCTAAATTATGTGTCCTATAGACAGAATATGGATGGGTCTTTTTTCATCCTATCTGACAATATCTGACTTAAGACTGGAATCTATTCATATTTAATGTTATTACTGATATAGTTGAATTTACATTTGCCATTTTACTTTTTGTTTTCTATATCTGTAATGTATTTCTCCTTTATTCTTCCTTTAGTGATTTCTTTAGCATTAAGTAAATATTTTCTAATGGAGTGTTTTCATTTCTTTAATCTTTTATTCTATTTTATGAGTTATTTCTTCTGTGGTTGATGTCAGGCTTACCATATACATACTAACTCATAAGAAACATCTTCATATTATGCCAACAATTCCAGTGAGATATGGAAGCATTATTCCTATATAGTCCAATTCTCTTGTCACTTCTTTTTTTTGTGGTATTATTATTCTACATATTATATCTGTAATTGCTATAAATCCAACAATGCATCATGGAAATTATTTTATATAATTTATGCATTTTAAAGAAGCTAAAAATGTGAGCAAATGTGTATTTATAACATTTGTATATTAACCTTCTCACTTATAATTTCTAAGTCTCTTCATTTATTATTGATTTAAGTTTCCATCTGTAGTCATTTCATTGACCTAATACAGCTTTGTATCTACCCACCTGTTCTATGCTGTTATTGGCAAATATATTATAGTTAACCCTTGAACAACATGGGTTTAAACTGTATGGGTCCACCTATGCATGGATTTTTTTCAATAAATATACAGTCCGTCCTCTATATCCATGGATGTAGAACTCACAGACATGGAGGGCCAACTACAAGGAATTTGAGCATCTGTGAACTTTAGAATCCACAGGGGGTCCTTAAAACAATCCCTAAGGATAACAAGGGATGACTGCATATGTCTATATCATATAGATATAACTATATATATATATATATATATATATAGTGCATGTATACTGCATGTATACTGTCTTTTATAATTATAAAATTGTATTTACTGGATTTGTTTTATACTGATTTGAATTACCATATGAAGTCACTTACCTTTAGCTTGAAAACTTCCTTTAATGTTTTTTATAAAGTAAGTCTTCTAGCAACAAATTCTCTTAAGTATTTTTTATGTATTTTTTTATATCTAGGGATGTCTTTATTTCACCTTCATTTTTTTATTAAAGTATAGTTTCTGTACAATATTATATAAGTTACAGGTGTACAATATAGTGATCCACAATATTTAAAGCTTATACTCCATTTATAATTATTATAAAATATTGGCTATATTCCCTGTGTTATATAATATATCCTTGTAGCTTATTTTATACCTAATAGTTTGTACCTCTAAGTCCCCTACTCCTATATTGTCCCATCCTCCTTCCCTCTCTCCACTGGTAACTGCTAGTTTGTTCTCCGTATCTGTGAGTCTACTTTTTTGTTATATCCACTAGTTTTTGTATTTTTTAGATTCCATATATAATTGAAAACATACAGCATTTGTCTTTCTCTGTCTGACTTCTTTCACTTAGCGTAATTCCCTCCAAGTTCATCCATGTTGCTGCAAAAGGCAAAATTTCCCCCTTTTTTATGGGTAAGTAGCATTATATTGTGTACATATACCACATCTTCTTTATCCATTCATCAGTTGATGGACAATTAAGTTGCTTCCATATCTTGGCAATTGTAAATAATGCAGCTATGAACATTGGGGTGCATGTATCTTTTCAAATTAGTGTTTTTGTTTTTTTCAGATACATACCCAGGAGTAGAATTGCTGGGTCACATGGTACTTCTATTTTTTTTAATATCTTTATTGGAGTGTAACTGCTTTACAATGTTGTGTTACTTTATGCTGTACAGTTTCTGTTGTACAACAAAGTGAATCAGCTATAAGTATACATATATCCCCATCTCCCTTCCCTCTTGACTCTCCCTCTCATCCTCCCTATCCCATCCCTCTAGGTCATCACAAAGCATTGAGCTAATCTCCCTGTGCTATGCAGCTGCTTCCCACTAGCCATCCATTTTACATTTGGTAGTGTATATATGTCAGTGCTACTCTCTCACTTCATCCCAGCTTCCCCTTCCTCCCTGTGTCCTCAAGTCTGTTCTCTACATCTGCATCTTTATTCCTGCCTTACCACTATGCTCATCAGCACCATTTTTTTAGATTCCATATATATGTGTTAGCATACAGTATTTGTTTTTCTCTTTCTGACTTACTTCACGCTGTATGACAGAGTCTAGGTACATCCACCTCATTACAAACAACTCAATTTTGTTTCTTTTTATGACTGGGTAGGTACTTCTATTTTTAGTTTTTTGAGAAACTTCCATACTATTTTCTACAGTGGCTGCACCAATTTACATTCTCACCAACAGTGTATGAGGATTCCCTTTTCTCCATATCCTCACCAACATTTATTATTTGTGTTCTTTTTGATGATAGCCATTCTGACAGATGTGAGGTGATATCTCATTGTGGTTTTGATTTGCATTTCCCTGATGGCTAGCAATGTTGAGCATGTTTTCGTGTGCCTACTGGCCATCTTCATCTCCTCTTTGGAAAAATATCTATTCATTTCTTCTGCCCATTTTTGAATTGGACTTTTGCTTTTTGATATCGAGTTATATGATCTGTTTTATATATGTTGAATATTAATCCCTTATCGGTCTTATCATTTGCAATATTTTCTCCCATTCAGTAGGTTTTCTTTTTGTTTTGTTGAAGGTTTCCTTTGCTGTGAAAAAGCTTTTAAGTTTAATTAGGTCTCATTTGTTTATTTTTGCTTTTATATCCTTTGCTTTTGGAGACAGTTTGAAAAAAATATTGCTGCAATTTATGTTAAAGAGTGTTCTGCCTTTGTTTTCCTCTAGGAGTTTTATAGTATTTCGTCTGACATTTAGGTCTTTAATCCATTTTGAGTTCATTTTTGTATATGGGTTAGAGAATGTTCTAATTTCGTTCTTTTACATGTAGCTGTCTAGTTTTCCCAGCATCACTTATTGAAGAGACTGTCTTTTCTCCATTGTGTATTCTTGTCTCCTTTGTCGTAGATTAACTGACCATAAGTGCATGCATTTATTTCTGGGCTTTCTATCCTGGTCCACTGATCTAGATGTCTGGTTTGGTGTCAGTAGCAAACTGTTTTGATTACTGTAGTAATAGTATAGTTTAGCTTGTAGTATAGTTTATAGTATAGTTTCCAGTCAGGGAGTGTGATTCCTCCAGCTCTTTTCTTCTTTCTCAAGATTGTTTTGGCTATTTGGCATCTTTTGTGTTTCCATACAAATTGTAAAATTTTTTGCCTAGTTTTTTTTTTTTTTTTTTTTTTTTTGCGGTACGCGGGCCTCTCACTGCTGTGGCCTCTCCCGTCGCGGAGCACAGGCTCCGGACGCGCAGGCCCAGCGGCCACGGCTCACGGGCCAAGCCGCTCCACGGCATGTGGGATCCTCCCAGACCGGGGCACGAACCCGCGTCCCCTGCATCGGCAGGCGGACTCTCAACCACTGCGCCACCAGGGAAGCCCTTTTGCCTAGTTTTTTGAAAAATGCCATTGGTATTTCGATAGGGATTGCATTGGATCTATAGATTGCCTTGGATAGTATGGTCATTTTAATAATAGATTCTTCCAGTCTAAGAACATGGTATATCTTTCCATTTGTTTGTAAACTCTTCAGCTTCTTTCATCAGTGTCTTACAGTTTTCCAAGTATAGGTCTTTTGCCTTCTTAGGTTGGTTTATTCCTACCTAATCATTCTTTACCCATAAGTAAAAAGAGACCCAAGGAATTCCTTTGGAAATATTTTAGAGAGTGGTAGCTGGGAATATGCTAAAGGAAAAGAAAACATTTTTATTTGATGTTCTTATCTATACAATAGTGTAGAAGATTTGGACAAATCTAGTTAAGAAACAATTGCTTAATACCTATATAGTCAAACCAGATTTTGGAGGTAAACAACTCCAGTTCTACTCTAGTTCAACTCTATCATAAAGCATTTTCTCCATGCTTTTTATTGAAAAGAATGTACACACTATCAACTACGTATTACCAACCACAGAATATAACTGTTCTTTAATTGTTTTCTGTCTGTGAGTATTATTTCTCCAGTAAGAGTCTGAGTCCCCTAGGGGCAAAGGACTTTGAGATTTCTTTCTATCCCTCACAGCTAGGCAACCTATAGTGCTTAGTGAAATGCTCAGCACATTGAAATATTCAATAACTGCTTCTTAATTGATTGACAGTTGACTGAAGGCCTGTCTGCTGTCTGCTACCTTACTACTTGGCATTTTCTATACATTTTCCAACTAGCTCTGGTGATAGGACTCAATAGAGACAGATTTCTTTACAAGTAACTATATTATCTTTTCAATTTCTCCTTGTAATGACAGTGGTCATCCATGTCAGACACCTAATATTAACATAACAACCATGAATTTAAATAAAAAATTCCTAATGGCAAAATAAAATCTTGAAAGACACTGCCTCAAAATAAGAATGGAGAAAGCAGTCCACAAGCAAAGACACCTTTAGATCACCTCATAGCTATTCAATCTTCTGATCATACACTTTAGAGCTAACCACAAAACAGACATATTGTGATTATCTGTAAACATTAGAGGATGTAACATCGAGCTGTACTGCCTCCACCAGGACTCTAAGCCATAAACTTTAAGTACATTAGAAGTCGACACTCTTAGCAGACTTTGCTGAATTGCTGGCAGCATCAACATCTGATCGATATGCATGTTCACCAGCCAAGCTGACTAGTACATCTGTTCTGTGAAGAAACATACATTCTGCCTCTAGTACAATCAGTGTAATTAAAAATTAACATGCATTAATTGTTAGAGCTGATGTAAACAGCTGATGTTCCACTTAGCACTGTCTTCTGTACATATCATTAGGCAAAGCCAAATATTGTTAAGTAAACAGGCAGCACTTACAAAAAGGAGAGAAATAGAAAACTAATTTCAACTAAATAAACTGACACTGTATTATAAGTCAAATTAAAACCATTAACCACAGCCAGATTAGGCTCTGGATCTTCAGAGGAAAACAATTATAAAAGTCACATTTAATTATTTGAACCTTATTTTGGTAAATGAATTTAAGCTCATTCTGAAATAGAGTCAGTGTGTGCATGATACACTAGGATCTCAGAAGAGCAGCAAAGGACCCTAGTATGATTCAGGATTGATTTATGACTAAAACATTCCGTGAAAATGCATCATTCACAGCCACTCCAGTGACCAGCTTTCTCTGGGGAGACCCAAATCTGATGTTTAATGTTAAAAAGAGTCTATTTTCTTCTGCATGCATCTGCATAACTGCCATCACTGTCAGTGGGAGTTACAGGCACACACTGAGAAGAGAATATGCATCTCATGAGTTAAGTCTTGTCTGACTCCTTTTTTTATAATGTCAGAGCAAAATGATTTCTCCATCTTGATTCAAAAGCAGAAAGAAAAAGAAAGAAAAAAAAAACTCCAACAAGCAAATCTGTCCAGCGAGGTGCCTTCCCAGTTCAGAGAGCAGTTCCGTCTTTACACATTGCCTGGGGCATTCAGCTGCTAGGGCCCCAGGCACTTCCTCCTCCGCTGAGACTGTCCCTGCAAGTAGCTTGCCTGTCACTCTCAAGTCCGATTTAAAAATAGTGTGAATCTGAGTTTGAGAATGATTTCTTAGGCTATTTCCTCATGAAGCTTGACTGAGTTTCAAAAACAAACAAACAAACAAACAAACAAAACACAGTCCCAATAAATATGGTCTTCGAAAGAAAGTAAAAATCACAGGGTGCTAGAGTCCAAAGGAGAAACTGACTTATCAAGAGATCACTAGAGAAAACATTGCCATACTACTCAGAATCAACCTTTTTTGTTTTTATCATAATGGCAAAGCTGCTATAAAGAGAATAAAAACATAAAAATTCCCTTAGCATATAGGCCTACAATAGCAAGACCTCCACTTTAACTACTTAGTGATGTGCTTGAGACGGTGTCTATGTTATTTCTTCATAATTTTATTAAATTTGACTGCAAACTGAATTAGTTCATGTATTAGGGAAGATATAGAAATGCTGAATCTACTCATAACAAACAACATTAGATGTGTCAAGGATCACAGGAATCAAAATGAAGCCTGTAAAAGTTAAATAAGTTACATAAATTTAGGCATGAGTATAAAAGTTGGCTTATGATCTTCTAAGTTTTCTGTTTGCTATTCAAAACTGCCATCAATCTGCACGCTTTAAATGTAAAATTTTAAAGTTGGTAGTTATAACTATTTTTGAGAATTTGAAGTAAAAACCTAAAAGTCATCATCCTTGTTATTATAAAAATGTTTGATATTTACAAAATACGAAGCCTTTAAAATTAAATATCAATTTACCATCTGAAAACACAATTTGCAGAAATTGTGGCATGATATTAAATACATTTTTCTCTTTTTAAATAAAAAATGATTACAAATAATTGGGTAAATTATTTAAATGGAATAATCTGAAAATGATGCCTTAGTTAATTAAAAGTTCACATGTATCCAATTCATGGATCATTGATTAAGAAGAAGTAAAATATGCTTTCAACAGAACCTATATTAAACCTTAAGTATTTCCTTGACTTTTTTTTTTCAAATTACTCAGAAAGTCTTAATGCTCTTATGGTACCTCAAACACATGAATATCTATCTCCAAGCAGTACCTTGTGAAGTACTGTAGATAGTGATAGGTTGTGCAATTAGGATAAACTTGTTTTTTACCTTGAAAATTTCTTTCTAAAACATTTCTCATATATTTTACTCTCTTGACATTATACATGCACACACGCGTGCACACACACACACAAATTCAATCAATCCTGAAAAATTATGTCTAATTCCAGTTCCCCCATTGGTACAGTGAGTAGACCAGAATTTGCTAAAATTAAAAATTAAAAAAAATGTGCACCTCTTTTGTTAAAAATTGAAAAGTAAAGGCATCTTCGTCATTTTCAAGGAAAGGTAGGCTGAAGAAAATATGTTGTTCATGAAGAGAATGCATTTTTCCTATAACATTTTTATGAGGATCTCATATGGTATATAATAGTAGTCGTAAATTCTCTGTTTACTCACAAATATACATTTTCTCCAAAAAAGAAAGTATGAATTTATGTTATCTTAAATTCCTTACAGTCTACAGGAGGCTTTCATAAATGTGGTAGCAACCAATAAATGTTTGTCATACAAAAAAAGGAAGATAAAATATAGAAAGATTACTTACTCATGGTTATTAAAACTTCATTATGCAGGATAGTTTTTACCTCGTGTCTCTGGAATCTAGTAAACAAGTTTAAAGATCGATTTATCTTCTAATGGCTATCATTTTCTATGTTATTTAATTTTGGAACACCTTATCCATTCTCTTTTTTATGATAGGGTCAGGTCAAAGTCTTCGTTGTTCTTTTTTTTTTTTTGGTGGTACGTGGGCCTCTCACTGTTGTGGCCTCTCCCACTGTGGAGCACAGGCTCCAGACGCGCAGGCCCATCGGCCATGGCTCACGGGCCCAGCCACTCCGCAGCATGTGGGATCTTCCTGGACCGGGGCACGAACCCGCGTCCCCTGCATCAGCAGGCGGACTCTCAACCACTGCGCCACCAGGGAAGCCCTGTTGTTCATATTTGATTGTGCCTTCAGGTGATGGAATTTTCAACAAATGATATGTATAATTAACAGTAAGAAATACATTTGTACTCAAATTCTCTATTTACATGCCAATCTACCAAAAATTTGCCAATGGGATTTGACCAATACAATGAAGAAATTGATATTCACTTTTTCTGTGTGTATATAGCAATAGCCAGGGTCAATTTCACAGCTAACTAGATCTTTTAATTTCTATCTTAAGAAATAAAACTCAGTTATCTCTGATTCTTAGCATCAGTTTGTTGTTAATGATTGCGTTTCCTTGTTATAGGATATTTCATACATTTACTTCTCTTCTCCATTCCTTTGTCGTGTTATGAAACTATAAGTGCAAGCATGATGATGTATTTTCAGGCTACCAATAAGGTGAAATAACATCCCTCGTGGGTTCCCTTTGGGTTTTCCATTATTTATAAGCGTGGGACCAGATGGTAGGTGTTACACGAGTAGTCCATCAGGAAGACTTGAAATGCCTCAGAAAAGGTATGCAAAGGAGAGGTGAGAAGATATTAAGGATAATCTTTTTATTGTTTCAGCATTTTGATTTTTATTAGTTAAGGACTAGAAGTCAGGTATCACTATTCATACTAAAGTCAAGTAGTCTCTCTAGTACTGCTACACTCTGTCAGGGTCCTTAAAGAACTAGGGATCTTGAAACAACTGCCCTTGTAATTCAAACTCTCAGAAACACTTTCATTCAAGTTGCCCAAACAGTAGAAAACAGTGACAGGGATGTATGTGGTTGGAAGCATTGTCTGAAAACAGGGAAATTGAAATTCAACTCTCAGGCTTTTCTCACTCAATAAAAAAATTACTGAGTTCATCTAGAAAGATAAAAGCACTCAACCAAATTCACCTTGGCCCTTGAACCTGCCCCGAAGTCCAGCTGTGTTTCCTTAATTTGCTCTCTCTCCAATTCTCTACATTGCAGGGACAACAGTGTCTATTTCAGACATCCTTCCTTAAACCCCTAAACATGACCTTTGATCTCAATGGAGACTTTATCTCCTAATTCACAGAATACAAAGGAGCCAGAAAATAAAAACTGTCTTAAGATCCTGCCACTAAACCTACAAGATCATTGCATCTTTATCCCCTTCACCTCCTCCACTGTGTGAAAATAGAAGTGGTATCCTTTATTTAAGGCTACTTTCTTGTTGGCTTCTAGATTCTACCCTTTCGGACTTCTCAGTGAACCTTCTCTACCCATTTAATGCTTACGCCTTCCTAGTAGCCACATTTCTGGAAAATGTCATTTGCACGATCATTGGTCCAATTTTTACCTGTTATTGATTCCTAATTGTCAGTTTGCATTTTCAGAGGAGCAGATACCAGGACAAAATTAAATGTGCAGGAAGAGATTTCTTGGGGGAAATACCTGTAAAGGAGAAAGGGGAGGGAGCATAGAAAGTGGGGAGAGTCTTCAGACAGGCTGATATGAGCCCTTCCTGAGCCATGCAGGAAGAAGGATTGGTTAAGAAGAGACTCAGACTGTAGCATAGATCTAGGATAGTTTCAACCTGGCCAGTGGAGACACCTTGAACCAGAGTTGCTCAGTTAAGGAATGCAAGGTCTCTCAGAAAGGGTACTCCCACTGTGCTCAGTCATTAGCCTTAAGCAGCTAATGGGAAATATGGACTCTGTTCCAATGCTGGTAATTCCAGAAGGACAATGGCTGAAGCCATCATTCAATTATGCTCCTGCAACAGGATGTTAGAGTGGAGAATTCTCTTGACAAGACACTCAGCCTCCTGAGCTTTTAAATCATTCTCATGCAAGCTTCCTATGGATAAAACCAATGAACACTTTTTTAGTCCTTAATTTTCTTGTCCTTTCCACTGCATTTGACACTTGACCACTCCCTTCTTGAAGTCATCTTCATTGACTTCTGTGACTCTACACTTTCAGGATTTTTCTCTTAAATCTCTAACTCCTTGGGAGGTTCCTCCTCTAAGAATCACAGCTAAAACTCCCCTTCCAATATTTCCAAAATTAGTAAATGTCACTATTATGTAATACTAGGGATGAGAGGAGTGACAAACTGTAGAGGTTAGTATATTAGTCAGTTTGGGCTGCCATAACAAAATACCATAAGCTAGATGGCTTAAACAAAAGAAATTAACTTTCTTAAGAAGTCCCAGATCAAGGTGCTGGCCAATTCGGTTCCTGATGAGAGCTCTTTACGTGGCTTGTAGATAGCCACCTTCTCTCTGTGTCTCACATGGCCTTTCTTCTGGGTGTGCATGGAGAGAGCAAGAGAGAGAGCTCTTATGTCCTTTCATCTTCTTATAAAGATACCAGTTCTAAAGGATTTGTAACCCATCCTTATAACCTCATTTAACTGCAGTTATATCCATAAAGTCCCTATCTCCAAATACAGTCATGCCAGGGCCTTGGGTTTCAATATATAGATTTTAGGGGAGACAAAATTCAGTCCAAAACACTTTGATTTTCACATATTTCTTTCTCACCTCCCACACTTAATTGTTAGGATACTTACCACTTAGCCTCTTAAACATCTCAAATCTATTCATTCCTCTCCATCTACATGGACTTTCCAGAACTAAGAGGTACTTCCCTGTTCACATGGATTATGGCTATATCCTCTTTCATTGGTTTCCTTGTCAAGAGTCCCTTCTCACTGCAGACTAGGTGAGCTTGCTGTAATTTAAATCTGACAAATATCAGTATATTGTTAAAAACTACCAAGATCCTCAAGATACAGTTCAAACTCTTTAATATTGCATGGAAAGCTCTTCAGTACCTGGCCCCTGTCTACCCTTCCGCTTTACCCTCTCACATCCAATTACATGTACTCTGCATTCAAGTCAAACAATATTTCCTTTAGTTGTTCCCCTATATAGCACTCTTTCTTCTTCAGGTCTGGCTGGACTCATCTTCTTCCAATTCCTCATTTGACCAATTCTTACCCATTTTTCAAAGACCATCTGGGAAACCTTCCCAAAGTCCAGATTTGGCACCTGTTCTTCATGGCCTGAGAATGCCCTATACAAGTGTATTGCAACTGCCCTGTTTCTCTCCTTTGCTAGATAAAGGAAGTATGAAGATTGGAATTATATCTGTGCTGTGCATTATTACAACACTGGAGACATAATAGTCAATAAATATTCCCAGTATCCATTTTAGCAGTATGATCTTGGAGACATTGTCTTCTCCTGCTATCCCTCACCAAACATATATTCAATCATTTGAGCTAGGAATTAGAACAGCTGAGTCAGATCCCTCACTCTACTACTAATTAACTGTAAAACCTTGGGTTAATATCTTTAGCCCTCAGCATCTTCATCTTGGAGTGTGCCCTGAATGTGAGTGCTGTCTTTCAGGTGAGTGTCTTTCAAAAAAAGGTTGAATTCCACTGGACTAGATGATCTTTAAGAGACTCTCCAGCTCTAAAATATGTTATTGCCAGCCTAGAAAATACTGAGCTGAGGTAGATAACAAATGTACAGAGTAACAGCACTCAATTATATTAAATAGTTTTTATTATAATTTCCTTTTCACATAGTCTTCTTGTATTACTCCAATATTTAGTAATATTTTTCCTTAGCTCTAGTTTCATGCTGATGTCATACTGACAGGTTATGTCTCTGCAGCTTCAGCCTCAGTTCCCAACTATTCTCAGAGCTATCCAGCTTGCAAACCAGCCGGGATTCTAGAGGTCTGCTTATGATATCTTAACTTCTCTTCCTCAGTTTCCTCATATGTAAAATGGATACAGTAATAAAGTTTTCTGTAGATAATTAAGTGAATTAATTTTCTTAAAGTGCCTGGCACACAGCTTTATGTAAAGCTGTCAATTATTATTATAGTAAAGAATTAGACCTTTTTCCATTTACCCTGGTTTGATTTTTGGATTAATTACCTATCATGATCACTATCATAAGCTTTCAACTGTTTTGTTGTTTTGTCTCCAGGCTTTTAAATTTTTTCCGAGTTGTTAGGTACCATAAACCTTCAACTTGTGTTTAATAATTTTGGGGCTTCATTTTTCTCTTTGAGTAAGCAACTTTTTGTTACCAAACCAAAATGAAACAAAACAAAAACACACCCTAATTAATTTTTTTTGTTTCCAAATTTTGTCCCCATTAATTCTTCCTTGTACCTCACTATCCTTCTCCCCTGCAGCCTGAGTATGCATCATCTTATAGCTTAACTAATATATGAAAAGTACTTAGTGAAACTGTCATTATGTTCTTATATCTACGTTGCAGTGACCATGCCTTCAGACCATCTGAGCCCTCTCAAATCCATTACAACTTTAAGGGAGGGGTTTACTGCCATAAATATGTACTAAAGATTATGTGGGAACTCTAGTACTTTTAGGGACAGAAAATAAACCCTCCTTCTGAAAGGTTGTCCCCTACCATCAGGCAGAAGCCCCGGAAAGCTCAGTTCCTCTGAGATGAGAGCTATACTAACTAACATTCCAGAGGAGAAAGAAAAGAAGAGAGGCTTTTTAAAATACCTACCAAGTTTGTAGAATTATAGGAATTTAGCAGAAAAGACCAGATATACTCAGTACTCCCTCCTACTCTCACCTCAGCTTCTACTTTCTCCCATTGCACCCCTAGGCAATATGGCATGAAAAGGCTCAGCAAGAAATATTCATTTCTAAAAGAAAAACAAATCATTATAGCAACACTCACTGGTCATTCTGTAGCAAATGTGCAATGCTCAGATTTTGTATTTTCCTGAAATAACATGCACATTTTAGGCATGAAATTATGATTGTTTGACTGTGAAATGCTGCACCCAAACACCATGTGGCTTTTAGCAGCATATCATCATATCAAGAACTATTTTTACCCTTTGGCGATTTTTCCTGCTTTGGCTCTGAGAGCTAGTCCATACGGTATTTGTATGTGGCATCAGTGGCAAAGATTTTTTAGAAGAGTAGATTTCTTATGTAGTACCATGTACCAATGTTAGCACAGAATCTAAATGAGAAATTAAAATAACCTGCCTTCAGGTTCAACTGGCAAAAAATAAAGTCATAGTGAATATGAAAGAAGAAGAAGAAGAAAGATAAGAACTTAAAACGTACTTTTCTGTTCTTTCTTACTTTCCTTAAAAAATTATTTAAGTACCTACTAAGTTTTAGAATATCAGAAAAACAATAGCCTATTTGCAATGCATATTCTGCATTTCTTCCCCTATGACTTTGGATCCTACTGGCAATGATCTTTGTCCAGCACCTCATTTGAGGAAAGCGGACAAAAATCTTTAGAACTCCCATGTATTTGTTGCCTTTCAGAAGCCTGGGAAGAAGAAAAGAGCAACTTCTTACAAGATTTGAGCACATATTGGTCCCCTTCCAGGACGCAGACATGAAGCCATATAAGAAATATTTTGAAAAGACAACCAAAATTAGCCAAACTCTTTAAACTTCCAAAATGCTTGGAGCAAAAGTCTGTTTTAGTTTAATCCAAATTAGTTTGCAGACTTAACTAGAAAGAGAAGCTATAGGAAAATATGAGCTGGCTTAACGTTTGTGTCTTGTCTATAACTACAAAGTTGGCTTTTGTCTCTTGAAACGACCGATCTGGTTACGGGGTTTTCCAAATATGTGATGACATAAAGGTGTTGTGATACTGAGCATGGATTCCTGGATTCAAAAACTCAGTTTGCACTGAAAGTAAAACAAAACTATGCTAATTCATATAAAATTTTAATCATCTTGTCCACTTTAAGAAAATAACAGTGTTAGAAAGATTGATTAAATCAACATTATTTTGTACTCACCCAATATGTATTGCTGTTTGACTTGGTGAGCTTTTTCAAAAGCTGCAGAAATCACTTTAAGATCTACTGTTGTTAATCATATCATCTTCTTCTCATAGTTACTCTTGTAGTTACCTCTTTAAGGAGCTTCTAAGCACTATTCCTTTATAATAAAATGTTCCAGAGATTCTATAATTAAACCGAAGCTCAGCTTGTCCATGCAACCTAACTTGGTGCATATGTATTGCAAAGAAATTCCATTTTGTCAGTTGATTTATTGTTGTATCAAAAGGAATAAACTCTTGAACCCCAGGGGAGAAAAATTATGCTGTTCCATTCTACTCATGACATTTCAACATAGGCCAACAAATAACTGGAATTATTTTCTCAAGTGAGGAAACTGAAATAATTTTTTTTTAAAAAAGCAAAATTTTTGTCCAAATCAATGTGTTTATAAACTTTTAGTTGTAAGAATTGCTCTTCTTTCAGACAGTACTCACGCTTCTTTTCATAAATGTATCTTTTCCAGAAAAGTATTGCTAAATCATTCATTCTTTCAAATTTGTCATCAAAATTAAGAAGAAAGATACTAGAGAAACAAATGTGTGAAGTAATGCATTTCCCTCTAGCTAATTCTTTTAGTGAAATATCTGCCTGATGAGTGGACTTGACTGAAGGAGTGTAACTGTCCCTGTCATTTTTGAACTTATGTTACAAGGTTCATACAACAATAGCAGCAGCCCCAGTAACAAAGAATAACATTATTAAGTGTCCATAGACTTATGCAAATGCTGAAATAAAAAGAAATTAAAGTTCTCAGTCTTGAGAAGGAAGACTTATTATGATCCCATTTTAAAGAAGATGAATCTGAGGCCCACAGAAATTGTTTAGTTTGCTCAAGATCACAAATCTAGTAGATGGCAGTCAGGACACTGAAACTCTTTGTTTGACTTTAAAACTCATGTGTGAATGACCACACATTCCTGTGCTTTTTTCCTCCTGCACCAGAGACTAGCCCACTGGGTACCTAATAAGCTAGGTTACCAAGACTGCCTTTAGTATGATTTTCTTTCAAGTTGTCATTTTTCTTCACTCCTCTCCCTCACCTCCCTCTCTCAAAAGGGGGGAAATTGCCATTAAAAATGGACGATGGCTTTCAGAAAGGGTATTTGCATGATAGCAAGGTGAACAGACTTCTGAGTTACTACAGCCAATTCACTCAGTTATGATCATCAGACAAAAGAAAGGGACAAGGAAAATCAAATGGAAAATGCCTAAATTAATACTCTCAGTTTCCCCAAATGTGAATATCAAGAAAGACTCTTCTAATGAAGAAAAGCATGTTAGTTCTCTAAAAGAGAATTGTGGCACTTGAAGTTGTTTCAATGTGTTATTCAGCTTTATGCTCTGAAGCAACTCACAGTACCCCAATTGTTTCCTCACTCAGTTACATATAAAATGTGTACTTAGGAATGCTTTATAAGACATTCAACAAAGTCTTTCTTATTTAACTGCACTGATTAGAATGGGCAAGCATTTCATTTTGGCACAGTGTGGCTCACTACTTCATTTCATCCTGTTTGAAATATTACTCAGAGTTCAGAATGCCAAGCTTTGAGCAAAGAAGAACAATGTATGGTTTTAAAAATATAGAATAAAATAACAATAGTTATGATGAGAAGAGAGTGAAAATAATGTAATTCTTAGTTCTGTCAGATGGCAACTAGTTCAGTGGGGAAAAAGGTGGGTCCCATGATGTTACCAAAACAGCATCTAAAAAACCCCTGAGATTACAAAAGAAGCAAAGTTTAAAACTACCCTGTAGGAGTGAGGGTCAAGCAAAGCACTGTGTGACTAGATGAGAAAGACTTGAGGAAAATGTATGTGAGAAGAGGTACTAGTGAGGGGGAGGGAAAAATTGCCAGACAGCCTAAAAACAAATCTGACCTTAATGGTGACCATGATAAACATATAACAGAATGCCTCATGGAGCAAAGCCAGGGCAGTGAAGAAAACAGGCAAAAGCTACATGGAGTCTAACATTTTTCCTTAGATACTTAAAATATGTGAGTGATGGTCCCTGACATTTCTTGGTGCTCCATCTATGTGAGTTCTAGATCTTGCTCTAAAAAGGAAAACAAATCTACTTCTCCATCAATATAGAATGAGACCATGTACTGAAGCTACAGATCATGTTAGAAAATTGTGGTCTATGACCTCACCCTCCGTCATCTTTAGGTGAAGAAACTATAAGTTCAAAAAAATTAAATGACTGCTCAATGTCATTAGTGTAGTGACTGTCAGAGCTTCTACTTGTAGGGCGTGTGTGTGTGCATTGCCAGGGAAATTATTTTTAATCCTTTTTGCTAAATCATATGTTTATTTTTCACATTTTTATAATTCTGAAATATAAGTACACTTACAATTAATGTGTACATTTGAAAAGATCATGTTTTACTTCTTTTATTTTCTTCCCTCTCTTCTTCCTTTCTGCCTTCCTTCCTTCCTTCCTTCCTTCTTTCCTCATTTTCCCTCCTTTATTTTTCCTCCTTAAGAGCTGCTGTTAAATCTGTGATCCATCTTACAGTCTTGAATCTTTTGGACAAGTAACTTCCAGATTGAGATCTAAGCCAATGAAAGAGAATTCTCAGTGAGCAGATCATGGATATGATGGAATGTTTGGGGGAATATCACTTCAAGTACAGCTAAAAACTTTTCTTGTTTAATTATTTCAAATCCAATGAAACATTAGCTATATAAGAACTAAAACACATCCCTTCTAATGATAAAGCTAATGTTTTCTTTACTCTATCACATTAATTATTTTAATTATAGTTTTCACCTGACAATTGTTTAAGGTGCAGAAAAAATACTATGGTGCTTCACTCACCTTTAAGCTTCTGATCAGTACAAAGAAAACTGAAACTGAGCCAATATTTTTTGAATGTCATTAGTGAAGACAGTAAATATATCATAGACTAAGTCGTAAAGGGTTCTCACATACGTCAGCAACAGATCTAGAAAGTAGGGGTAGAGATTATTTCTGTGGATGACCCAGCAACCCCACTACTGGGCATATACCCTGAGAAAACCATAATTCAAAAGAGTCATGTACCACAATGTTCATTGCAGCTCTATTTACAATAGCCAGGACATGGAAGCACGTCCATCAACACATGAATGGATAAAGAAGATGTGGAACATATATACAATGGAATATTACTCAGCCATAAAAAGAAAGGAAATTGAGTTATTTGTAGTGAGGTGGATGAACCTCGAGTCTGTCATACAGAGTGAAGTAAGTCAGAAAGAGAAAAAAAATACTGTATGCTAACACATATATATGGAATCTAAAAAAAAATGGTTCTGAAGAATCTAGGGGCAGGACAGGAAAAAGGATGGAGACGTAGAGAATGGACTTGAGGACACGGGGAGGGGAAGGGTAAGCTGGGACGAAGTAAGAGAGTGGCATGCACTTATGTATACTACCAAATGTAAAATAGCTAGTGGGAAGCAGCCATATAGCACAGGGAGATCAGCTTGGTGCTTTGTGACCACCTAGAGGGGTGAGATAGGGAGGGTGGGAGGGAGATGCAAGAGGGAGGAGATATGGGACTATATGTATATGTATAGCTGATTCACTTTGTTATAAAGCAGAAACTAACACACCATTGTAAAGCAATTATACTCCAATAAAGATGTTAAAAATAAATAAATAAATAAATAAGTCCTGGGGCGGGGGGTGGGTGGGGGGAACACAGTAATATAGGTCAAATTAATAAATTCTATGTATACACTTGGTTATAAGTTTTTAGATTGTCTTATTAGTGTGTTTATATTATACAAATCCTTTCTGGGAATCATCTCAACACTACTTCCTAAGGTGCCTCATTATATGGAAGGAAGGGAGGGGAGCGAAGAAACTAGCATTGACCAATTTTTTCTCTTTTTTTTTTTCTGTATTGGCATCGATCTTTTATGAAGGTACATTTCTCTTGAAAATTGCTACTTATTTGACTTGCAACCATTTTCAAGACAAGGATCATAGTTTACTTGTGGATTTTTACAACTATTAGAAAAACAAGACTGGTTTCAAGCAGTTTTAAGGGAAAACAGTCATCCTCTTTTCCTGATTTTAACAGTCTAGGACACTATTGATTTATTAAAATATCAGTTCTAGTTGATAAATCCAAATACTATTTGCCCAAGAAAAAGTACAACCTTGAGACATTAGCAGGAAGTTTATATTCATTCGAAGAGAAATTTCTACCTGAGGATTTCATTAGATTGAGTATATGATACAACTTTTATGACAAAAGTTATCTTTTTTCTGGCTTTATGTTGCAGATTTAAAGAAAGAACATAATTGCAACTACTCTTTGTGTCTTTCAGGCACCTCATTTCTCCAGTCTTCTCCAAGTGAAACAATACAGATCTATTAGTGTAATTATCGCATAAGGTCATTTACCACTTTGTAATTGCTGTAGGTTGTGAATGATGTATGAAATGAAAGCATCTGCAGTGCAAATAGAACATAGGCAAGAATGCGCTGTGTGCTAATTAGGTAACCATCTAACGATAAGACCCTAGGGAAACACAGTATAGCAAAATCCCACAGTGCTCTGCAGTCACAAGGCAACAAAACATTCCTAAGGAGTTCAAAAATATATCCATTATTAAGTATAATCCTTTCCTCCCTTCAGACTCTCTGAACTCTGTTCCCTGTGAGCATACACCCTCTCTATCTATTTCATTCTGTGCAATGTTAATCAGGCTCCAACAGTCAAGAACCATCTGATTGACATAAGAATTGTTCTTCTCATTCACATTAAAGATTGAGAACTTATTTGAAGAGTGTGGATGAATTTTGCATTTATGTTGTTTTCCTGACCATTCTATTAAAATTTTTGTTTAAAGAGTAGGCCACATTGCTATGTAAGGGTGACAAGCCTCAGTTATCAAAACTGATGGGTATGAAAGGAATGGAGTCCATGTTACTTAAGGCAAACTTCTACTTTGTTTATGCAACAATCCAACAGGTTTAGAGCAAAGAGAATATATATAAAAAAAAAAGTTTAACAAGCTGAGTTCTTCACCAACTCTTAAATATTCAGCTAATATTTTATTTGGTTGAATTGTAAGTTTCAGGAGTCTGGCTGAAACTGAGCACCTGACATCAAATACACTGAACATTTGGCCAAATTAACTAATGAGATGTCCCTTCTTTTCTGCTTCTATAATGCATTACTGAAAAATATTTGTTTAATGGCCTGCTGTGCCGATTTGGATAGAAAGGATTTATTTCTTTAAAGTTGCCTACCAAAATGCATAATCTAGTCATTCTGAATGCCAGCAATGGCAATTATTTCCTTCTATTGTGATTTGCTTGCTATTTATATAGTATTTTCTACTCATCTTGCTTTCTTCTTGAGCTCAACATAATGTACTTCTTAAGATGTCACACTGTCACTTCCTACTGCCACTCCAGCACAACAGGATTCCTATGAACTTGTCTTCAGAGACAACAGTTGATTGGGGTTAGTTTCTTGCCTTTCCATTCACTGCTATTTGTGACTCATAAGTGGTGCTAATAAAATGTGTCTATGTGCTTCACACAACAGGTTCAGATTTTTGGTAAACTTCTACTTAATTTGGAACTTTCGGCCACACTGAAGTTTTTCTGCCAGTCTTCTACTTGATGGGCTCCTTCTCTTGATGCATTTTTTTGTAGCTTCTTGCCACTTCACAGCTACTTAAGTAAACAGAACTTAGTGACTATTTTTCATTCTATACCATCACTTTTTCCACTGTGAATGTGGTTCCCCAGATGTTGGTTGTTAATTCAGATAGGGTAAATTTATTCCTACATTATTTTATAATTTTTGTATATGTCCACTTATAAGACCCAATCATTTTTTTCTTTCTCAAAATATATGTGCCTACATGTGACAGCAATAGACATAGATTCTGAGACATAGGGGAAAAGACACAGAGAATGTCATTGTTATCATGGAGCTTGCACTGAAATTCATGAAAAATCAACAAGCAAATAACCAAGAAGATTCTCAGGTAGTTATAAATATTTGGCAGAAAATTAAGCGTGCAATGTTATAGTAAATGCAAATTTAGACTGAGGATTTAAGAAGATATCTCTGAGGATGTGATATTTATGCAAAGATCTGAATGACACAAAGCAGCTAACTGTGGTAAAAATCTATGGGAAGAACATCCAAGTAAAATGAAGAGTTAGTGAAAAGGTCAAAGGGCAAAAATAAGCTTTTTTCTATTAGAAGTTCCTAGAACTTCTTAAGCCTAGAAATATGGGTACAGTGTAGGATTTCAAAAGCTCTTTCAGGCTTCAGTGAGAAGAATCAAAGAATCAGAGTTTAAACACAAGTCTTGTTAGCTGGTTGTTACAGTAGTCCAAACAAGAGAAAATGGCTTGAACCGGAAGAGATAGGGGCAATTGAAAGAAGTGGGTGAATTCGGAATATATTTTGGAAGTAGAATTCACAGGATATACTTGTAGAAAAGATGGTAACAGAACTAATAGAAAGGATAATTCCAAGATTTTTGGTGATCAGCAAGTAGATATGGGTCCATTTACTCAGATAGGCAAGGATAGGAGAGAAACCTGTTCTTTGGGGAGAGGAGAATAAAACTTTTTCTTTGGCCACGTTTTGATTAGTAGAGTCTTAGAGTCATGCCTAAAAGAATGCCAAGTTGACACCGGAAATAAATGTGAGATTCATTAAAGCTCTGAGACTAAAAGACCTCACCTAAGAAGTTTATATCCATAGAAAAAATAAAAGGGAGCAGAGCCTTGCCCCGAGGGCCCTCCAATCTTAGAGGTGGAGCAGAAGAAGCAAACAAAGGAAACTGGGGAGGAAAGGCCAGTAAAGTAGGAAATATAGTATTATGGTATCCCTAAAGCCAAATAAAGAAACACAATTCAAGACAGAAGGAAAGGGACCAAAATGGCAGAGTAGGAGACCCCAGCCTCCATGGTCAGAAAGATCAACAATTAGACAGCTATCCGTGAAGAACAGTTCAGGGAGAGCGCAGAAGTCCACTTAAGAAACATCAGCAACACAGTGAAACAAAAAACCTGAGAATAATTGAATGAAAAGGGAAGGAAGAACAACTTCATTTTCCCTGCATCATCCGATCCCCTAGGCGGGCACTGCCCCCCAAGAGGGGGCGCTCCAGCTAGAAAGAGTTCCTTTCACCAGGAAAGGGAGAGCAGGGTGAGTGACCAGGTTCTGCAGTCTTTTGGGGAGCCACATGAAGGACTCACTTTGATTTCACCCTACCCAGAGACCAGCGAAGCTGAGACATATAGAGATGGCTAAGAACAAGGAAGAAGAGTAGGGGCTATAAGGATCAGCCTCATAGCAGGGGTGACCATGGATCACAGTGACCTGCTCTGCAGAGGACCACAGCTGCTTTCACCACTGAAGACACCAATGCCAGCCAGCACAGCTGCTGGGATCCCCTGCAGATTTCACAGGTTCCCCTGACAGGTATTTGCCTTTGCAGACACCAGTCACCTGCGTCCCTGGTGGCTCCCTACCTGTGCCCCATCTGAGCCTGAGATCTGCTCCAGCAGCCCTTCAAGGCCTCTGTGCATCATAAGATGCCAGCTTAGATCCCTGAGACAGACCCCTTCACCACTGTCACTAGCCTCCAATGCACACCTACAGCCAAGGCCCCTACAGCTGTGTGTGGGCCCAGATGCGGCCCTATCTTCCTCTGTCACTGGCCTGCACCACTGGGCTCACTTGCAACTAGACCCCATCCAGCTGTATATGTGCATGCCAATGGCCTGACCCCTGTCACTGGCCTCCACTGCATACCTATGATGAGACCCTGCAGGCATAAGAGTACACACTGATAACAGGGCCCCCGAGTTGATTGTGGTCCCTGATTTGACCCTATTTCTTGTCACTGGCCTGCACCACTGGGCACACCTAGATCTGGGCACACCTAGAGCTAGCCCCACCAGCTATGTACCTGTGTGCCCCTAGCCTGACTTCTGACACTAGCCTCACTGTCATGCCCCCAGGGTGAGACACTGAAGCCTCACTAATGCACTCCAATATTCAGAGCCCCACAGTTGCTGTGGGCCCAGCTTCAGGCTGTCTCCTGTCATTGACCTCCACTGCTGGGTTAGTGTGCAAGTAGCCCTTCCAACTGTGTACTTGCACACTGCCAACCCAACTCCCTTCACCAGCTTCTGCTGCTGTGCATGTGCTGGTGGTGAGACTCTACAATCACAGGAGTACACCCCAAAGAGTCAGAACCCACACAGCTGTCAGTGCATCTGCAGTTGGTCCTGGCCCTTGCTGCTGACCTTGGCCCTGACCACTACGTGTGTGTTCGCAATTGGCTCCTACCACTATACAGGCACCCGCAGCTGGACCCCACAGCTTATTATGTGTACACCACCAGCTTCAGCTACCATCACTGCCTGCCCTGATCCCTTGCTGCTGAAACTTGAGGTGCTGCTGAGGACCTCAACAGCCTTTGCAGCCAGTGAGGACCATGAAAGAGTGTACTTTAAATATTATTTCGGATTAGGGGAGAAATTAAAGTGGAAATGAGTAAACCTTGCCCTGTTAAACTGAAACAAATTCTTCAAAATATTTGAAAGGTTCTGATATAGAGAAACAACAACAACAATATGCGAATCAGGCATATCTGGATAGAAACTACAGCTCTGCCATTTACTTACTGGATTACTTTGAGCACTTTACTTATTTTCTCTTAATTTCAGTGTGTCCAAGTGCAAAGTAAGGCTCCAAATGCTTATTTCATAGGATTCATATCAGGCTCAGTGAAAAAAATTATGTAAAACATCTAGTATAATGCCTGGCAATATGACACATGTATAATAAGTAGTTAATATTTTTCTTAAGACTCTATTTAATAGAGCCTTGGTAATCATCACGTCTATATTCAATTTTAAACTGTAAGTTACATGAGAGTAGAAACCATGTCATTTACTTTTTACTTTTTTTTTTTTTTTGTGGTATGCGGGTCTCTCACTGTTGTGGCCTCTCCCATTGTGGAGCACAGGCTCCAGACGCGCAGGCTCAGCGGCCATGGCTCACTGGCCTAGCCGCTCCGCGGCATGTGGGATCTTTGCGGAATGGGGCAGGAACCCATGTCCCCTGCATTGGCAGGCAGACTCTCAACCACTGCGTCACCAGGGAAGCCCCTTATTTACTTTTGAATCTCTATAATCATCCACAATGCCTGGCATATAGTGGGGAATCTATGTATACCTGTTGAAGCAAACTGAACTGAATTCCTTGATGGTTCTTATCAATTGCTCTGTAACAAATCATCACAAAACTTAGTGGGTAAAATAACACAATATTTATTTTTTTGTTGGGACTACTTACTCTACTCTACTTTGTGCCAGCTAGGATGGCTCAAAGCCTAGAAATTAGAATCATCTTAAGGTTCACAAATTTGCAAGTTGATGCCTGGCTAGAAAGACTTAAATGAGAGATGGAACAGCTGGGATAACTTGGGCATCTCTATCTCCACTTAGTCTCTCCAACTTGATGGCTTCAGGGAAGAGAGACATATGCCAGCTCAGAGCTCCCAAGGCATGAATCTTGAGAGAGAGAGAGAGAGAAAGTCAGGCAGAAAGTGTATCTCTTTTCATGATCTAGATCAGAAGTCACTTCTACCATATTCTTCTCATTGAATTGCAGAACAGAACATATCATGGCCTTTTCTGAAAATATAATCTACCCCAATGTATTAACAATGTTGTTTAGTAACTGATCCAAGGTAATCTGACCAGGATTTTGTAAAGGAAAGCAATGAAACAAAATTGGCAATACTTTAATAACTGTTGAAGATATAAGTAAGATATGGGTATAAGGGGTTCATTGTTATTCTATTTGTGACTCTATTTGAAATTTTATATAATACAAAGTTTAAAAAATTTAAGGTCTGATTTTAAGCTAGAAATACATCTCAGATTTTCTTGTCTTAATCCTGTTAATATTCACCTGGTGCCTTTTTATTTTTTCAGTTCTACTCTTATGGGCTTCCTATTTTCTGATTTCAGTGTGGGATAGAGATTAGACTCTTAAACAGACTCCTTGATTATATTCATTGTTGCTTCTCAACTATCCAATTTACTACAAGCATTGCTGACACTGACCATGTGCTCATGCAAATGCCCAAAAGTTTACCCTTCTGACCCTACCTCTACCCTCACAAACTCCTGTTTAAGCTTGGGCTAGACTGTATTACTGTTCAAAATACTTGTTGCCCATTCTTGTGGGAGAATTATCTACTTCTACCCCATTGACATCATATTTGATCATTTAACTTGCTTTGTCCAGTGGAATGTGAGGAAAGATATGTGTGACTTCTAAGAGAAGTGATTGTGTGATTCTAATAATCTCTTTTCTCCTGCCAAAAGATCAGAAATATCCCAGGTAGTGGTTTTTCCTTCAGCCTGGATCCCAGAATGAAGATGATGACTCACAGCAGAGCCATATACCAAAAATGGATACGTAGTACAAGTGGGTATTAAACTTGTTGTAAGCCACTTTTGAGGTAATTTCTTCCTGCAGCATAACTTAGTCTAGCTGCCTGACACAAACTATGTCCAATCAGCATTTGTTGTGGCTTGTTCAGTGCTAGATAAAACGTTTCCACCCACCAGCAACTGCCATCCACAAAATAACCTGGTTGAGTTTAATGTTAGATCCTATCCTTAGTAATTAGCAAGATCATTATCATCTAGATTACTTCATTTGTGATGGCAAAAGGATTAGAGATTAATATATCTGTCTATGTATATTCATAGTCAACACTAATCCCTGCAATAAATTATCATGTAATGTTCAGTATTATATGTTAAACTGGTGAAATGTTATGGTCAGTTTATTACATGTGCTTAAATATCTGAAAACAACCATTAGAATACTGAATAAAAGCAAGTGAACTCCAACAGCAATAAATAGTTATCTCCTAAGTTTTCATCCTTTCAGTACAGTGAGAGTCCATTAAGACAAGTAATGTGCTCTTTTTCTTTAAGACAAGAGTGCCAACATTAGTTGTGCATAAAAAATAAAGTAGTACTTTGTACTAATCAAGACAGACTAGATAACAAACCACAACAAGATCTCAGTGGCTTAACACCTACAATTTATTTCTAGTTGATGCAAAGTGTGCTATAGGTCAGGTCACCCGCCTGGGCAGCTGTCTTCTGTGTGGCAACATAACAACCTAAGGTGTTTTAATCTTGATGCTCCACCTTCCCAACAAACAATTTCAGTGATTACTACTGAAGGAATATAGACAGGGGAATCATGCAGAGGCTTCGCATTGCTTCCATCCAGAAGTGACACATTTAATTGGACAGCATCAGTCATGTGACCTTACCTAGAGCCATGTCAGGGCTGTCTCAGTTGGCTCAGGAAGAAAAGAAATATTGATGAGCTGCTGCTTTCATGTTTTAAATAATATGAAAAGGATGCCTGAATAAGGGATGATTACACTGATGGAAGTGGAAAGAGAGAAAGGTTGCACAAAAATTTAATTATAGGGTCACTGAATTCCCACGTATATGCAAAAATATAAAAATACTGAAAGTAGTGTTTTACCATTAATGTAGCAGGAATTCCCCAAATTGTACAGTAACATCTCCCACCACTGTATTTCTTTCAATCAAATATAGGATATAACTGGAGGAACAGAGGTGACAATAATACTAACAATAGCAGCAATAACAGTAGTAGCAACAACACTGTGAGCTAATGTTTGTTAAGTACTTAGTCTGTGCTGGAAACTATTTAAAGGGCTTTGTAGAAACTGTTATGTAAAATGTCAAAGAAGACCTAGAAAATAGTTATTATTGACCTCGAGAAATGTTTTCAGAATCTTAGAGTAGTAATTAATATAGTCAATATTGTTTCAAGGAAAATATGAATGACCAATACCAAGGAATGTACGCTATTGGCCATATCTCATTCTATGTAGTAGTTTTTACATTTCTTTACATTCTTTTATGGTTTGGCAGGAGTTCAAAGATAACATATGTGCATTCCAGTGCTCCAAGTATTTTTGAATCTGTGCTAACATAAAATGTGCTTTCACCTCACCAACTCTGTGTTATAATACCAACTGGGGAATATTCTCATGTACATCAATCAGGCACAGGGTAGACACTACAAATCTTAATCCTCTCTTAGGTTGGCATGGGGACAGGGGAAAGAGTTTAAACAAAGAAGTCACAAGACTACCAAGTTCTTATGGAAAGTAAAAGAAGAGGCATGCAAAATTCTAGGTAGTGGAGCAGGGGGAGACTGTGATGGGGAAGGCATATAAGTGGCTTTGAAAGGTATTGGTAAATTTTATTTCTTAAACTAGGTCTTGGTTATATGTGGTATTTGTTTTATTATTTAAATATGCATATAGACTATACACATTTGTATAGTATAATTCCACAGATAGCAAAAGAAGTTTATTGGGTGAAAAACTTAAATAGACACAAGATCATAGCTATATTTGACTTTTCACATCACCTTACTAATTTATTTTTGCTATGTAGAACAAAAGACTTTGGGGAAAGGTGACATAAGAAGTATTTTTGAAGCAATAGTGACCACTTTCATTAATGGGCAGTTACATACAGTGGTAATGTGTAAAAGTTAATTGGATTGGATTAACAATCATTTCAATACTAAATTATTAGAAATAGATTCTAGGAGGGGAAACACTCTCATGACTTCCAATTTGTTCCCTGTATCTACTTCCTGTTGATCAGATATATCCTCAAAACTGATGCCAAAAGGATCTTTGTAAAATGCAAATCTGGTATCTGATTTCTGCTAAACATCTTCAGGGCCACCTCTGTTTCCATGGAGTGGTGTCAGGATCTCTATGTACTTTCCAAGCTTCATTTTCTATTACTCCCACCATGTGATAACAATTACATTCAGTCACAAGTGGTCCATCTTCCATGTTTTGCTCTTCCTCAATTTCCTGCTTTTGCATATTGCTGGACTCTTTTTCAGGAGTATTCTCAGTCTTATCTGCCTGGCAAACTGCTGCTCATCTTTAAAATTCATCTCAAATTTCACCTCTGCTGAGAACTCCCCTGACTTTTCCAAGAGGATTTCAATGCTTGCTCCTTAGGCTCTTACAGTATGTTATCTGTACCTCCACAAATGCACATAATGTAATTTTGTTTTTTTCTGAATCTGTCTCTCCCACTGGATTGGGAACAGGTGGAGAATTGGACTATATTCTAGTCATCTTGGTAGACAGTCAGCCCTCTGTATCTGTGGGTTCTGCATCCGCATATGCATATTCAACCAGCCCTGGGTGAAAAATATTAGGAAAAAAATAATTCCAGAAAGTTCCAAAAAGCAAAACCTGAATTTGCCATGCATTGGCTACTATTTACATAAATTTACATTGTATTAGGTATTATAAGTAATCTAGAAATGATTTAAATTTTATGAGAGGATGTGCCTAGGCTATGTGCAAATACTACACCATTTTATATAAGGTAGTTGAGCATCTGCAGATTTTGGTTTTGGGTGGGTGGGTGAGTGAGGGGTCCTGGATCCAATCCCCTCTTGATATGGAGGGATGACTATACTTAGGATTTAGAGTAGTGCTTGAAATGTAGTGGGCACTTAACAGATGCTCGTTGAATGAATAACTAAAAATGAATAAAGATGAGAATATTTAGAACCAAGATTGCAAATTTCCCAATATAGCTGAATCTGGTACCTCTTGGGTTTGACCAAATAACCAACAAATGAATCACATTCCTTCCTTCCAAACATAATGATGATCTTCTAATTATATCTCCCCTAACAATAAATATAATGGTTTACCTTTGTTTCATGTGTTATAAACTTGACACTACATTAGATGCAATTACATGCATTCTCTAGTCTTCACATTAACCCTTCTAAAGTGGGTATTATTAAAACCCATTTCATGGTGAAAATCTGAAGCTCAGAATAGATAAATAACTTATCCAAAATAACATAACTTAGAAGTGGTAGATTGAACCTCCAAATATGCCCCAAATGGGCATATTATAACCCTACTGCACAGAAAAAAGAATCAAGGATTGCACAGATGTGAAGATTTCTCAACCTACAATAATAACACAAAACCACTAGCAAGCCTGGATAACCAAATCCAGATAATCTATCCCCAGATAACACAGATAATCAAAGGTCTGTTCCTACATCCAGTATGGAGGTATATGAAGATCTTGAATCTAGAGAAAGGAAGATCCTGCCCTTTATGCCTGTATTTCTGAACTACACAAAAGAAGAAATGTTCCAGTAAACTCATTTTGAGAACATTATTTATGCCAACTGCCTGGGCAAACACTTCTATTTCATTCAGGAATATTTGTTATCAGTTCCCTCAAAAAGAACAAAAGTCTAAAACTTTTGGCTTTCTACTCACATTGTTTTTATCTCAGTAAGAAAAACAAAATAGTGTATATTTTATCTAGGTTGGTCACGAGCTTGGAGATTCAGAACCATAACTTTGCAGTTACATTTCCATCATTTTTCTGTGTAAGATTCTTTCACTTTTTCTGATTCTTTTTCAGAACCATATTTACATCCGTTTCTAATAAAATATTTTGTCACTCCTGTCAATTCTGAACGACCTATTAAACTTTGCATTTTACCTATGTTTAAAACTACAGAAGTAATTTATTTAACCTTTATCCTTATTTTCCTCTGCAAAAGTAATGAAGAATAACTTATCTTTGTTTTTTTAATGTGTAGTCTTTTGCGAGTTGATGGGGAACATGATTACCAAACTAATTGACTGTTTAGTTTATTGAATGTTGGTGATTTATAAAATGTTGTAATTTTAATGCATAATTAAAAGATATACACAAGAAAGATACCCAGAGGCAAATTTCCTTAACTAAAACAGAAGAACTCTCTATAAGTTGGAGGGTATAAATCCAGCAAAAGGTAATGTGTACCAATGTGGCTATATTCATGAATGACATGCCTAATGAAATATGCTATTTCTAGTACAAATAATTGCCTTTGTTTTCATCATCTTTCCTGGTGTATCCTAGCAGGCTACAGAATAGTGTACATTTTATCCTGATCTACAATCAGACAGTTCATAAAACTCTAATGGAAATGAAGATTTTTCTATTTGAAGTGGTCAAATTTCCATTTTCAAACATATCACAGCTTATAACCACTGATGGCATTTGGGTTTTCTTTTGAGTTTTTGGATAATAGCAAATTATAGAGAAAATCTACCAATTCTTTGTGAGTTGAACTATGAGGGAAAAAAGGCCCATTATCTGCCTGAAAGAAAAGCAACTCTACATGGTATTTTTAAATGAAAAATATATATTTGTTTGTAGCTGTGTGCCATTTCCAAATTTAAGATCATTAGTCCTGCTTAAGAGACCAGGGAGTTTGTTCAAATAGATAAAAACCTTTCTTCTCTTATGTGTAAATCCATTTGAGGAATAAAGAGAGGATAAGGAAAGTAATGTAAGAGAGTACTATTTTTCTTCCTATTTCAGTGGCCTGTGCTCCATAAAATCCAAGTGGTTATTTAGAACAATCCACTTTGACTGGAAATATGTTGTTGCATACCTTTGCCTTTCTAATATCAATACTTTTTCTTCTGTTACTTCCACTTCTTTCCTTTGTACCTAATTGAAACCCCCAAGGCCTCCCTCCTTCAACTCAAATCCTCTTCTCTGGTGAGTATTTCACCATCTGAGCCTGCTAACTACCTCAGTGATCTCATTCATTCAACAAATATTTCGCAAGAGCAGGCTTAGAGATCATCCTAACCTCCATCCAATTTAGAAAATTTTGCTATAAAATTCCTAACATATTAAACTTTTGATTAAATACTTGCAACTACTGGGATCTCATTACTTTGTAAGACACCAATTCCTAAAACATCTTCCCCATAGTTAAGCTAATATTTGCCTGCCTGTAGTCTTCACATATTGTTTTTTAGTTCTGTTCCTTAAGGACGCCAAGAAATTATCTAATTCCTTTTGTTCAAATGATGGCCCTTCAAATATGTGAAGAACTTTGTGATGTTTCACTGTTGAATTTTCTCCAAGTAAAAATATGCCCAGTTCCTTCCATCAGTCTCCAGTATGCATCAGTTCTAATTACTCCATAATCTTGATCTTCTTCTTCCACATACACTTCAGGTAATTGAATTTCCCTTTTGAAATATCACCCTAATAGAAGTCCTGTATCTTGATAGTGGTGTTTACATGATTTTATACAATTAATAAAGCATATGAAACCACACTTAAAATGGGTGAATTCTATTGAATACAAACGACAGCTTAGTGAAAAGCAAAAAAACACTGAAGCAAAGCCACATATATATCACCTACACATTATGTCCGGCATTGCCTAATGAAAGCATAATACACTAAAGTTATCATCTCCTTGGTTCTAGACATTACTTTTCTACTTTAATTTTTCAACCATGGCAGTGCTGACTTATGGTAAATATGCAAGGATCTTTTGCTGTTTGTTGGAAATTATACACAATTGAGTTCTGAAATCAAATATAAGCATAAACATATATTCCAGTTTTGTTTATTCTTAACTTCGATTTATCTTCCATGTTGATTTATTCACTCTGAATGTATTCATTGAATCCATACTATATGCTATGCAAAGGTGAATAGGCGGGATAAGGACCATGCCTTCTTGTGGCTTACAGTCACTTGGGGGAAACAGATGTAAAACATAAACAAAAATAATTACAATTTGTGTCGGTGTAATGGAGGGTGCTGAGACAGAGAATAAGAATAACAGGGAATAGGAGGTGAAAGGTAGAGAAACTCTCTTTAAACTGAGAGTTTAAGGCAGACAACATAAAGGAATTCACGTTTAATTTGAAACTTTAATGTTAAGTTGCAAGAGGCAACAAAGGGAACATCTGAGAAAATCACACTGCAGACCAAGAAAACAGAGCTCAGAGTGTTTGAGATAAAGTCTGAAGGCCAGAGCTGTAAGGCTTAATATAAGAGGCACTAGCAAGAAATAAGGGAGGATAGTTAGGCAGGACCAGATCATGCAGGCTGTCATAAAGGATTTGGATTTTTTTTTTCTGCATAATACAGGAAGTCATTGTAAGACTTTAAATAGAAAAATGATATGGTCCAAATTATAAATTTTATAAAGATCACTTTGCTTGATGTGTGCACAGTAGGACAGAGAGAGATTGAATAGATAGAGAGGAAAGAAAACCACATCAATAAAAATACTGAATAGAGTTAAGCTTGGACCACAATACTTGAGACCTCCTCTTGGATCATCATGTCTCCCTTAGTAATCACCCTTTGAATATGGTTGTTAAACTTGTGTTCTCCAAAGTGTGATGGACACACTTCTTGAGTGTGCAAATGATCCTTTGAGAGAAGAGAATAATGATGAGGAATTTCTATTTATGTTTATCTCATTTGTTACAAAATTTTCTGCAGACATAGACAAGCTTATTCTAAGCCTTCTATGAAAAAGCACAGGCCCTAGAATAATGAAAACACTCTTGAGCAAGAAGAAAAAGTGGGAGGAAATACTCTCCTAGATATTAAGGCCTACTAGATAGCTCCAATAATCAAAATCCTATGTGATATTGACAGAAGGATACACATATAAATCAATGGAACAAATTAGAGAGCCCAGACAGACTCACATAAACATGCCAATCTAAATTTTACAAAGGTGCAAAAACAATCCAATGGAGTAGAGTTAGCCTTTTCAACAAATGGAGCTGGAACAATTGGATATCCATAGTCAAAAAATGGAGTTCAACTTAAATCTCACACCTTATACAAAATTTAACTCATAATAGGTCATCAATTTAAAACATTTAGAAAAAGTTAAGAAAAAAAACTTTTATAAAAAAAATAATTGAAAGGTTTCAGGATTTAGCCTAGGCAAAGAGTTTTTATAATTGACACTAAAGCACTATTCTTAAGAAGAAAATTGACAAATTGAATATCCTTGAAATTTAAAATTTTGCTCTGTAAAAGCCCACATGAAGAGGATGAAAAGATAGACTATAAAATGAGAGAAAATATTTGCAAACCACATACCTGACAAAAGACTGGCATCTAGCATATACAAAAAAAAAAAAAACCTCAAAAGTCAAGAATTTAAAAAAATCAATTAGAAAATGGGCAAAATACATGATCATATATTTCACTAAAAGGATAGAGGGATGGCAAATAAGCACATAAAAGATGTTCAACACCATTAAACATCAGGGAAATGCAAATTAAAACCACAATGAGATACTGCTAGACACTTAGAATGTCTAGGAGAAAAAACTAATGACAACACCAAATGCTGGTGAGAATTTGGAGAAGCTGGACCACTCATACATTGGTGATGAGAATGCAAAATGGTACAGCCATTCTCAAAGCATTTTGGAAGTTTCTTATAAAACTAAACATGCAACTAACTATCATATAACTCAGCAATTGAACTCTTGGGTATTTAGCTCAAAGAAATAAAAACTTAGGCTCACACAAAAATCTGTACACAAATATTTATAACAGTTTATTTGTAGAAGTCAAAAAAATGGAAAAACCCGTACATCCTTTAATGGGTAAATGGTTAAACTACAATATATCCGTACCATGGAATACTACTTAGCAACAAAAAGGAACAAACTACTGATACACACAACTTGAATGAATTTCCAGGAATTAATGCTAAATGAAAAAAAGCTGATCCCCAAAATGTTTCATACTGCATAATCTTGTTTATATAAAATGTTTGAAATGACAAAATTATACAAAAGGGCAGGGTGTGGCAGAGGGCCTATGTGAGGCTATAAAAAGCAATGGTATGGATACTTTTGATGGTGGAACTATTCTGTATCTTGACTGCATTAATATCAATATCCTGGTTATGATATGATGCTACTATGGTTTTGTAAGAGGTTACCATTGGGGAAAACTAGTAAAGCGTACATGGGATCTCTCTATTATTTCTTACAACCACATGCAAATCTACAATTTTCTCAAAATAAAATGTCTAATAAAATATATGATGTGTATATGTAGTATAAAATTAACATATAATTAATGTTGTCTTTAAAAATGTAACCTTCACCCTAATCTTTAGGACACATTATGTAGTAATTTCTGAATAGAAACTTGCCAATCAAAATGAAATGTCCACACAAACTATTGGGTGTAAGATAGGCTTAAGGATGTAATGTATTGTACAACACAGGCAATAGAGCCAGTATTTTGTAATAAGTGTAAATGGAAAGAAATCTTTAAAAATTGTATTAAAAACTTTTAAAAATTAAAAAAAACAAAATGGAGTGTTAAAATTTATGTATGTGTGTATATAGATATATGTCTATCTAACTATCTATCTATCTATCTACCAGGCATCCGTAAAGCCCATCCTCTTGCCTTCCATAAGATGTATTTAAGATTATTTGCCCATGTAGGAAATATGACAGAAATGAAAATATTCTCTTCATAAGTTTATCAAAAATTTTTCCAATAGTTTTACCATCAAGAAAGGGTATGATGCTAATTCTATTTATTTTAAATTAAAGCTAATTAAAATCCAAAATTACAAACTAATATTTAAAATTAGCAAACTACCTGTAGTTAACGTAATTTTGATATTTCATTGTAGATTTGATATAAGTAACACATTTGCCTATGCGTATTTCTCCTACATGGAATTTTAGAATTGATAGAATATCTGCCCATCTTGTATACTATGAGTAATTTATAAATGGTTGGTAATCTCAATAAATTCAGAAGTAGTAGAAATGAGGCGGGCAAGTAGAGGACTTAGAAATTGGTAATGTTTATACTTCAAGCCACGTATAGAAATGACTTCAGAATTGTTGTTTAACACTGTAACTACAATGGCATAAATAATTTACATGAGTGAAAATGATTGGAAAGAAATTCTTACCATGTGATTAGTGGTTATGTTAGGATGAGGATGGCATATACATGGCACTCCTTTCCGCATCATGGCAGACATTATAAATCAATTACAGGTACTGTGACCAGATGTGGCCAAAGAATCTTTCTCAATTTGCTGCCTTGAAGTCATGACAAATCTGCCAAATTTAGCAGTCATGTTAAAATATTTTTCCATCCCCTTGTGAGAAATTTCATTATGAATTATTTTGTCTATTTTTCAAATTTTCTATACTCTATTATATTTTTATAAATAAAATGATTACATATGAAATAATTTAAAATTTTAAGCCAGCATCTGAACTATCCAAAGGAAATAAATTCCTTATGCCAAGAAAACTTGCCTACTGGGAAATCTGTATTATCAAAATTAAGAGAATTAAATGCTTAAGTTTTCCAAGAAAGAATCATTCCAAATATGAGGACGGAGCCTGAACTGTTCTATAAACTAAAAACATTGCACTCATACATTTACAGACTGAGAGGACAAGGGAGCTCAAGTGGTTTCTAAGTGTAAATTTTTACTCTACTAAAAGTAAATATCATTCCAGTCTGTCCAAATGAGATTAAAAATTCAATTTAGCTATGACCTGCTATGTTCCAGAAGCTGTGCTATGGTCTAGAGACCCAAAGGATGAACAAGCTGTACACACAGTCCTTCCTTCATGTGGTTCACAGTTGATCAAGGGAAATAGGTTTATGAATAATTCCTTGTGGTATCAAGTGGCAATGTCCTAATAAAGAAATCTACAGAGGGCCATGGGAACACAAAAGATGGACAGTTAATTCTGACTGGAGACATCAAGGAAAGCCATATGAAAAAAGGTAACGTTGAATTAGCTAGTTCTTAAAAAAATAAAATGAAGTTCTCCAAGTATACAAATAAGGGTATGCTAAGGAGAAATACCATAAATTTAAAAGCATCACGGGTTGAATTTTCTACTCCTCTGCTTCTCCTCCAAGTCCCTACTTTTTGAACCTGACAGAACAAAACTCAGCAACCTTGGAGGCTGGATGGAGAAAGAGCCGACTGTGATGTGCTTTCACCACACGTGCCAGCCTTTGTCAGTGTGATGAAGTAGATGTTGGGAAAAGATTTCGGATTAAATTAGGTTAGAGTTTTTATTATTTTTTGGAACTGGATCTTTTCAATTAGTGAAACTGAATGTTGAGCTTAAAACAAAAGATCACTTTTTTAACACTTAAATATGAGCAGAAAGTCATGGGACTACTGGAACTTTCACCAAGGAGCAAGGTAAGAATTATCCTCCAAAGGACTTAAAGGGGCAGTGGGACAACTAAATAGAGTTTATGCTATGATTATTTTCATTGCATTTTATTTGTTCAATATTCTAATGGCCTAATTATTTCCTGGCAAGGCCATATAGAATAATGTACAAAGCTGGTTTCTCCAAAGCTAACCATCAAATGAGATCATAGCTGTTGAACAGTTGCTAGGAGTCAATCATATATCTAAATGCTTTAATTATTTGATCTCATTTTTTCCTCATCAAGCCCAAGAACATACAGGTGGTAAGTAAACAGCAGGTCCTGGATCTTAACCCATATAGTCTGAATCAAGCACCCATACTTGAAATATGTAAACTACATTTACTTCTAAAACTCTAAAATTTCAAATTCAAAGTAAAGGATACATTTTAAATTCAAAGTAAAGGAGACATTTCAAATCTGAGACACCTTATTTTAATGGTGTAATATTACTGGGCTTCCTATCTGACCATTGTATTTATTATCCTAACTAAGAATTAAAAATAAATATTGTCCATATACATGCACGTAGAAAAGCAATTCATTTCAATGAGACCACATAACAGACCCAAATAATCAAATAAACAACTAAAGAACAATAACAAAAGCCTTTTGGGTTGGGTTTTGTGGAAAATAGTGTTAAGATCCTACATTCATCAACTTTTAGACTTGTGGACATAAACAGTACCTTTTTTGATGGATACCAGAAAAGGCTTCAGGAATAAATAACAGATTTCTGGCCTTCAATTTCAATTCACTAACACCCGCTCTTATAAGCCTTTAATGGTATGCAGGCTAGAATCATTTAATGATACCTGAAACAGTATCATTAGAGACCTGGAGACATGCATGTCTCGACTCAAAGTTGGATGCATAGAAATCTGTTACTTACCTCCTTCTTATTTAGTCTGTCTGAAAACGGATAGTTAAATAAAATATTTAACAGCTAAATTCTTTTTTTCCTATTAAAGATATTTAATGTGAAACCACAAACAGAAAAAAAGCAAAAAAAAATTTGCTCAAAAGGTTATAGAAATTGATGCATATAAAAATGGCCATCTAAAAATGACACAACCTCAAAAAGTTTCTATTTTTTTTAACAAGTATGTTCCAAAAGAATATGGCCACATTTCAGAAAGACATTTCTTCTCCCAACACCATGACAAGTGTTGATATCACTACAAGGATTCTGAAAATGAATTCAAAGCAACATCAATTTTTTTTAAATGTTGGAGAAAGTAAAATGACTCTGGTATATATGTCTTGTAAAGACCCTGGTTTTTACAGACTTAACTGTGTTCTCTTAATACTCTTTCTCTTAAAAGAACTATTTGGACTGTTATATGGATCTTTCTCAAAAAACTTTTTTAAGCACTAACATTCACACACAGATGCACGCAGACACACACACACACACGTACACACACACAAACTTTCATAATTTTTACAGTGAGCAAGTCATTTTATTCACAATCTCACGTCTTCTTTGCTTCACAGTATATTTCGATCCCTGCTAAACAATACAAAAACAACTGTTTGTAGCTAAAGCTCTTATAAGGAGAGTTAGAATTTTCCACAGGTACTCTCCAAGCACAGAGTGATTTTTCCAAATGGTCTGTAAATTCTCTGTAAATTAAGCACTGGCATTTTACTTCCCTTCTGCTAATCATGTCAAGCCACCTAATTCCTAACTGTAAAATCAAATGTCTTACTGACTTTCTCCTAGCTGAGTCTTCTCCTCACATATTAAGGGTTCAGTGGCTGTGCTTTAAATGAACCCGTTTCACTGGCAGGTGCCTGCTGGTTTTTAGGTTTTAAACGGTACCATTACTATCATTTATAAGGATAGCATCACAATTAAGAATGTATGAATAATTTAAAATTGGGTAGCATTCAGTTTCACAGTCTGTCTGGCACGAAGGTTTGAAAGTGCAAGGTCTTTATTTTATTACAAAACACTGGCTGTCTGGGAAAGAGGAGATGAAAAGTTACTAATTTCAGGCTTTACTTCAAACCCTTTAATCTTGCAAATAAGTGCCTTCAGTGAGGACTTTGTTATTTTCTAAAGCCTAGCCAGAGTCGTGAATGTCCTTTGTCTTTTCCCAAAGTTCTTACCTTATCCTAGGTGAGCCGAATGAGACAAAAGGGAATCCACTGGAGGAAGTGATTATTTAATAGAGCTTTTCTATTTAAATCCTAACTTGTGCTGTTGGCAAATATTATGAAACACGATCATTTCATTGCCATAAATAATGTTTTATAATTAAAATTCCATTCTGTGGTTGGGAACTGTGTGATAAACTGTTTGCGAATTGGTAATTCTATTTATTAAAAACAGCGGCATTAATTTTGACACATTGAATTATAACACAGACAAACAGATCTTGCGTTTTAATTAAATGCTCTATTTGATGAGGGTTTTTTTTTGTTTTGTTTTTTTTGTCTAAGATTTAATACCAGATCCTACAATTCGTACGGTATACAACAGGGGACGATCTTAGCACAGAACAGACTCTGGCAGAAAAGCTCTGTTAGGATTCAAAAGACACAGAGCAGAACTCCTGGACCTCTCCCTACAACAGCCCCTCTTTGTGTCAGGCCTGGTACCCTTAGCTGGTTTGTTAAGGCCTCTCCAAGCCACCATTTTCTTTCAAAGTCTCCAGCAAGGCTTCCGGTCCCATAATGTATTACTTATTTTCTAATGATGAAGCAGGGCTGAATATTTTTTAATAAATAAATAAATAACCAAACTGCTTTGAGCTTTCTTTCACATTAAACTACATTTAATATTCATTTCACACTTTTTCTATTAATTAAAAGTAAACCGTGTATTGTATGGTACATTATCCCTCTAACAGCCCCATGTGGAGATCATGAAGTGGAAGACTAATGGTGTAGACTTTAGCATTTAGTTTTAACCAGAATAATTTACATATCTGTGAGAAGAGTTCAAGGCATGTGTAAATAAGCAGAACTCTGAGATATCAAGACCCTTGCTCAGTTTACTATGGACTGCCGAGCTATGGGCTGTGTATTTATTCCATCAGTCAGGTAATTTAATGAGACTTACACAGCATCATCTATTTCTGCAGAAGAGACAAAAGTTATTATTAAGGAGAGGCATGTGGCACTAAGAAAAATGTGTTTGCTTGTTTTATTTTATTCTATTACCCCAAGTAGCAAAGGTGATCCTATTCAATGTTCATTAAAGTTTACCTTTATAATTTATCAAAAGGGAACCACATCAACAGTTTTATGCTGAGATTTCAAAATTGGAAACATTAAAATTTGATCCAAAATGCCAGATATTTATGGAGCTTTTTCATTAGAAAAATAACTACACAGCCTTAATCTATAGATTTTTATTAATGCACAACACTATTATGTGAACAGGAGAAAGTACATTAAAGAAAAGTCATCGACTCTGAAAGGGCATTTTTAACTTCACATTACCAACTTTGGAAACAGTTCTAAGAAAGGAAAGATATTTCTTAAAGAATTGGTAAGTTTGAATAAATGATCACAAAAGTGTAATTTTTAATGAATTTCTCCAGAAAGAGTTAGACTGTATTATGAATAGTGTTAGGGAGTTACTAAAAGACTAAGATTATTTTAAGAAAAAAACTCTGTTTCTTTGATAAAAATGTAAAGGGAATGACATCAGGATTTAGTATTCAGACTTATTTAAGTAATATGCTCTTAACATATGCCTTGTATGAAAGTTTTCTCTGTTAGGAAATCATTGTGCAGGGTACAAAATTCAACGAGGACTATGGCTACACATGCCAAACATCCTGAAGAAAAGTGAAAAACTCAATTACCAAGGATGTTTCCAAATATTCATAATTTTTGGCATTGATGTGGCCAAACAGAAAATGAAGAACAGAAGCAAGTTTCACCCTAATGATAATTCTTTTTTTAGTAAGATATTCAGATCATTGATGCCAAGGCTGCTTATATAATTTGAATTATCTAGATATTTATCCTAAAACTTCATCCCAAACTTCACATCAAAACTGAAATTAATATTAAAATATTTAGAATTGATTGAATTGATGCTGTTTCTTTAAAAAACATCGTAATCTTTTGTAACCTAAACCAACAGTACAGAGCACAAATGTTCAGACATAGACACTGCATTTTTACATGGCCTCTTGAGTGTTCACACTCCTACAAAGGCTGTCAGACCTGCTAAATGGCATAGCCAAATTTCTCTTGAATCTTTTTATAATACAATGATGCATAAGTGTAAGTCAACGTAGCATTTGACTCTTCAAATACCACACCAAAAAGTCCTTTAAATACACAACTCAACCCATAGGATGAATTTGAGCCAATTCCACAAAAATATCTAAAACTTTACATACCCTTTGCATATTATAACCTAATGTTAAACTTACATACAATTCTTCCTGCAGCAAAAACTCATTTTAAGATTATCTACCTTGGTTTAGAATGGATCTACTTCATTCAAATCATGAACGCTACCCTGATTAAATGAAAATAAGTCTACAGAATGTATATTTTTATAAATGCTAATATTGTATTTTCTCTACTTTCATTCCAAATAATTATTTTAAGGAATGTGGGAAATCATTTCTTTGCAAAACACATAAAATAAAAAATGAGTCTGACAACAGAAGACTGAAAGTTTCAGAAAATAAAGTTCTTCATTTTTATAAAGTTCTTGTCATACTACATTTTAATCTTTTATTTTTTCTTGTCATTGTCTCCAATATATTCTGAGTTCCTAAGGCACAGACCACAATTTAGCTGTCTTTCTCTCCTCAGCACCATTTATATTATCTTGTACACAAAACGTGCTTTTTAAAAATATCTGTATTGAAAGTTGAATGAGTAGAACTTTCGCAGGAATTCCCAGCAGAATTTCAAATAGTTTAGCTACAACTTGGATTTTGAGACTAATAAATAAAAGGCAAATTGCTTTGGATAGAAAAATGTATACATAAATCACTGAAAACATATTTTTTAAAGCAGAGAGGATCATTCTCTTTGAAAGATGATTCTTTTTCCCTTCAAATATTTGTAGTCATGATAGATAGGCCACACATTTTATAAATTTTTAAAAAGGTATCAATTCTTATTTTATTTCCACTTAGGCTTTATAAAGTATTTCAGTTTGTCTCACTGAGTTTGTCTGCTTTATGTTTTTAAGACATAATTTAGTATTTTAAAATATTGTACTTTCCTCATTCTTCCAGAAAAGTGTGATAATATAGTAATATGTGTCAATTAAAAGATGGCTTGCTACATCATTAGTTGACAGAGATTCAATGGAGTTTCTCAGCAAAGTGAATCTTGATGCATTTGCCACCCTTTTATTGCAGAGTCTTTTCTATATTTGTCATTACACTTGTTTGGACAGAGATTAAAGTAGAGTTATTTTCTATTAAGTTGCTTAGCTAACCATCAGTGGTTCTGAATTTTCAGTGCCAGTTTTAGGAAGACACATGCACATGTCCCTTTATTGGTTTTGATTTTTAAATTCTGGCATAGGTCCTGGGGATCTGTATGTGGCATTCACTCAAATCACTGTGATTCTTTTTCATGTTTAAAAACCAGTGCTGACTTCCATGACGTCAAGCCTCCAGTGTCATATCAGATGTGAGCTTCCATATTTGTTTTCAACTTAGTAATATACAGTATACCAATGTTATATGATTAAACTCCACCTTTTAATGTGGAAAAAAGATTATATTAATTTTCTGATCTTTAGGACCAAACTGTTACAGTAAAGCAATATATTTGAAAGTCCTGAATATTTACAAATTATTCAGTTGAAATGCTGTGATTTTTTAATGATCTTTCTCTTTTATATTCTGCTTATTGATAAATATACTGAAAAATATATTTAATTCCTCTTAAATCATAGCAATGTTTAAAATGACCTCAAACGGAAATATACTGATGATAAAATTATTGAAATTTAATGACAGAAAAAGCCCATTTCTATAAAATGAAGAATTTTATAAAGGAGTCATATGATTGTTTGGATAATACTAGATTAAAGCAATAAGAACTGGAACGCTGTGACATGGAGTCTCCTTTCTTAGGTACTAATAACAGCCTTCTGAGCACACATATTCACTTTCAGATTTTTAAGCAATTAGCTTGCATATGTCACTAAATAAATGGCATCATTCCTTAAGCAGGAACCATACCTGTTAACCATCTCAGCTTATTCTAGCTTTAAAGCTGGGCTTGATGTGCACAGCATGCTCAAAAACTGTACTCACAGTTCAAATGAGCTGGATTACAGACCATGACCACTGAGACCCTCACATGACAAAGCCTTTGTGTAATTAATATGCAGGGTAAAATGCTCCCTGGACTGCTGCTAAAGCGATTTAAATCATGCACATAAAAAATGTAATCACAAATTTAGCATGGTGGACAGAGTAGTCACACTGGGCTTGATTGCATAGAAGGTTCCAAGTGTGTTTTAAATGTCCTTTAAGATTGAGATTAGGACTTGTACTTACAAGATGCATATTAATCTAAAACTCAACATTTTTCAGTGTGGGATCACAGTAGGAGAACATTATGGGCAATAGAGGTTCATTCTAATCCCAGTAGGTAATTACACTTTGAAATAATATTCTTTAATTAAATCTTGTTTGCAGTTGATTGATTTAAACACTAAATCTAAAAACCTAAATTTGAGTTTTTATCAATTTTTGATGCTTATTGCACACAACTTGGGCTTTAATTGATGTTTCTGAAGTTTTAAAGCCCTTGTCCACCATATCCTGGCTGAATTTAGTGTAATTATCAAACATCATTCTTTAATACTTTTGATGACTTTCTCTGGAAGCTCAGTAAGTTTGAGCACCTTTACAATTTTAATGTATACCTGAAAGGTATTTTATATGTCACAGTGCCAATATTTAAATGGAAGATTCCTCTCTCACACCTCTAGTAGACACATACTTTAATCTCTTCTCTGAAATACAGACATAGGGTGTTCTTCCCCAAATATTTACCGTTTGCAATATTACAGCATAAAAACTAAGTTACAGCTCTAATAATGGATGAGGTACAAAGAAAAAAATGTACTAAATTTCAGAGTTATTTGCAGTTTTTCAAATTTTAAGTAATATGGCATTGAACAACAGCAACAACAGAAAGAAACTCCTTTCACCTGTGAACAAAGGGAAACTAACAATATATACATCATCTTTTACTTTTATAGCTTCTTTCTGGCTACTTGGAAAAGCTACCAAAACATGATCAAAAAAATTATTGTGGGCATTTTAAGATGAATTCCTTTTATATTCAGTAATCCATATGCCACCAAATCTGTGTAATAACCCTTAAAAGCAATATGTTATACCGTACCATTGCGAAGGAAAGACGGTTCTGGCAAGTAACGTTAATATCTAATTGAATTTTAGCCTTGTAGATTCTGGAACTCTTACAGTTCCTCACTCTTCTGACATAAGTGCTTTTTCTGAAGCAAAGTTGTGAAAAATGTCGTATCTTACGACCCACAGAAAGGAACTTTGAAATATGTCCTAATTTGGCACATGATATTATCTGTCAGCGATGATCAAGAATCTTCATAATTTGTTGCAAATTTGCAAATTACAAGAGACCATTTTAATAGGCATCCATATAACCAACTAGTTGTACACTTTACAGATTTATTTCCAGAAACACAAAATTAGGTCTGGTAGCCTATGCATTGTGATTTAAAGATGCTGTTCACCACTGTTTATATTTAAATTCATACAAACAAGGATTGGCTTGGTATCAGTTTCAGTGGTGCCATATAGCAGCATCTTGTAGATGTAGCCCAGTAAATTACATTCATGATGCCATATTTAATAACTGAAAATTCACATTTTACAACAATTGCATTTGTCACTGCTGAAAAAAAACTAGTGTGTGGAATGTTTTATTACAATGACTACATTCTTGTGAGAAATGATTAAGTCACTATAAGAGAAAAGTAAGGCCAAAAGACCTCACTCACCATAACGCAAATATTAATCACACATAAATAATACAGGTGTCTTGCAGTAAGCCACATTCCCCTAAAATATAGATTACACATCCTAGGGGCAAATAGTAGCACAACAGACTTGAAATAAATCCCTCAAGCCATGGTGGCCAAAAGGAAATCATTTATGTTTTGACAGTTTAATACACTTTTTGGTTATGCATAACAGATGAAAATATTTACACCAATATAAGAGAGTGAAAGTAAAATTAAATCTGACTAATCGACCTGTTCAAAGTGTGATTTTTAATTTCAAGGAATTTTTTAATAACTACCCCAAATAATAAATATGCTTCCTACAATTCAACCGTATCCATTCATTTTTAATTATTTCACAGCAACTAAAAAATAAACCAGTCTCTCAACTCAAAGAGAACTTTTCCTGGTATGCACACATACCACATCTGGAGAAAAGAAGGGCTGACTGCCAACCCAGAACACTGCGAAGTGAGATGAACGTCACCAGGAGGGATGCACAGGGAGTGGAACTAGGAATGCCTCTGGGGAGAGAATCAGGCCTAGAGGAGGTTATGGGGCAGAAAGACCTATCTGCTATGACTTTCACTTTTGTACTAACTGAATTTTTTGACATATGTAGGCTGCCTCTTCAAAAACAATCTTAAAAAGGTGTAAGTCAACAAAATAGAAATCCTTGTCTTAGAAATATATTTCATTCCTGCTTTTCAACAAGCATTTATTAAACACTTGCTAAACTTGAAACATTGGATTAGGAACTAAGGAAGGAGTTAAAAATTGGCAATCAGCAAGCTCCTTAGCCTTAAAGCGTTTAAAATTCACTGAGAAATTTATCTGATAAATTGAGTATCAGGACAGACCATATGCAATCAAACAGACATCATATGGTTCATACTGAAGCATTTCAGGAAAAATCTCAATAGGTTTAGGATAATCAGGGAGGCGGCGATACAGGGAGAAGGTGGGGATGAGTAGTTAGCCTTTGTTAGGAATATAGACACTCCAATAATATGAGTCCTAAAATTGAACTATAGAATTCTGAGATTGGCAAATGAATGAAGGCATTATTTGTAACACCTATTTTAAGGAATTAAGAAAATCTATGTCAAGGTTTCAGAGGTTTTAGGTAGAACAAATTTACAAATATGGCACATCTCTACCAAAAAAAAAAGCTGATTTACCCATGATCACTAAATAAGATATGGTGATGTGCTACACAATTATCACTATTCACATGAATGGTATCTTTGGAAACTAACATGTCAAAAGACTCCAACATCCTTGTAAGAGATGGTAGAGTAAAAGTAGGTTCTAATATTTCCTAGTTGATTTTCTTTTAACTCTTTGTTCTCTTGTTCTGTGTTGACTAGTTAAGAGTTCTCTTTTTCAAATAAAGTCATTCACTTTTGCTAACCTCTACAACACACGTTCCTTATCATTCCCCCAGCAAAATGTCCAATCAGTCAACATCACAGGCTCTACTGTCCTAACTGTTACTGGGAATAAAGTGCCCTGTTTCAACGGTGAACCACTACACTTATGCCCTGAATCCTTCCTTCTTGCCATCCATTACACTAATGAGAACTTTTATCCTTAATTATCCCCTATGGCTCTTATAGTATCAGTTTCTCCCTACAATGTCATTTCTATCAGCATGCAAAGATGACCTAGAAGGTCCTGTTTTTAAAAAAGAAGAGAAAGGGAGGAAGGGAGGGAGGAAGGAAGAAAAACAGCTCTGCTTCTAGCCTACTTCCTTTTACACTGTCTGCTTCACACTAACATTTCTTGAAATGATGCTTTATATTCACCTTCTTCACAGAGTTTCCTGTACCTAATCCAATCACACTACCATTCTCACAGCATCACAAACACTGCTCTTAAGGTCACCATGTTTTAAAATCCAAAGATCCAATCTCTATCTATGTATATCTAACCTAAACCTTCACCAGCATTTGACACAGTTGGCCACTCCACCTTTCTGAAAATATTTTATTTTGGTCTCAGTCTTCCCATATTCTTAATTTTCTTTCTGCTCCACTGATGGTCATTTTACCATATCATTTTCTAGATTTTTCTATTCAGCTCAAACTCTAAATTTTGAAGCCCTGCAGAACACTCTCTTATATACCCTTCTCTTTCCTATCTACACCTTCCACCTTGGTGACCTCATCCAGTCCTATAGTTCTAAATTCTAATTTTAAGGCTCAATGTATATCTTTATAACACTCAAAACTCACATCCAACTGCTTCATTCACTCTGCTCCTTGAACAGTAAAACAAAACTAAACTGTAAAACACAATTTTTAATTTTTCTTGCCAAAATTGTTTCTTTATGAGTTTTTCTCACTCATTCAAGAACACCATCCATGCAGCTTTTCAAACCGAAAATGTAGGGTCACGTCCCTCTCTTGTTGAAGAGCTTCCAATAAATTCCCATCATGCTAAGAATGGAACATTTACTTGTTTCCAGTGTTCCACACAATCTGGCCCTATGCACTTACTCCTCTGACTTCTTCTGTGCTCTCCTCCTTCTTCACCATGCTTGAGCCACATCAACCATTTTCATTTTTCTGAACATTATATTTTAAATTAAATGCTGGACTAGCTAATCTAATGTAGCTAGTAACACCAATGTTCTCTATCCCGTCATTCTTTTATAATTCTCTGCATTGAAATTATCACCATCTGATATTTATCTTATTGGTCTGTTTCTTTTATATCACACTAGAATGTTAACTCGAAGAGAGTAGAAACCTCACCTATCTATTCTCCACTATTTTCTCGGAGTCTAGAACATAGTAGGTAGTAGATACTCCCTTCCTTTTTGATACATATAGATATTCCAACAACTTTCATAGGATTGTGGTGAAAATTCAAGGATAACATATTTGAATATTGTGTTACCCAATACATGTTAACTGTTATTGTTTTAAATTATTACTTCACTGGTATCATCATTTGTATTAATAGTCATACAAGTAGTTATAGGTAAAAATGGTATATACAATGTATATATCTGTTAGGAAAATTGTAGCTTCCTACTAAAGTGTTCATGTAACAAGGGCATATGTTTAGCCTTATTCCTCGTGTGTGATACTGGTCTTCACCAACTACCAGAAAAGATTTGGATGCTGGAAAGAAGGGCATTTGTTTACTTTACACAGAAATAAGCAAAGTAGCACTAACAGCCACCAGGGATTTGATCCTAAATGAAATGAAGGCCGGCCATGTGAAGCTGAGGTCCCACCTAGTTCTTTTGTGAACCTGAACTATAATCAAATGTCCTCCTCTATCCCTGTTTTCATCTGAGGCTTGCTGATGCTTCCAACTCGGGTATCTCCTCAACCTTTCCCTGAGAAAACATCCTCAATAGTTCTCAGGAGGACTTTTACCATAATTGATGAAAAAGACATTAGAAAATGAAAGAAGTTCTCTCCACAAAACACATAATAAAGATATTTGAGGAAAGAGGGTAATTATCTTTAGAGATTTTTCAACTCCCAAAGAAAATATGTTACCTTGTTCCAGATACACAAATTAAAATGAAATCTTAGGTAAGACTAAAAAAAAAAGTATTCTAACACTATACTGAAGGGTTTTTAAAGAGTATTTTTTCAGTTTCCTTGGACTCCATGACTTTTGTAGGCCTCATTCACTTTTGCTTTTGTGAGACTCCTTCCTCCATAAGAATTATCAAAAATTGTATTTACTAACCATATTCACTGACATAAGAGTATATTATTATTATATATTTAAAACATTTTTCATGATCTAAAAGTTTAGCATTTGAATTCAGATTTTAAAGAAATTAAAATGTTTTCATGGGCCTCAAAAATTTTGGTAGGCCTAGGCTGCTATGCCCACTGGGCTTAATGGATAAGTTGGCCCTGCTCAAATGAAAGAGAAATAATTTGAACATAATTTGTCTATCAAAGGACTAAATAATTCTTCAACGAAAACACTGCATTCACATATCACAGTTTTTGTTATCCCACATTACTAAATGATTATTTAACATACATTTTGAGCACTTAGACACATGACAATAAACTCAAGCCCTATTTTTTGCTCTGGTTATAAAAAGAATTAAATTAAATATATTTCTGTAACCAAATGAAAGTAAAGTTTTTAAATCATCAAAAATATTGCTATTTAATATCCTTGAATATATGGATTCAGAAGAGCACACCCTCACTTTTTTTGTATAAGAGCTTTGAAGACTAAAATGATGTATATCAGAAAAAAAAGTTATACTTGAGCCCATTAAAGACTTTGAATATGAAATTAAAAACCAAAGATTTTATTATAATGACTCACTATTTTTCCCTTTTCCCTTCTCTTTCTGATAATATTCAGACAAGTTTTTATATGCTCTATCTTACCCCCTTTCTCCATCTTCATCCTAGGTAGGATGACTATACATTCCAATGTGCTTGGGAGATTTCCTGTTTATGACTTTTGCCCTAATGCCTTCCTTCCACTCATAAGTGATCTAGGTTGGACAATAAATTATAGCCATCTTATCTACAGTGACTCTGCAGTTTATTGTTCATTCAATTCCATTTATATTCTAGCCAACAAATTAAACTATTTAAATACAGATAAAGATAAGGAAGATATTTCTATCACATTCAATCTCTCCAAGTATAGGTCTAGCTCTGTAAATTCAAGTGCAAATATTATCATTAGCATTCCATTGTCATACAATAGAGTTCAATGTAAGATTCCCCATAATCTTATCTCAACCTAGAAATATGATATTGTCTCTCTTATCTAATCTATTCACTGTTCTCCACTTGGCTTTTCATCATTCTCTCATTCTTCCCATTCCTCGCTGCTTTAGATAAAATATTGTACACATCCCAGACACACCCCTGAGAGCCAAATCTCAAGACTGGCCTATCATGTCAGCATCCTAAGTAGATCTATTTCTCTGCCTCCCTCTCTCCCTGCTATGAAGAGATGTCACCGGTTAATGCCATATGGCTTCATTTTGTTCTCAACATTAATAACTTGCCTGGTAGGTAGACAGCACAGATGTCCATCTACATAGTTATTTCAGAAATTTACTTGAGTCTAAAATGTGTCTTCTTCTACCCCCTGAAATATTATTAGAACTTCATCAAAAATCTTCCTTTATTATCATTCAAATGTCCCTGGGAAAGGCAATTTCTAAAGTTTTTGTCAATACTCCATACTCTAATATAAGTTAAAATTTCCAAAACAGAGTTTAATAGGGAGGATGGGGAGAAAATGGAGGCTCTGGGGTAAAATGGAGGCAAAATGGTGCCTTACCAAAAGAAAATCATTATGACCCCTAGTCCAGCTAACTCTGCAGCCCATCAAATTCTCTTCCTGCTAGAATCAGCTTTGAAACCAATTTTAAAATATCAATTTTTATGGAGGCTTCATAGTGTTAAAAATAAAATATGCTTTAGAATCTGTGAGATTTGGGTACAAATACTGATTCTGCCATTTACTTACCCTGAAATTTCATGCAACTTAAGAAATTTCTCTAAGCCTTAATTATTTAATCTATAAAAGAGGTGATGATTCTTAACTAAAAATGCTGTAAAGATTTGGGGAAAATTACATCACTAACTGCTTAGGCTACCCTGCATTTTCATAAAAAAAATAAAAGGGCCCTTCTCTTTTCCATTTTTCAAATAAAATGAGATGCCACAAATGTATCAATATTGCAAGAAAAGAAGGACATTCGAAATAAGAACACTTGCACAGGGACAAATATCTAACTGGAAACAGGCAGTTTGTATGAAAGCTAGCCCAGATCCTACCTGTACAGCCAAGCACTGCATTTCTTCCATCCCTGCAATTCTGAAAATTTTAATCTCTGGAAGAAAAGCAAAACAAAACAAAACAAAGAAATACTGTATTCATGGACACCAAGCTCAGATGATGGGGGAAAGGCACCACACTGCAAACAGGGAAGAAGTCTACAATGTTCCTCTTACCTCACTCTCAGTAACTATGGCTAGGCTTGTATCAGCCCACATGCCTGCAAACTACCAAGTCAGCTAGCAGGCTGGGCACCCTAGAGCAAAGTCAGTCAACTGATATTCTTCCTGGGCACAGTAAGCTTCTAATCAGTACAGCCAAAAATCACCAGATATTTGCAACAAGATGTGAATGAAAATTCTTGAAATAAAGGGGACATAGAAAACAAATAGGGACTAAAAGCAGAAACAGAGATAGTGTTCATGCAAAAGAAAGTTATGGGAAAATGTAATTAATACACTTAGAAAATAATAAATGACACTACTTTCATAAAACACACAAAATAATATTTTTAAAATCAAAGAAGAAATAATCCATGGAAATTATAAAATCTAAAAACAAAATTTTAAAAATCAATAGAAGAGTTGAAAGATAAGCTTAAGGAGCTAACATATAAAACAAAAACAGAGTAAATTAGATAAGAAAAAATAAGACAATTAGGGGACCAACTCAGGAGTTTTAACATCTGGCTAGTAGAAAACATAGACAATGAAATGGAAAAAAATTGTTAAGGAAAACAAAAAGGAAATTTTCCAGAACTAAAAGAGATATATATACATACATACATACATACATATATTTCCAGGCATGTGCCCAGTAGGAAGAATGAAAAAGACTCATACCAAAGCACAAAATCATGAAATTTTAATATGTCAAGTATTACTATTAGATTAGAATTGCTTCCAGAGAGAAAAACAAAACTCACCCCTTTAAAAAAGTTAATATACAAGGGATCAAGAATCAGAGGTGTTTCAGACTTTTCAGAGAAACACTGGGAGCTACCAAACAATGGAACGAAGAAGGGTAGTGTACAAACATTTCAGTCAAAGGCTCTAACAACTTATCTTCCAAGTACCCTTTCACATAAAGTTCATTAGAGGATTTATTCCACCAAATTCAGGAAGCAAAGCAAGAGCAAAAAAAGGAATTCTGGAAGACAAGAATGAGACAAAACCTAGTAGCAGGCCTAGCTTGAAAACAATCAAACCAGAGCTGAGACATGGATGGAGACTTCTAGGAGGGTGGTCAGAGGAAATAAAATCAACACATTCAAAAATCTGAATGCATAGAAAATTACACTACGAATTTGAAGGTCATGGGGAGATTTAGCTACAGGTACAAAGATAAGTAAATCAAGCATAACAATTTATTTTCCCAAGGAAAACTATAAAAAGCTATGCAAGAAACGGACTGCCTCTGCTGTGCTGGTCTGTCTCTAACACATCTTGGAAGCAGAGCTCTCCACTCCAAGATGGAGGATAATGAAAACTTCAGGCTATCTTCCCAGCAGGAAGTTCTAAGGTACATGTCAGCCCTCTTGCAGTTGAACCACTTTCTTTTCATTCAGCCTTCTCTAGACTTTGACATCTGGGGATGTAGGGTCCTGCTTAAGAGCGTATATCAATCTAATAAAGCCATTCCTACCTTTGTTTTCAGCCAACTGGCTTTCCCATCACTGGCATGCTGCTCCATCTTTATTACAGCTGATTAAACTGGGGTGACTGTGTATCTTTTAGTGGTGGCAGAGCAAGCCATTATCTTTCTTTAAAAATTTTTTTTCTATATCTCTATATATTCCCCAATATGTGTGGAAAGTAAAGAGTTAAAAAAAAAAAATTCTGGGACCAGTCGGGTCCTTAACCTTGGAAGAATAAAGCAGCCTTCCAGAATGGATGTTTGGGTCTGTGAGAGCTGGGGAAGTGGAGCTCATTTCCGGGTTGTTTTCTTTATTTAACTGTCCTTCCTTTCTCATTTTATGTTTGGTCCTATGGAAAGAGTGTCAGATAGTTAGTGAAGTACTGATTTCCTCTAGCGTTAAGTCATCATGTAAATACAGCAGGAGGTAAACAGCTCAGTAGTTCTAGAATCAACGGGGATAAGATGAGACTAAAATGGGAGGCAGACATGTCCAACATGAAGAAAATTAGTGGAAATTGAGAGGCTCATTCTTTACTTTCTTCTGGTAACATGAGGAAGAAATCCAAGAGCATCTATAGCAATTGTGGTAGATCAAGGAAAAAATATCAGTGAGTTCCGTATCCAAGAGGACATTTGCCATGGATCAACCTGATTGTGTCATGAGCTGGAGAAATGACTTCTGGTCCTTTTCAGTTTGCTAGTCCCATCCTTTGCCTTTATCTAGAGACCTTCCCCCTCACTGAACTCCTCTCTATCTGACTAGCCAACTTGCCATTTCCTTGAGACTAGTCTCAAAACATGGAGTGTTTAGCTTAGGGAACTCACTAAGTTGCACTATTTCATTGGATGTTTCTGGAAGGATATTTTGATAGATTGCAGCTAGAATTTACAGCCACTGAATCTGAGGTGTATATAACAGGAATGCATAATAGAAGTGGACACAGGCTCCCAGGCATCACAGTCACAAGGCTCTGCTGTAGATGAGTGTGCCCTACAAATCCACTGATAGCCTGACAGTGTGTGACTTGCTAAATGGACACCACCATCTGCACATCCAGGTAGATACTTGACACGTATTGGCCTCAAATTCCTGTGAAGTTTACTGTGGCACAGCAGGTGCCATGGAATAGCTTGTGCTCCTTAAATTCATAGTGTGTTCAATGTTCAAGGAGTTAATTAAAAAATACTCTCCAGATTTACACATTTTCTCAGAGTAGATCAAAAGAGGGTTTGGAAATACAAGCCTAAAGTAAATAAGACCAACTGCTGATTTTTCAATTAGGTTATGTTTCAGGGATACAAAATTACATATTCCTTTCCTATGTACATCCCCTGAACTTTTTTAAACACAGAGCAACCCATTATTAAGCTATTAATCACCTCTTCCAATTAATTGCTAGAAAATGACCCAGGTTTTAGTAGTAGAGTTGCAATTGAAAAGCTCTTTGCTGTTTGGCAAAGTAAAGTTACAGGCAGTAGTAATTTGAGACAGTGAAGCTATTAGCTGCTGTTTAGAATCTCAATTACTCTAAAGATAGATAATTACAAATAAAACAAACTTGTTCTCCTATGTTAATAAGTGCTTCTCTTTGCTTTACAAAATTTATGAGTGATTTTTTTCAGCCACTAAATATAATTTCCACGTGAAAAATTGACCTTAACAGTATGAAGTGTGGCTACAAGTAAAAGCTGTGTTTTCATCGAAAAGAATTAATGCATTTCCTGAACTCTGGCTGCTAAAGCTAATTGATTTATTGGCTATTTATATAGTGTGCTATTGTCTTTATGCTCTGGGGACGTGGAAGTTCTTCACAAAAGAGCTAAATTCTGCCATATCAATATGACAGTTGAAGCACATATTCCCTTTCTTCAAGTGTAGGGTTTCTTGAAGCTTGCAAATAAGAAAGAAAAAGAAAATCCTTTTCCAGGATTGGTTGGAGTTAACTGAACACTGCTGCATCCCTTGGCTTATGGAGTGTGTACTTTTACTGCTTTAATGTTCCTGAGAAGTTAATAGTGTGGGGTTCCTTGTCTTTTTAATCATATTCCATTCATAGTAAAATATTTATTCAAGCAAATGTAAAGTACTTGTCAAAATATGAGAATATGAAATTGCCTTTTTTAGGTTTCTTAAACACAGCAGTGATACAAAATAAAAAGTGATGCATTTTCCCTGAGGGCTAGTTTTTAAATTCATGAAATTACCAAATATGTTTTTAGTTTTTTTTTCCCTTTTACCATTTGGTTGGTATACAAATTAGTAAATATAATGAGAGAAGTTTCTCAGCTGCAATTAATCTTAACATTGTACAATCATCTCCATAAAAACACATTTAAAAAGGTGAAAAACCCAAATACTGAAATGATTCTGTCTAGATTTTTCTTGTAACATGAAGTATAGTCAACAGAGTTGGTGGTGCCTTTAAGATGAATTTCAGTTCAGGAACCAAAAGAAGACAACATTTTATAGCTGGTATGCATATATCAGACTGACACCAAAGGGAAGAGAATATGGATGAAGTGATTCCAAATTCAAGGTATCCTATGCAACCTACAGGCCTCTAGGCCTTTGATGAGAAGTTCTCATCTTTCCTTGCTCCAACCTTACTCTTTATATAGGTGTTGATTTAGGTTAGCTAGAAAGATAGTATGGTGAATTTTAATTTTTTCTTGAAAGTTTCTTTACCTCCAAGGATATATACACAGTAGTATTCTGTATAGAGATGTAATGCATAAGGAACATTTTTTTCCCTCAAGGTAAGAGCATTAGTCTGATTTGCCAATGACACTTCCTTGTTTGGTCCAAGTATGTATTAACTCCATGCTGACTGCAGTGTTGATTGCAGTCAAAAACAGAAAAAGAAAGAGGAGCTCAGATATTTTCAAAGGGAATTAATAAAACAAATTTATCTTACATGTCCAAAAGATCTAGAGAATATCTGGAAAAGAAGTTAATTGGTGTAAGAAAATAGGATTTTTCCTTTTTCAGACATTCGTGTCATTCAAGTTATCTTGCTATTCTCCACCAGTTTTCCCAGATAAACTCTTTTGTATATGTAATTGTTCCCTCTTTCATAGCAGCACACCTTTAAAGCAAATCAGCAGAATGCTGCTTCCAAGTTTTAAAAAGAAAAATATTACTATGTGATTCACAAATTAAAATTGTCTTTCCCAATACAGAAAACTAGGCAGTCTGCATCTGAAACCAACAGATTTAAAACAGAGGAAGTTTGAAATTCCAAGTAAATTTAACTTTGTGAATTGAAACAAGGACAAGACAAAGGTTCATTCTGAAATAGTTTTCATTAACAGGCTCAAAAGGTTTTCTGAATGATCACTGGGAAGAGTTAGTACCATGGGTATATGGGGTACCATTTAGGAATGAGTATGCTCCATATATTCAAAGTTTTTAGAATTTCATAGGGAATAATACAGCAATAGGCAATCTGTACCAGCATATATCCATACAACCATTTCCAAGGAGCATGGTATGGTGAGTGGTCAGAATTTTACAGAGCGGCTGAAAAGGGAAAGTTTACAGTAGATATTTTATATTCATGGATATTCTGTATTCTCTATATATGTTGACTTGCATTACAGGTAATCCCATCTCTTAATAGCTGTCATAATGCTGGCTTAAAAAGTCAGAGATCAAGTGAGAGACCTGTCAGCAATAAGTAATATTCAACTCTGACTTTTCAGTATTTCCACATTTATTGACCCTACTATACTACTGTACCCTATGTATCTTTGTATTTGCTTTAATTTGCACTCTGTCCTACACATTGTAGTAGGAAGAAAACAGTCAGTGGCTGAGTGAATGGAAGAATGGATAAGTAAATCTGCATTTACTTCTGATGAAATGAAGCACTGAGCACAAAGGATTACAAATATTTCTGAGAATATGCCTTATTATCCTTAAGGGAATTTTCTGCTTTGCCCACCTTTACAGAAGATATATCTGCAGAGACTGCAGAGTCTCTGCAACCCTCTGACTCTGCAGATGTGTGGATGTGTTTGTATATAAATACACTACAAAAAGTATCAAAGTTTGTAGAAGATAAGCAGTCTCTATCCTGGAATTAGAATTCTTTGGATTTTCCTGGTCCCATAATCTTCTTGCTAATTGTCTGATATTGGATATCTATATACATTTTATCTATCACTTTCTGCCTTCCTAGTACTGGACTTGGCTCTGGAATAAAACTCCAGATTTCAGTATCCGTTAGATCAGCTTTCCAACTTGGACCTTTGTTTCTGATCTCTCCTAGTCATCTATACACTGTTCCTTCATATCTTGCAGGTTAATATTAACTTTGCCAGTGGAACAAAGTAAGTTGATCGTAGTTCATTACTATGTTGAGGTCTGTATCAATTAGACTGATTATTCTGAACAAAATTATACTACTGACTTTTAAATATGCATTAAACTAATCTGATCACCAGGAGTCTAAGCTTGGCTGCATTCATACCTCCACAGATGATATGAGAAATAGAAGCAACATTTTTACTTATGAATTACAGTAAAGTGTAGAAACTGTTATCCTCCACTAACAAATGCGTGAGGAGGTACAGAACAAAGGTACCATGGTATGTCTATGGCAACCCAAATTTAATTCCACTTCCAGTGTTACTTTGCTTTTTCAGTAACTGTCTATTTTTGGTGGGACAAACATCTCAGAGCATAAGCAAGTCCAAAATAATAATAGGTACTAAGCAGCACACAGAAGGCTGAAGATAAAGAGGAAGAAAAATGAATGGCCCAGGAGAACACTTCAAATTTCCTAAAACAATATTTAAAGTTCATACCTAATCATACTTGGCCAAGACTTATGCTAACCTAACAGCATATAAAAATATGCAAGTTTTTACCTAAACATATGTAGTCAAGGCCTCCTCTGATTTAAAAAAAAATTATTACTCAGGATATGCATAGACAACAAGTACAACTTTCAGGAAAATACTGACTAAGGAAAAAGAACACTAATTATACTAGTTTGAGCAGTGGTGACTATTTACTATCCATTTTTGTCAGAATTTTAAAACAAATCTTAAAATTGACATGTAGATATAGGGAACCTGTTACTTGCTTTCTTCTCCCATCCATCCTCCATTAGCTAGGTAATGAGAGCTCTGTCCATTAGTTCATAGAGAATGAAAGTGAATCTGAGTAAGATGTTCAGTGAGCCTGAGAAGCTTTAGAATGGTGTCCCAAAGAAATGCTTATTTTCTAGTCATTTAACTGAATTTCATCTTTTTTACTTTGTTAGGGAGACTGGAACAGGTGTTAATATCCACATCTTGTAGAAGAGAAAAGGGAAGAACCAGGTACAAAGTAACAACGTCTTTCCTAGGACAGCTCACCTGGACTGAATATCAAGTCTGTACATATCACCCATTGTCCCATCCATTCTTCTGTTCAGGCCATGTGATTTTAAAACCCAACCTCATAATAGGTTAAAAATACAAAATTGGAAAACATAGAAATGTCATAAAAAACCAATTGTCTTATTTCACCAAATTTTACATATTTTTTTAGAATGTAGAGGATGGATAAAAGGGGGTTTTGAAAATTCTATTTCGTTTACCTGCTCCTTCAGTGCAAAGGGAAATAGCAATCTTGTGCATAAATGGCTACTCCTGCCTTCCTAGGATTCTTATGTGTTATAAAACCCTTTATAATATCTGATACCCAACTGAGTACTTCCTTTAACCATTAACTCCTTAAGCCATGAATATTTAACGAAAACAAAGTTTAAACCCCTGACTCTTTTCACAGTTAGTATCTATAATCCTTTCTTTCCAGACTAGGTATTTCTAAATCATGTTAAAACTTTCATCTTCCTTCTGGTCAATTTCAAGGTTTTTATTGAATCAAATGCAGTTTTTTTATACCAGCTTTCCTTTTGCCTTTAGACATTTCTAGTGGCTTAGCAAGAGCTGTTAAAATTAGGTGATTATCCTATATGTGGTACAGTGAATTAAGCATTCCTCATTTTTAGGCAATGACCTCTGAGTGAATCACTTACCTATTTATTTTTAATGTATGGGATAATTAAAATTGGTCCTGAAAAATTGAGGCATTTTTCTTTCTTTTAGATTTTGTTAAAAGTTTAATTTTTTAACAAACATCACAATAATTCACTTTCAATAATACTAAAATAAATGTTAATAAGCAAATCTTTGATTAGATATTACATTTTCTGCCAATAAATCACTAGAGGAATAGGCTAAAAACAATATAGTTGAATTATAAGAACAGTGATTCTGTAATAGGGTTTTTTCCCACATTAAATGATTTTATTTCCTATGAAGTTATAAAAGATTGACTCTGTTATTTATTCCCTTTAAATCATAAAACCAAAGAAAAGGTAAGGAGGAAGAACAGTTAACCTCTGGTGACCAAAGGTGCACTTGATCTGTTATTTTGTATTCTATACTCTTCAAAAGAGCAATATAAACAGAATTATTTATGCCCAGCAAAATGTTGCTTAATTACTTATGCACCACTGTTTGCTTGTATTTTAAGCTCTCTCTACCACCCACAGGCAGACGTTAAACAGCTGCTAAAAGCTAGCTTTAGTCTTGCCTGTTTGAAATTAGCATACTTGAGCTTTGAAAAAACTTTGTTACCAATTTACATATGCATAGAGACTGATATTTAGACTCACCATATGATATGTCCCTCAAGAGCTTTTCTTATTGCCTCCATCCTCAGGTCTCAACCTAGAGACTGTAAATCTAGCAGGTGATTAATTCTATACCCTTGAGAAACTAGCAATTAGCACTTTCAACCAGTAAAAAATTGTCATTTCAAAACCCTGTTTACTATGCCCATGTATTTTCTATGAACTCACAGTTAACTCTAAATAGATGTGTATGGCAATAGATCTGCAGACATTTCTGTCTCTTTATGTAAAATATAATATTGCTACCAGCTAATCAACCTATTAAATATATATAATTGACATTCCTTTTTTAAGATAAAATAGCAAGATGTAGCAAGCATGGAAACACTATACATGATGTTTTATGTTACTAAACCTTAATCAGTTCATTTCAACATGATGACTTTGTAGGGTTTACCTGTTCTGTGTCAATTCTTATCTCTGATAGCTGAAATTACCGTACTTCCAGATGTTCTTATGCATTATTGAGGTCTTCTGCAGTAGATGCTGGAAAAGGTAAGATAAGGTTTTATTTCTTTGTAGTAGTCACAACACTGAGATCAAAGATGGTAAAGTGCAGTGCTTAATATTGAAAACTATGATGAACCTAACATTTATTTTCAAGTCGCAAACCTATCATAAAAACTGCTCATCAATCTTTAGTTAACCATTTTATGTGTAATCTGTGAGTCAAGCAATGAAATGTTTTGAAAGGTTTAAAAATACATATTTGACCACACAATAAACTAGCGCTAATTATGTATGTGGATAGCACAAGTTTTAAATTGAAAATATATGTTTGGAAGCTCTATCCTGTGAGACAAGTGAAAATAAAAAGACCTATTAAAATTGTTTTACAGAATAACTTATATGGAACAATGGACTTTGGTCAGATTTTAAAATCTGTTAAAGAAGAATTTATACACTCACTCACACACATACACACACACACATTTTTTAAAAATGGTTTCTGATAAAATCTTCCAGTGCTCTGGAGAGTGCTAACTGAAGTGAAAACAGAGTAATTCCATTTACTGAAATGTTTTCAGTTCAGTTCAAGGGAAAGAAGATAGGTGAACGTAGCTATCATGTACGCCACCCACAGTGTTAACTTACTATAACCAAAACATTGTATTTTGAACATTGTTACGCATTTTTATGATTAGAAGAGTTAAAAAAATGCTATTAGAGTATCTTAATTTCCTAACTCCAGTGATCTTCAGTTAACAGACAGCCTTACTTTACAAACAGACATTGAAAATCTAGAAAACATATGCAGGAACAATTTAGTCCCCAGTATTAGAAAGCCAAGGGCAGCAGATCTCCTTTATTCAGAAGTGCAAAGTAAGGAGCAAATGCAGAATGATCTTATAGAAAAGTGGACTTTATTTTCTCCAGATGCACAGTCATTAGATGGTCTGCTATAAAAAAGCCTGCTAGACTTTTGACTAATTACATCATCGAATCATCATACTGTTAAAATCAGTTGCAGGGCACTTGTATACAACTAAATCCCTGCTTCTAATTACTATTTTAGTCTCTTTCTCCTTGTGACATGTTGGTGATAGATCATTATTTTTTCAGCAATTTGTTCACATTTATATGCAATATAATTGGATCTGATTAATTATTATGATTAATGACTGCAGAATTTCCTTGCAAAGCTATTAATACTGGTAGTATCAAATGAAAGACATGGACAAATGAAAGCCAATGGATTCCTGTTGCTGGTACTTGCAGCGTCTGGGCTGAAGTAACCCTTTGCTGTTCCCCAGCAAACAGAAAGTGGCTGCAAAGGAGAGCTCTTGGAATGTCTATCAGAAGCTCATAATGTATGAAGTGTTTTGAACGTTTTTTAGCTTATTTAGGTGCATAGTAAACGAGAAATCTAGCAGGTCTCTGTTCAAAAAGAGCACGTCATGTTATTGATCTAAAGTAGTAAGGAAATGTGTAACATTCAAAATATGTAGAAAGCTATTAAGAAATAATTGTCTTGAAGGATATTTGTAATTTCTCCATTTTCCTCAACATACATGATATAAGGCACTTAGTTAACTTCTATTAAATGTCAGATTACAAAACTTCCAAAGGACATATTTATGTACAGTGTGTTTTGTATTTTAAATTATATTCTGGCTTAGAAGTAGGATATTACATGTAAAAAAAGCAAACAACGACTGAGTAGCTTAGGGGATCGACTTTCCAGTTACCTCTGGGACCTGACTTTAAATCTGGCTTTGAGCAAACTGAAGAAAAATCATTTCAATCTAATGGCAGCAGCAAATAAAAAAATCAGATAATTTGAGTTCCTTGAAGGTGGCAGCAAGCTTTTTGCTTTATGAAGTGTCCAGAATTCTGGGCTTTAAAGGAAAGAATTGGATTTGGAGGATGCATGCCTGACTATAAATTGTAAAATACAAAAGATGTTGAGTATAATTTGCATCTGTCATAAACAGTACCAGCCCTGCTCATAGCATGAGCCTTAACAGGGGGGCATGAAGTCTTGAATCTTGCTGAGAAAATAGATTCATTTGTCTCACCAAGAATTGGTAGTGGTGCCTGCATTAACATCAAGATTCTAAAAAAATATATTTTAAAGCTTTTTGGTTAGAAGTGGATAAAGTTATCTGAAAAATGTTCAAGACGAAAATGTGAACAATTATTTTTTTAAATGAAACAAGGCTGCATGGCCAACCCAATATACAAATAAAATAGATGAATTTGCTTTATAAACAGCTACAATTTTTCTTCGATGATTCATATTAAATTAAGCTCACCAAAAGGAAAAAGAAGGTGGACTAAAGAAATCATTGTGTTCAGATGAAGAGCAAAGCAGTTAAAAAACACTCTTAGTCCTTTTAGTTTTAACAGAGAGTAAATTCCTGTGAAGCTTTCACATGATTATTGATACTGACCTGTAAAATTTTTTATTCAAATTCATACATTTTACAAGATATTTGCATCGGGTCTGTAATCTCATGGAAGTGATTAAAACAAATGCAGGAACATCATTAAAAATCTTCTAGCCCCTAGTAGAAGAAGCATTCTGGCCTATCAGGCTTCTTAGATAAGCTACGAGTACCCCACTCCCCTGCCAATGGTTTCATATAAATTATTTATATAAGGATAATGTTAGTTTTTCTTCTGAGAGTAGAAAAACGGGATTAATGTGAGGATCAACACTGAAGCCGTTTTCATGGGCTCCTTGTATATATAAACTATATTCATGGCAATTATTTTAAAATTAGAGCTGGCCTTCACCCCAGGTGACAGTAGGAGCTGTGGGGAAAGGCAGGAATCCTGCTAAAGGGTTTCATTTCTGTTCCTAAGTAAGCATCACTGTCCAGGAGAGAGAGGGCACTCAAACACCTGATAAATAATGTTGGCTGTTCACAGTTGCTAATATGAGAAAGGTAATGAAACAATTAGTAACAGGGCAGTTAATGACATTATTAAATACACCGTGTGTGAATTGCCATTAAGAAAATTGGTTATGAAGTACAGTTGGGAAATGCAACCTAAAGCAAATAAAATCTCGCACCATCAGAGGCATAAATAAAATTAGTCTGGGCAACGGGTGTTTAAAATTATAGTAGATGACCTATTTGGTACTACAAGAGAACTTCCTTTAGTTCACATCTTAGCTTGATTTCAGGTACTCAGTTTGGACTTAGTGGAAAGAAATCATAATATGTCACTAACCGTACTGCCTTGTGGCAACATGCATCCAAACGTTTTACACACTTTTTCAAGAGAATCTTTATACTTGACATTTTTATTGTCATTACCCAGACACAGAGACCATAGAGTTGTGCCTGATATGTGTGACCAAAGAAAGGGCTCCACAAAAGAAGCCCATTTTTATTTTAATTGAACTAAACAATGGAATGATCAAAATCAATTATTCCCATGTTACCATTTTAGAGAACCAACTTATGTATCCGTTCTTTATCTAACGATTCACAGATCCAAAAGCAAATCATCTAGTAAACTAGTAGAAGAAGCAAGAGTAAATACTAAATACTAGTGTCCTTGAATCAGTTCTACGCCACTGACAGAATCTCTAAAAGCTGCTCCTTGGCACACTACATTCTAAACAGCCTATCCTAACTCAATTCTAACGTCAAGAATCTACCCAGACAAGGAAGGCTCTGAGATAATCTGATCTATCCAAGACTGACCAAGCATCAGAAACTCTTCCATCCAAAACTGAATTAATCTGCTGTGTCTGAGTATAGGACATCCCACCTAAGAATATAAAGTCTGGATTCCCCAAATATATCTGTAGAATAGAATAGAGGACAAGGAATGGCTAAAATATAGACATGGAAAGGAGTATAGATTTTGGCTATTCTTCAATTTATGTGCCATGACGCCCACCAGCCTTTCCTACCACAAAATATATAATCTAAGGTGATGGGGGACTGCTTATTTTTCTCTGAAATCCTCACCTCACCAAGTGAGTGATGGGTACATAATTTTTTACAATGGCAACGTTGAATCTTCCATTTAGAGTTCTTAGACTCTTTAAAGACCATGGAGTTTACATTCATCATTTTGTCGATGAAAAAACAAGGTTCAGAGAAGTGAGATGGTTTGCCCAATGCCATATAATTAATAAGTGACAGGGTTTGAAAGAGACCCAGATTCCTTGGCTCCAAATCTACAGTCCTTTCCAATACACTACATAGTTGCTGACTGATATAAAAATGTGGTATAAAATCTAGGTCTCTATTTTTTCTATCTTGACTTTAGTCAGTGAGAAGTCTCTAGGAGATTAGTGTTTTTCATCTGAATAACTAATACTCTGGCTCATAATTAAAGCATATGTTTTACAACTATTCCCTTAGAAATTGAATTAAAATTGGAAACAACCTAAACATCCACCTATAGGTATTTAATTCAATAAATAATGACATATTCATACAGTAAAATGCTGTTAAGCCATTTGAAAGAATGAGGTAACTCTTCATGTACTGGCATGAAAAGATATTCTTAAATGTTTAAAAAGCAAGCAGCAAAAAAATATGTATGGAATGATCATTTTTAAATTCTATATTTGGTTATATGAGGAAAGGAAGTCTGACATAATACACACCAAATGTTTACTAGTAGGTATCTCTGGGAATAGAAATAGAGGGGTTGGGAGGGAGAATTTCATAACCAACTACATATAATTCTGAGCTACTTGATTTTATTTCAACAGGGTATTCTTGCTTTTGTAGTTAAAAATTAAAAGGTAAAACTAAAGTAATTCCGTAAAATAAAATAAAATCCTAATTTTTACAGGCATATTGATATTTATGAAGATCAATTGATATTTATGAAGATCAGTTCTATGAGGGCTTTTTTTTTTCAAATTGTTATCACATTTTGAAGTGCAGACAATTTTTGGTAAGCAAAATGTCGAGTGATTTTTTTAGTATCTTGCTAAATATTTGCTAATTTTTCTTCAATATGGGTAAAAGTAATTATCAGTGGTCATAAAATAAGTTATGGAGTATTACATTTTTATCAAATAAGAGGAAATTAGTCTATTCTATTATTATTAATATAGTGCTATTTTATGCAGAGAAATGAGAAGAACAAATTGAGGGGTTTTTTGTGGGGCGGGGTGAAATTTTAAAATATCATTTCCAAGGACATTGGTGCGCATTTCTTAGTGGAAATATTCAAAAGACAAAGCAATTCTGTTGTTTGGCAACTGTCAATGACTCTGCTATGCAATTTCCACATATAATATTTGAGCCCCTCAATTTTCTAAACATACAGCATATTCTTGGAATAAAAATATGCAAACTCATGTGGATTTAGTAAAATCATATTTGTTAGGAATTTGGAACTCCTCAAAAGAAGACATTCTATAGATATTACATTTGAAGAACCCCAGATTGCCTACTTAGTGTGCAAAACAAGAGTTTATCAGAACATCAATTTGTGAACTCCCTTTTCATCCAAACCTCTGATTTAGCTAAGATTTTTTGAAAATGTTAATGTGTCATATTACTTTTGAAATCTCTATTTAACAACAAAACATTATAACTCAGAATACACATTACATTTTTAAAACATAAAAATTTCTGAAGTAAAATTTATACCTGTAAAATAAAAAAAAATTAAAAAACTGTTGAGAGATGTTGTTTTCTATGTGATGAATACATCAGTTTTCTTCTCAATGCTGAGAAGTAAATGAAGGTGTTGTTATACATTTATTCTAGGAAAAAGTGCAATAATTTTAAATTTAACAATTGCATATTGGCAATACATTTCTGCTTGAGTATTCAGGTCTTGTATAAGAACTATTTAATGGAAAGGAGAGCTTCATTTTATTTCTGATGAAACTATGTACAGAGAGGTTTGGTTGCTCCCCCAAAATATAAAGCAAGAAATAGAAAACCAAGTCAAGAACCAAAAAACAGCCAATGCTTTGTTATTCTCCAATACTTTTTATACTTATATGCATACCAACTACATATTTTGATGTTTTTAATTCCAGCATCTTAGATAAATACCTAGTAGGAAGGACACATGTCTTCTGATCAAATTTTTCACAATGAAATATTTCATAGAACTTGTCGTGCTAAATATAGTTGTTCTTTTCAAATATTGATGATGGTACATTACAAAAATATGAATCAGATCAGCAGCAATATTAACATCCAGAAATGTGTTGCTACATATTCTTGTTTCCCAAATTTTTTAATCCCAGAAGTAAACATATGCAGAATGACAAACAGGCATTAGAAATTGAAGTTTCAATTTCAAGACGCTGAGCTTCAAAAAAAGAGGGTCAAAAGGCACACTGTTGTAAAAGAGACTTACAACACTAACTATGTGGAAAATCACACATTAAGATATGATAAATGCAACTCACTAATGATCACCTCTGGTGATATTATGGCTTTGCAAGCATACTGCTTGTATTCATAGTCAGGAAAATAACAGTGATTTACCATTCTACTGCCAATAGCTGCTCTGGATTCCAGTTCTGTTGCTGTAGAAATACTTCTTAAAGCTGTTTTACAATAACAGGAAGGCTGTTTGTCTTCTGTTGTTGAGCTGAGACACTAATGTATGTTCTGTTAAATTAAAAATAGAGGAGGTCAGTTTATTTATTAGAACCAGGAAAACCAAAGAAATAGGAAAACCAGAAAGAAGGTTAAGTGAAGGAAGCTGTAATAGACCGTGGTTGGGGAAGTAAAGAGTTAAGAACAGGTTAATAATATCTAGCTGAATAAGAAGGAAAATATTTTAATAATGGAAGGTCCAGGAATGAGAATTGTGTAATAATTGTGTAAGGAGCAATACAATTTACTCCTGCAACTGGCAATATTTGTCAAATGAAATCATACAGTTTGTGATCAGGAAGTACATGAACAAACTTCACCTCTTTTTTTCCAAAGATGTGCATGAAATCCGTACAATCAGAGGATGAGAATTTCTCAAACATGTCCCTGCTTTTCTGGTGAATGATTTGCCTATTTACTAGACCAAGAATCTGTTTACTCTGATCTGAATTCACAGCAGAAATATACCCAAAGTTAATGCAAGATTAGATAGGTGCAAAGAGATGCTTGTTACTTTTTAAAGAAGAATAAAAGAATTAAGAATAAATCCTGATTTCTAGAGAGGCAGAAACTAAGCCTAGTATACCCATCTGTTTGTATGTATGTTTGAAAAACAAGGCTCCTACAACTGAGTCATTGGTGAAACAATGACCAGAAACACACTTGATAAGGTCATGCTATGATCTTCCATGATTGCTCTGACTGTCATTTTTGTGCCATACTGTTCTTGGGAAAAGACCTTAAACATCTGTATCAGTTTGTTAGAGCTGCCATAACAAAGTACCACAGACTGGGAGGCTAAAACACAAATTTATTTCTCACAGCTCTGGAGTCTGGAAGTCCAAGATCAAGGTATTGGTGTCTCCTGGGGCCTCTGTCCTTGGCTTCCAGATGGCCACCTTCTCCCCATGTCCTCACATGGTCTTTCCTCTGTGAGCGTGCATCCCTGGTGTCTCTTTGTGTTTCTAAATTTCCTCTTCTTTTAAGGACATAAGTCATTGAATTAGGGCCCACCCTAATGGCCTCATTATAATTTAATCACCTCTTGAAAGGTCCTATCTTCAAGGCACTGGGTGTTAGGTCTTCAATATATGAATTTTAAAGGGACACAATTCAGCCCATTAACAGCATCACTTGTAAACATCCACTGTAATCTATCACAATCTGTTAATCTGCAAAGAATACTATTTCATCTCTCTGAGCCCTTCAGTGTAACATGCAGATAGTACACTAGATTGATGTTTTTTTCAGTTGTGTTCCTCAGAGTACTCCCATTACATACTCAGTACTCAGTGGCAGACTGGTAGATGTTTAACAATGGCTTTCTGGAAAAGAAAAAGAAGTTCTGATTTGTAGCCTTTGCCAGTTTCCAGGATATAAATACCCTCCCCATGGCCATTTACAAGCTGCCAGTGTAACATCACTGAATGCAAAGTTAGGAAGGGATGCCAACAACTGGGTGTCATGAGCCAGATGAGCTGAGTCTAGCACACCACTGCCAGGTACGTTGGTGGCTTCAAGGGGTAAAAACTTACTTTACCAGAACAGTGCTCCTTTTTATTTGTTTTATACTCTTGATATTCATTTTTCAAGTGGTTGGATTGACTCCACAGAAAAAGTTTTAAAGTATCTAATTACCTAGTCTCTAAGATTTTCTAAAACTGTAAAACTTTTACTCTTGATTTTAGTATATTGTTTCCATTTTATTTTTGACAGACTCTAAATATCTTTTTTTAAAAGATAGAATATTGTTTCTTATTGCTTCCTTGATTTGAGTAGAGATGTGTGGTTCTTGAAACTCTCCTTGGAAATTTTTTGCAAGATATCTGATACAGCCTTTATCTATAGGATGACAGAACAATTGACCAATGTCCCAATATTAGTCCATATAGTTATTAGCCTTTAATTCCTGTAAAGCTTTGATAGTCACTTGTCAGAGGCTGTTCAGGTCTTTTGAAAACATATCATTTAATGTAAAACATCTTTGAGAAGAATGATGCAAATATTGAATGAATTTCTCTCTTCTAATGTAATAGTCCTTCTCCTATGCTCCTACTAATCTCTGAAATACCTTCATCAAATCAACAATTGTTTTGATCATTATGTGTGTTTTCATTTCTATCTTCTCACTAACACTCAGAAAAAATATCGTGTCTTTGCCTTTATACCTGTAATACCTAGAATTTATTGTACACATTATAAATACTAGGGGATTGAAAAGTTATTAACCAGTATAAAAATTAATAATTAGTACTCAGAAGAATGAATCATTATTAATAATAAATAGTACATGGTGCATTACATTCAGGAAAAATAAAAGGATAAAATGAGTGATTTTTAACTAAGAGAATTTTCAGACTGGAAAACTTTCTATATCTATATTAACGTGTTATTTTTAACTTTTGAAGAATTTTTAGAAACTCTTCCCTTAGGAAATTCTTAGAAATAAGTAAATAGTTTATGATTTTATTTAGCTTCAGGAAAATATGTTAATGAACAAAGACTGCTGGGTAATTTCAAGAAAGCATGGAATAGCTAATGAACAAATTCTAATTTTATTAGAGAATAATTTGAATTATTAGGTGTAATAAATTTTGAATAATCACCAAAAAAGTGACTTCAATATTTGCAATAATTTCCTAACTCTATCACCATTAATGTTTGAAAATATTATAGTTATTGGCCATTACAATATTTCCTTGGTTCAACAATATTCTGAGGTCCCAACATGTATAAACAGTATAACTCAGAAACTCTGCACCATAATTTAGTCTCAAAAGTCAGCCCCCCTCTTATAGCTCTCAAATTTATGCAATAAACTGCATGTATTAACATCACTCTACTGATCTCTGAGACTCACTAAATTCAATGTACAAATACAGAAAAATGATCATAAACACACACACGCATTTACGTGAAAACAAGGAGGTTATATAAAAGACACTATTTGGGTAGCCACTGTGCCCTATAATTGAAATGGCCAGATCTAACTGTTTCACTCTAAAATTAATCACTAATCATCCCTAATCGATTATCTAAGGTTTTTTTTTTAATTTTCTTTTTCTCTATTTTTTGGGTCAAAAGAGCATCTACTCAAATAAAGCTACCTTAAAAAATGTAGCTGGCTGAGCCTATTGTATTTCTAGAAATGTAAAGAGCAAACGTTTGAAATCCCCACAGTAACACAATATATCCCCCACCATAGGATTCCAGGTAAAGCAAACAAACCAAGCAACATTAAAAAACTATGCAGAAGAATTTTTTCTAGTAAGATACAGCAAGTTTCTATATTTTTAATCTGTTACCTTCCTTTGGATACATCACCTGTCAATCAACTTTTATGTGTTTATGTCATTTTCTCATTTTCTCATCAAATGTACAAAGTATATCTGTGGAAAACTTGATCTGAAATGGCCAAATAGTGTTAAAAAAACTGAAGATCAAACTGACATTATATATGATATCAAAAGGTAATCACCCTAAAAAAATGTGAAGCAGTATTTATTTCTTCCCTTTTTGAACAGGCACCCTGTGATGCTATCAATGAGACACCATATTTCTTTAAGGAAAAAAGCAGAGAAATGTGTATTTAAAACTTTGAAATTGAGTGGAATTCCACTGATATCTTAGAGAAAAATAGAATCTATGGAACCTAAAGTTGAACTGACGCAATGGAGGTGGCCATTAAACATCATGGCAGTAACATAATAAAGGAATTAGTATGTATGATTTAACAGAAATTGCTTACCAGGTCTAATTGTATTCCATATAAATGTTCCGTCATCTTAAAGGTCACCTAACACTTAGGACAAGAAAATGCCTAGCAACCTGTGGGAAACCTAAGAAAATCCACAATATCACTCTTTGAAACAACAGTATGCAAGAATTGTAACTTACAAGTAGTAAAATGTGTGGTACTCCTCTAAAATATTCTACCTTCCATTGGTGTGACTTTTTAGAGGACACCAATGCATTATATCGGTTCCCTTAAACTAGTTTTTCTTCCTCAAGTGACTATAAATATAGGGGGAAAAGTTTGATATTTAAGCATATGTATGTCAAATCTAATAAATGAGTGTGTGTGAGGAGGTGGGAGAGATCTTTATCCTTAAACCAAAGAAATTTGAAGTACTGTTTTGCTTATCTTTTTTCAATTTTTTTCAAGAGGATCTGTTTATAATGAAGGCAAATTCTGTAAATGAGAGATCAGTGAAGACATCAGTTTGAAACTGTAATTTAGAAGGTACTAGTAGGAAAGGCAAGAATGAGGTTCATAATGTTAGTGCCTTGCATTGTATTAGCAAAATACCATATCATCAATCTCCTTTCTTTTTCTGTGTCTGACTCTGCCACCTTCTTGGCTTGCACACCCGGAGGAGCATAATTATAGGCATGTAACACATGCATTGTGACCTTGAAGGTATGGAATTTAAATTACTTCAGTACATAAATCACCCTTAGCCTGTAAGTCCATATTACTGTGCAAATGAGGAAAACCTAGTGCTTGTTTACCATACTTTGGAAAACTTAAGAAGAAAATCTAGTACATTGCATAATTATTGGATTTGTAAAAACATGCTGTGATAAAATTAAATGGGCATTTAGTTTGTCAATGCTACTTTCCATAACACGTTACACAGCATAAATTTCAGATAACTGCTCATATAGCAACTTATAAATATACCCATATATTTGCCTTCACTTTAGCATTAAAGAAAAAAGTGATTAAAGCTGTAGCATCCAACTCTCTTTCACTTACAGCATTTCATTTGAGCTAAAAATCTCAAGCTATTATAATTAACCCAATAAGCCTGCAGCAAATATATGCATCTGACACTATTTCCCTCCCTTTTTCCAAATGTTTCATAATAACAGACAAAAAGTTTGTGTGGCTGGTAAATACTACAAATTCAACAACACATAAATGTATTATAGCATCCTTCCAAAACCTGAAGTAGACGTCCATTATACTCCAAAAGCCAAACACAAACAGAAGCCCAAACTTTAATATACCCTATATTAAGATACCGAAAGCTTGCAGAACATTTTGGCTTTAATTATTATCTTCTGAAAAGCAGTGCATTGTTCTCTGGAGCATGAACAACTAAGGAAGATTAGAGTACAGTGAGAGCTTCTATTTATTCTAAAAATTTAAGAGAGAAAAATGTATGAGTTCTAAGAAAGGGAAAATAACCAAAATCAATTAATATATGCCCTTGTTTTTCAAACAGTTCTGATGGAGTTGGTCTCAGTCATTTTTTAAATACCAGGCCCTAAAGCATTTTTTTTCAATCTCAAGATGATTATGTAAATACTAAGTAGCTCATGCTAAAATGAATTCCTCTATGAAATTCATTTTACACTTGAGAATAACACCCCTTTCCCCTGCCCGAAAAATGCCAGATCTCCTGGTTGAAACGTGAATTCTGCTTCTATAAAATTCTCTCAAAGGTCTATAATTTTTATATATTTAAAAATTTTTAAATATGTCTCAAGAAGAGCTAAGGTAAAAATGAAATGAAAGTAAAATAGAAATAAAAGATCAAGGCTATATAGAGTAACACTGGCCAATGGAAATATAATAAGAGTCACGTGTAATTTTAAATTTTCTAGGAGCCATAATCAAAAAGTAAACAGCCATATTCAATTTAAAGTATTTTATTTAGCCCAGTGTATCCAAAATATTATCATTTGATCATATAACACATATAAAACACTCTTAATGAGATATTTTACATTTTTTATACTAAATCTTGTAAATCCAGTGTGTATTTTACATTTATCCACATCATGATTTGGACACTAAATTTTCACTGGAAATTCTTTTTCTGTATTTAAATTTCACACAATTTACAGTTGAAAAAGTAGATTTACATACCCAAATTTTCCAAGCACACTTAAAACTTTTCCAATAACAAAATTAAATATCTTTTCAAGTTTAATTAAAATAAAAAGAAAAACTTATTTCTATAGTCTGATTAGCATATTTAAATAGTTTTATATCCACCTATGGCTAGTGGCTGCTATAATGGACATTGCATAATAGAGAAATAATAAGGATAATTAAAACCTTAACAAGAAACACTAATGGCTTTATTATCTAATTAAATATCTAATACCTTATCTTACAATTTCCTACCATATTTGAAAGAATGTAAGCTATTGTTTTTTAGTTAGCTAAATTGCTATATATGTAAACAGCATATAAACTCATTCACATTTTAAGTTTCCAGCTGGTAGGCACAGTATTTTCTACCCTATATTTAGCTGAATACATTTTAAAGTTTGTGAAAGTATTTCATATAATTGCACTCAAAACATCTGAGTAAGGTGTCTTGGATGGGAATAGGAGGGACTTTTAGGATGACCTATACCATCTTCCAACTACTTAAGTTCATGGCTTACATTTATTTTTAAGACTTTTTTTGAAAGTCTATTTTTAATTCAATAAACTTGGACAAATTCATGTTTACTACCAAATTACAATGCCAAATAATGGAGTAGCTTTAATCTATTGGGAATAGTACATTTTTCATATTTCTTGCTGTAAACTGGGGACTCTCTCAGCTCCTGAAATCTTCCCCACATCTTAGCCATATGGCCCTTACAGTGAGCAGTTTATTTCTTCACAGCCAGAAGGAGAACTTTCTCCTAATCCACTAAAATAGATACTTTTATAAAATAATACATATATGACTCTTGCTCATTTAATGTAACCTCATAAAGGGAGTAACTATCCCATCATATTAATAAGTTCCTCCAACACTCAAGTTGGGGGTCTTTATACAGGACTGTACACCAGGGGCAGGAAACGTGGGAGCTATCTTAGAATTTTGCCTACCAAAAATAGGTATACTAAACAAAAGGAAAAAAATTAAAAGGGCTATTAATACTAATTTTGGGCAAGTAAAAATTCAAGGAAAATACAATAGGCTCCATCCATGTGGAAAATTTCTATCAGTAAAAATTGCAGTTTGTGTACAATATAAAATAGTCTTGATGGTTTATGCACTAAAAATCAGAGCACCAAAAAATTTAAAGGAAAAACATTTTTAGAAATAGGAGGAGAAATTAATAAAAATCTAAACATAGCTTAAATGTTTCCCATAATTTGACAGAAAAGGTAGAACATAAAGAAGAAGATGGAAGATTTAATTAGGATAAATAGTGAATTTGTTTGGTGAATACACCCTACTTTGTATTATAATCCAAATGTAAGTAGACTTGCATTTCATAGTAAAAAAAATAAGTCCATTTTTCAAATATCCAAGGAATATGAACAAAATCAACCATAAAATGTCAAATTAGTTCAAAAAATTAAAGCAAAAAATTTAGAGCAAGCTACATGCTCTAAAAACAAACTGCTAATTAGCAAACATAAGTTGATGTAAAAATATAAAAAGGAAAATAAAAGTAATAAAGATTAAAGCAGAAATTTAAAGATATGTATCCAATACCTTCCCCCTACAGACAAATAATATAATTGATTAATCAAACCAGAATCTGTACTTATCAGGAATATTTGCCTAAAGTTTTCTTTTCTTGTGGTGTTCTTATGTGGCTTTGATATCAGGGTAATTCTGGCCTTGTAAAATTAGTTTGGTAGTGTTCTCTCCTCTTCAAATTTTTGGAAGGGTTTGAGAAGGACTGGTGTTAATTCTTTAAATGTTTGGTAGAATTCACCAGTGCAATCATCTGGTACTGGGCATTTCTTTGTTAGGAGTTTTTTGATTACTTATTCAATTTCCTTACTCATTATTGGTCTGTTCAAATTTTCTTTTTCTTCATGATTCAGTTTTGGAAGGTTTTATGTTTCTAGGAATTTATCCATTTCTTCTAGGTTGTCCAACTTGCTAAGAGATTAGATCTTAAAAGTCCTCACCCCCCCCCCCCACACACACACATACACGCTAACTATGTAAGGTGCTGGATGTATTAACTAACCTTATTGTGGTAATCATTTTGCAATATATACATACATCAGATCATTACATTGTACTTCTTAAATTGATACATTTATATTCATTTATATCAATAAAGCTATAAAAATGTTTTTTAAAAACCAAAAGCTGGTGTTACTAAAGCAAATAAACAACAGAATTTGATGTTCAGAATACTAAATATTGAAGGTTATGAATAAAAAAAGACACACAATGCCAGATATGGAGAATTTCAAAAATTTAAAAGATAATTTTATGTTAACTAATAAAATCTAAGTGAAAGAAGCCATATTTTCTAGGAAAATTTAAACAACAAAATTGACTTGAGTAGTGATAGATATCTGAATAAAAAAATAAACATAAAAAATGGAAATGATTGTCAATTACCTAAATTAAAAATTCATTAGGCATAGAAGGACATTATAGGAGAGTTTTATAAAATTTTCAAAGAACAAATAATTTTTGGTTTTGTAATTAGTTCTAACACTTCTTCCCCCTTTTCTAATACCAGATGATGAACTCTGGGTCTCAATCTTGAATTCTCATCAAATTCTGCAGTTTCTTTATCTTTCTATTCATCAACACATAGTCCTCTACCCAGTTTATTTACTTGCATTTAGGCATCTCTCATTTCATTTGTTTTCTGATACAATTGTTGACTTTTTTGTTTATATATTTATTTTTTAAATTAAGGTATAATTTACATATAATTACTCAGTAATTTTAAGTGTGTAGTTCAAAGAGTGTTGACAAAAATATAGATTTGTATAACCACTACCATAATCATAGTGTAAAACAGCTTCCCAAATACTTCTCTCATCCCGTTTGGTGTCAATCCCTTTCCCCATCCCTGGTCACTATTAATCACTTCTCCATATTTTTTTACTATAATTATTTCTTGTCTGGAATTTCATGTGAATAGAATCAGGCAATATGTAGTCTTGTGTGTCTACCTTTTTAAATTTAGCCTAATCCTTTTAAGATTCATTTCTGTTGTATGAATGCATATTTTGCTCCTTTATACTGCCGAATGCAATCCCATAGTATGTAGATTTTTATTTTCCTTAACATCTTTTGAAGAGCAGGAGTTTTTAATTTTAAAGTTTCTACTTATTTTTTTCCTTCATAGTTCATGGTTTTGGTGTCTTTTAAAATAAATCTGCCTGATCCAATATCACAAAGATTTCTATGATTTCTTTTAGTATTTTTCAACCTATGATCTATTTTGAATTAATTATGGGTAGCATGAGAGATGAGTACATACCTTGCACATAGTTATACAATTGTTGCTGCACAATTCGTTGAAAACATACTCTTTGCACATTGAATCACCTCTGCACTATTGTCAAAATCAATATATGGGTTCATCTAATTTTGGACCCTATTCCGTTCCATTGATCTATTTGTGTATTCTTATCCCAACCCCACATTGTCTGTTTAAGTCTTGAAAGGAATCTAAGTCCTCTAATTTTTTCCAGTTTTTCAGAATTCTTATTCCTCTTCTAGGATCTTGGCATTTCTATATAAACTGACAATTTCTACCAAAAATCCCACAAGAATTTTGATTCTGATTACATAGAATCTACGGATTACATAGAATCCACAGATCAATTTGTAGTGAATTGATAGCTTAAAAATATTGAGTTTTCTTTTTTTTTTTTTTTCGGTACACGAGCCTCTCACTGCCGTGGCCTCTCCCGTTGCAGAGCACAGGCTCCGGATGCGCAGGCTCAGCGGCCATGGCTCACGGGCCCAGCCGCTCTGCGGCATATGGGATCCTCCAGGACCGGGGCACGAACCCGTGTCCCCTGCATCGATAGGCGGACTCTCAACCACTGCGCCGCCAGGGAGGCCCCTGAGTTTCCTAATCAATGAATATGGTATATCTTTCTAATTATTTAGCTTTTCTTTAGCTTTTTAGCTTTGTTTTGTCATTTTCAAACTATAAGTTGTTCATATACTTTCTGATATTCATCCATGACTATTTCCTATTTTTCATGATAGGTTGATTTTTTTAAAGTTCATTTTCCACTTTTTCATTGCTAGTGTATAGAAAAACAGTTAATTTTTTTATACTGAATGTGTGTATTTCATCTGGGTCATCTGATTATTGGAAAAATTGTTCATAATATTTCCTTATTTTCCTTTTAACTTCTAAAAGATCTACAGTGGTGTTCTTCTTTCGATGCTAATTTAGGAATTTGTGTTGTTTCTTTTTTTCCTTATCAGTTTGGGTAGAGTTATATGAATTTTATTATTTTTCATTTTCATTTTATTGATTTTTTTCTATTCTTGTTTAGTTTCCTTTTTTGCTGATTTCTGCTGTCATTTTTATTATTTTCTTTCTTCTGCTTACTTTTGGCTTAGTTTGCTTTTCCTTTTCCAGTTTCTTAAGTGTAAGCTTAGCTCATTGATTTAAGATATTTCTTGTTTCCTTTTCTGGAAATATATTCTGTCTCATATTAATGTAGTCACTCTCATTTACTTATGCTTACTGTTTGCTTTGAACATCTATTTCTAGCCTTTTGGTCTATTTGTGTTTTGGTCCTTAAAGAACATCTCATGTCAGCTCGGTGCTTTGTGACCGCCTGGAGGGGTGGGATGGGGAGGGTGGGAGGGAGGGTGATGCATGAGGGAAGGGATGTGGGAACAGATGTATATGTATGACTGATTCACTTTGTTATAAAGCAGAAACTAATTTAAAAAAAAGAACATCTCATGTAGATTACATATAATTAGCTCTTGCTTTTTTAATACAGATTGACAATTTCTGCCTTTTTATTGAACTGTTTAGCCATTTACATTTATTATAATTATTGACGTGATTATATTTATGTCCAGCATTGTACTGTGTATTTTTGTTCTTCTCTTCCTCCATTTCTGCCTTTCTTGATTAACATAATCAAATATTTTGTAATATTCCATCTTAAGAACACTATTGATTTTTAGCTATGTCTCATTCCATTGTGATTTTAATGGTATTTCTAAGAAAAGGAGTATGTTTCTTAAATGTATATCAATCTACCTATAATTAATAGTAAATTAGTAAAATAGTAAATTACTTCAGGAAAAATATGACAGTTTGCAAAAGTTTAGTTCTATTTGTTCTCTCAATTTTAGTGTCATAGTTGTCTGCAATAGATGATAGATAGATAATATTATATATAATAAACTCAATAAGTGTTATAAATTTTAGTCATTTTTTAAAATAAAGAAGAAAAAGAAAAATAGTTTTTATATTTACCTTTTCTGATGGTCTTTATTTCTTCTTATAGAAATTTACTAATTTACTAACTAGTACCATTTCCCTTCAGACTGAAGACTTCATTTAGCATTTCATATAGTTCAGGTCTGCTGGCAGCAAGTTCTCTAAGTCTTAGTTTATCTGAAAAATGTCATCATTTTGCCTTCATTTTTTACAGATTTTTGAGGTTAAATAGATGTAGCACAAGCTTCACATATCTAAAAGATATAACATGATAAGATTTTACACACATGCATGTGTGAGTGTGTATTTCATGAAGGTTATACATATAAAAATCATCAAAAATCACTAAAACAAGACAACAAACATTTTCATCACTTCCAAAATTTTCCTGGTGCCTCAACGTTTTATAGCCCCCCCTCCTCCCCAGTTCTCAGGCGACCATTGACCTGTTTTCTGTCATTATACATCAGTTTGCATTTTGTAGAATTTTATTACAATTAGAAATACACAATCATCTTTACTTGTGGAGGATAACTTCACTGGATTTAGAAATTTTTTTGCCTCTTTTGTTCCTTCAGAATATTGAAAATGTCAAGTCAATGTCTTTTGGCTTCCATAATTTTTAATGAGAAGCAAGCCTTTAAAGTTGTTGTTTTCCTTCATTATTGTTTTCAAAATTTCCTTTTTTATTGACAATCTATATTTAAACTACTGTGTGTCGCAAACTGGATTTCTTCATTTTCAGTCAGCTTAGGGTTCTGTAAGTACTTGAATCTTTAAATTAATATTTTCTAGCAAATTTGAAAGGCTTTTGACATTTTTTTCAAATCATTTTTCTGTCATTTTCTCTTGCTTTTCTCCTCCTAGGATTTCAATTACATGTGTGTTGGACTGCTTCATATATGACCACAGATCTCTGAGGTTCTGATCATTTTTCTTCAATCTTTTTCCATCTGGGCTTTGGATTGGGCAATTTACAGTGATATATATTCAAATCACTGCATGTTTCTTCTGCCATTTCCAACATACTATTGTGTTCACCTTGCTATTTCAGTAACTGTAATTTTCAATTCTAGAATTCTATTTTTTTAATAGTTTGCATTTCTCTGTTGAGATTGTTTATCTGTTCAATTATTGATGCCATATTTGTCTTCAATTATTTGAATAAATTCTAATTTAATTCTTTGAACATACTTAGAATGGCTGCTTTGAAGTCTTCCTCTACTTATTTTAATATCTGACTTACTATAAATAAGACTCTATTGATTCATTCTTTAAATTAAAAAAAATTGTGCCTATGGGCTACACTTTTCTGTTTCTTTGCATGTCTGGTCGTTTGGTTGATATTTGCCCATTTTAGATAATTTATTGAAGTGACAATGGACAATGTTCTCCTGATGGTTATTGGATTTTTTTCTAATAAGTGGATAGTTAAGTTGCCAAGAATCAAATCACAAACTATTTCTACTCCAAGTCATGCAGCTACTTACATCTGCCCTGTTCTTATGCTTTCCCATTGCTGCATTTTTACTTAACCTAATCCCTGTGGGACTCTCTTTTACATACAAAATTTAGCAGGTTTCCTTGCTTTTCAGGATATCCTTAATTCCAGCAATTCTGCTGGCTTTCAGCTTTGTAATCTTACCCTTGAGGCTTTCTGCACCCAAAGGTATTTACAACTGGAGAATGCACTTGTTTTTGAAAAGCATTAACTTCACATTTCTGGCGCCTTATTGCTCTAAGTTTCAACAGTATTTTTCTCTCTAGTCTCTGCCTTTCTTTTGGTGCGCCATTTGTGGTGTCTTTTGCACATGCATAGCTTAACTGTCAACCAGGGACTCAGACAATTTATGTCCTGAAGGGGTCTAATCTTTTGCTTTTTCACAGTTGGGGATTTCCCCTTTGAGTTTCTCAATGTTTTCCAGACCTGAATGCTTATCTCCGTTAACTTCAGTTGATAAATCTGTTGTTTTTCCACTATAATTTCTGTTTCTCCAATGTCATTTCCTTCAACCAGAGCCTTGGGAGGTTGGGCAGCACATGTGGGCCAGGAAGCTGCAAACTTTCTTCTAGTTCTGTCATTGGATACATTCTAGTGTCTTTAAATATATATGTATTTTTATTTTATCTGCATTTTATAATTGTTTATATATTGGAGGCTTATGGGAGCATTTCAAATCTCTGCCTCATCAGTAGCTGAGTCTTTGATGCAATTATTTTTTATAATTCATGGGGCTAGACTAATAGTGTTGTAATAGTTCTAATAGTGTTCTCATTGATCATAAAATCAACATATATACACTATCGGATGTAAAATAGTTAGCTAGTGGGAAGCAGCAGCATAGCACAGGGAGATCACCTCGGTGTTTTGTGACAACCTAGAGGGGTGGGATAGGGAAGATGGGAGTGAGGCTCAAGAGGGAAGGGATATGGGGATATATGTATGCATATGGATGATTCACTTTGTTGTACAACAGAAACTAACACAGTATTGTGAAGCAATTATACTCCAATAAAGATCTATTTTAAAAAAATGGTGTTCCACAGGTAATGTAAATATGTTCATAGTATGAACTATACAATAACATCTTTATGAGTTTTTTAAAACTCATGACATCTTTGTTGTTTAAAAAAATAATAGCCCCTTAATGTGTTTGTTTGTTATTGTACTAATGAGAGTTGTAAAGTGAAGGAAACCCACAGAGAAGAGTCAAAAACTTTAAATTGACTTTAGATTTAGTCACTAATCTATATACTCGTATATCAACATTTGAAAAGCATTTATTTCTTCTTGGAATACCTGTAGAACCAAAACATTAGGCATAAGGTATCCCTGGAGAACTCAACATTTCTGAGAAAAAAGTTTCACCACGTTTTTGTGGAATTTTTTATTGCAAATCAACATAAAACTGCATGAAAAACTTTGTCAAAGTAGAAAAATATAACAAAATCGGAAACTATGTGGTTTTTCTTAACAGAGATATGGGACTTCCACACTGATAAGCATGAGAAAGTGAATTGGTTCCTATTGGTTCCTATTGGTTCCTATTGGTTCCCACATATGAAACGTTAGTTCCACTGGCAATATGGAAAAGTCACGTTTAAGGAGCATTTATGGAATTACGGCATTCAGGTAAAGACTTAAAATAATGAATCAGTTCTGTGTTTTAAGTCCAGAGGAAAACAATATAAAACGATTTTTCAGTGCATAAAGAAAAAAAGGTAAAATTTACTTAATTTTCATTCCATGAAAATAAAAAGATGTTTTAAAATTCTTAAAGTATTTTTTCACTGTATGTCATACTCAGCCAAATCTCTTGAATCTCGGTTATTTACTTCTGTATCCTGAGCTGTAAGTGACCTATTTTTCTGAATGTAGATATATTCTCCAGAAGTTTGTTTTACATTCAACACTTTTGATATTTTCACACCATTTTAACTTCAACTTGGCATTAGTAGTGACGCTCTCACACAATTCTATCCTAGAATTTCACAAAAGGAAAAAAAATGTACAAACTTCCTGTTTCTCTAAAGAAGTGAAAAAAAAGGAATTGGTGGTGTGGTAAGCAGATGTTAAGACTATGGATTAAAAGGAAACTGTATTCATATATCAATAATCTACACATTTAAACAAGCTTATTAACTTCTCCCTGGGCATGATTATCTCAGTGTATTTCTATAATAAATTCCAGTGTATCGAGTGTGCAGAGGACTTTCGGCAGAACTCATCCACACAATAACAAAATGTCATAACTGGTGGCAAACTCAACAGCACATGAGGGCATCAAGCCTAGGAAGAGTCCCAGAGTCAGGCAGCAAAGCCACTGATTATAGGTAGAGAAAACCACACAATTTATCATCCAAACCAGGACACCTTTAAGAGAGAAACACTGTTAATAATAGCACTAGACAACAAATGAGTCCAAGACTCTACTGTGTAGGGCAAACCATATGTATGGTCTTCTTAGCAATAGGCAATCAGAGAGAAAAAAAGGCAAATGCTAATATAAAGGAGTCAGAATGCAATTCACCAACTTAGAGTACTCAAGAAGAGTTACTTATAGCAACGAATAGTGTTTCCTGAAAGATATTCCTCTACTTTGATATCTGACAAAAATCTCAAATGCTCTGTAACTCATCCTTTCAAGTTAGCCAGAAAGGTGCTTGTTAGAGCTTAAAGAGCCTGGACCAAAAGTGGCATTGTCCTGGGAGAGCTAGATATAATTTTTCAATCCAAATTTTGTGTCTTTTAGGCCTAAATGAAGAATCACATCTCTAAGCCAGCTTTTCCCCAAGCAAATCCTGAGAAACACTAGAACTGAGAGATATAACATGTTACTAAAGAAAAAAATTATTCCATTGTTTAAAAAATTGGAATATTATGTTAAAAGAAAATTAATAGTATTTGTGACTGTAGAACATCATAATCTTTAATATGCAAAGTTTACTGACTCTCTAAGACTAGACAGTAATAATCAATAATAATAATAAATAGTAATAAGCAGTTTTTCCCCCAAATATATTTGTCTTAAGTCAGATTTCACAGTAGCAGAACATGAGAAAGGCATTCTAGCACAAGTGATTTACTGAGAGAGTGCTTTCAGAAACAAAATACAGTTTCAGCTGGAGACTAGCTTCAGTTTGATTCCCCCAGACAGCACAAATTGGACCACAAATTAGTCTCACTCTGTGGCAAGGTGGCTAGTTTTTTTGTACCCCTTTGCCAGTCAGTCATTGGCTATGTGTTGCCTGGATTGTGGGTGTAGAGGAGATGCTACTGTTAAACAACAAAATTCAACTGAGTAAATTTGAAGATCTAATTGGTTTTACTCAACAATTCATGAATAGAACAGCATCCCATTAAGCAACTGGAAAGCATGTCTAAAGAGCTACAGAAAATGAAATGTTTATAAAATTAAAGAATGGATGGGACAAGGAAGTTGCAAATGAAAAAAGAATTATTTTGAGCAAGGTCACCTTCCTTTGGAAAACAAAGTAGTCTAATAGGCAGATTACTTCACTGGTGCTGACCAGGAAATTCCAGACTGACCAGCTAAGATTACATTCCTGAAGAAGGTCAAATCTGCAATCAGGTTAGGTTAGCCTTGGTTTGGTAAGGTGAATTTAGCACAAATGACTCCATTTGGGGCCTGTTTCTTTTTTTTAATACTACCTTCTACATCAGACAGCTAGTGTTTAATAAGATGGTAATTCTTCAGAAAAAAAAAAAGAAAGAGTAGTGGTGAGTTATTAACAGCTAACCTTCACAGAAGCTGAGAGATGACTGCACCTGACAGTAAAAGTGATACCTGGGGCAGAAATCTTAACATCTGGAACACTGACAGCAAATTCATATAAGAAACTAACCTTTAATTTATAAAAGCCAAATTTTCAGGTAATACAGAATCATTAGTATTTGGATTTTTTTTTTTTAATTGAAAGGGGTTACGGAAATCTCAAAAATTCCAGGGCAACTTTTAGATTGAAAGATTTAGGGAGACACAATGTCTCACAGTTTGAATATGTGAGTAATTAGAAGTACTGCTTGCAAAAAAAATATTCATTCTCAAAAAGAATGATAATACGTTTATGACATAATAAGAAATATTTTCAATTTTAACCTAACTCACAACCTAATAGTATTTTTATCAACTGAAATATTAAAAATAGTATTCCAATGTTTAACTACATTTACAATACCTAGAATTCAAAGACCAGTATTAAACTGCACAATTTCTAGAAGTCAGAAGTAATTAACTGAATCAGAGGATCTTAAAGTTGCAAATGAAATTCAAATTTTCATTATTATTAAGTCAGTTGTATAAATAATAATAAAATAATATTCAGTATATATAAACATAATTTTGTAATATTTAAAAGTACTACATTCTTTCACACTAACTACCCAAATAAGTTCACTTGAGAACATCAAAACTTAGGATTATCAAAGATAGTAAATATTTTATTTTCTAGTTGAAATTAGTGTGTTCCAATCCATTAAAAAATTTCAAAAATTGGACTTCAGATCAAGTACTTCTAGCTTCAGAAGAGTGTTAAGGTAATAAAATAATAAGATACAAACTGGGAGAAAATATTTTCATATCATACATCTGATAAAACTGAGAAAATATGTGCATATCATATATCTGATAAAATACATCTGGATAAAATAGATCCAGAATATATAAAGAACCCTTAAAACTCAATAATAATAAAAAAAAATTTAAAAATGGGGAAAAGATTTGAACAGACTTTACCAAGGAAAAAACACAGAGAGCAAATAAGCATATGAAAAGATGCTCAACATCATCAGTCATTAGAGAACTGCCATTTAAAACCACAATGAAATGCCATTCCACACCTATTATAATGGCTAAAATTTAAATAATAACAATAGTGATAACAGTAATAACTAACAAGACCAAGAGCTGGTGAGAATGTGGACCTGGTGAGAACACGGAGCAATTGGAACTTTCATACATTGTGGTGGGAATGCCAAATGTTATAGCACCTTTGCAAAACAGTGGTAGCTTCTTACAAAGTTAAACATACTTACCACAAAATGCAGCCATCCCACTTCTAAGAATTAACCCAGTAAAATAAAAACTTACGTTCACACAAAAGCTTAAATGCCATTTGTAATGGCTTTCTTTATAATCACCAAAAAACAGAAAGAAAAAAAAAATCTCAAAAAGGGAGTAGATGAATAATATATCATGGAATATTATTCAGCAATGACAAAGTAAAAATTGCTGATAAACACAATGACATGGATGAATCTCAAATGCACTATGCTAAGTGAAGAAAAGCCAGAATCAAAAGGCTACATACTGTATGATTCCATCTATATGAAATTCTGGGAAAAGCAAAACTCTAGGGATAGAAAACAGATCAACGGGTGAGTGAACAATTGACTGTTTAGTTAATGGGGAAGTTTGTGGGGTGATGAAACTCTTCTATATCTCAATGTGTTTGTGATTATAAAATTGTATATGTTTGTCAAAACTCACAGAATAGTCACTAAAAGGGATGAATTTTACTTTATGTAAATTGTGCCTTAATCAAAAAATAGGAAAAAAAGTAATGTGAATCTATTTAGTAAAGTGATTTTTCTTATCAGAATATTGTGGTTCTTTAATTAATATCATTTGATACTCTGGCTTGAACTGAAACTATATGCCACTTGCTATACTAGCCCACTCATGAGAAAACACATCACTTTCTGCAAATAAGTCAAGGAGTACTCTTTCAAACTTTATTGATTTGGTTAGCCAGTTAGTGAAACTTTTAGAAGTTCAGTCAGTTTTTAAGAATGTACCTTAATCTAAATTTTTCTATTTATTTTTGAATTTTTTTACAAAACCATAATAAATTGATTCTAATATCTGAATACAATCTAGAATATTTTGTCACATTTAAATGACTTTCCATACTGAAAATTTTTCTTTTATTTAAAAAAATCCTGTTGAGATTTGTTCATTAAGAAATGAATCTGTCTCCATCAGAAGACTCTAAAAAATAATAAATATTTATTCCAAGTAATCCTGTATGAATAACATTAAATCTGAATAAATAGAAGTTAGTTAATAATATTTTCAGTTTTCATGAAGTACATGAAGATCTTCAAAGAAAAGAAAAAGAAAAAGATGAGAACTCAAGATAGCTACTTCTGTAAAATTCAGCTTGAGCAATCTCAGATTCCTTTATCAATTGAACTCCATATAAAGGAGAAAATCTGGAAATGTCCCCAGAGTATGGTTCATGGCCCTCTAGTATTCTGTTCTAGTTTTATAAATGAGAAATCTTGTCATCTTATCATAGAGTCCCATAAAATTGTAGCAAACTTTTTCTGCTAAGTGAACCTTAATAACCCTAACTTTAACTTCAAGGAAATTACCCTTGGAAACATTTCACAGCCCTGCAGGTTGCTGAGGATATAAAAATTTTTCCCTCTCCAAGAGTTACTAACCCTCACAACAGATTCCCTGAGACCTTAGCAGTAGCAGTTTAAAAACATTCAATTATAATAATCGCATTTTTTATTTCTCTTATAAAACTAGTTCCTCCAAATTTTATATAGCAAAACAAACTCCGGTCAAAAAGCGTTAACAATTTATTCACTCTGCAGCTGCCTAGTTCTTAACATGCAATTGCTACTTTATTGACACTGTGGAGTATACATCAACCCTCAGGAAATGTTTTACAGGGTACACTTCAGATTTTTTAAGAACGTGATTCTGAAAATGTTCTCAGAATATCATGAATTCAAACAGAAATAATGGAAGAAATGCTTACCCGGAAGGCTAGAGTGCTTATTTAAAACCAGTTCCCCTCAAGTTGCTTTCACTGGAAGGTTATTTTTTTTTATTATTATTTTAAGTTTAAACTTTGGGAATCTATTCTGGAAACCTATCTACTAAGGAGAAGCAACAACCAGTCTCGACAGATACTCCATCTAACTTTCAAGAAGCTGAAGCAAATTATTTGATTTTACAAAACGCAGGGTATCCTCATCCAATACTCACAAGCATAATGAAATTCAGACTGGTAACTAATATCTATTGCACCATTCCAAGCTCTCTTTCAATAAATTCCCTGTATCCTATAACACAGGCTAATGAAAAACTTCCCATTCACAGCCTTGCTTTGCCATCTATGTGCCTTTGCTCAAGCAATTCATCTACCTTAAATGTCCTCCCTCCCTATCTCAGCCTGCCCAAATCCTACTCATTCTTCAGGGGTCATGTCAACCATACATTCCTCTGAAGCTTTCCTTGACTTCCCAACATTCAAGTAATTAATCGGACCCCTCCTTCATCGGAATTCCTATAGCTCTTTATTTATACTTAATGACACTTAATTATTTACATTATAATAGGACTATTAGTATATGTGTGATAAATCATTACTCAATTGCAATATCTTTGTGTCCCAATTTTTTTCTGATTTAGTTTTAATCCTCTCCTCCAGTTATGCCTTGCTTAGCACATATCAAACTCTCAATAAGTATCTGACAAAATGAAAAAAGGAAGGATATTTTTTCTCAGTACATTTCTAGTTCAAATAAAAATGAGCTTGAGAAGTATGTATCTTCTGAATTATCATTTTAAAAAGTGTGTTTTCTGACATTTCAAAAAAAATGTATTGCTCCTCAAGAGAACAAGGAGAGACTTAACTGAAGAGATAAAACAAAGAATTATCATTTCTGATAACTGATCCCTCTATCTATTGATACTCATAAATACTCTTATTTACTTATTTATTTATTTTACTTTGGCCTAGTGATTATCTGTATTGTGCTTCTGTGCCCCTCTTAGTCTGTTCTCCTATACACCTTGGCTGGTCTGCTCAGTCACATGAGGCCACTAATACTGCTCTGGGGGCAAGGCAACCTGCATCCCAAATGCCTCTAGTTGATGTGGGTTTCTGCCCTTGTGGATCCTGGAGAGGGGTGGGGATGCAGCAGGGCTTCCACCCGCTCCCACCAACCACTCTTATTTATTCTTAAAGATTTTATTAACTCAAAAAATATTTATTTTACAAGGCACTTTAGATATGTTAAGAATATAGTTTGTCTCCTCAAGAAGGCAGAGGAGAAAGATCCTGGGCTCACCTCCTCCCACAGACACACCAAAAGAACAACTCTCTCTGAGAATGACCTGAAGACTAGCAGAACAACACTTCTGTAATTAAGGATATAAAGAAAAAAACGAGATGCATCTTCAAGATGGCAGAGGAGTGAGATGTGGAGATCAACTTCCTCCCCACAAATACATCAGAAGTACATCTACATGTGGAACAACTCCTACAGAATACCTACCGAACTCTGGTAGAAGACCTCAGACTTCCCAAAAGGCAAGAAACTCCCCATGTACCTGGGTAGGGCAAAAGAAAAAAGAAAAAACAGAGACAAAAGAATAGGGATGGGACTGGCACCAGTGGGAGGGAGCTGTGAAGGAGGAAAGGTTTCCACACACTAGAAAGCCCCTTCGCGGGAGGAGACTGCGGGTGGCGGAAGTGGGGAGCTCGGGAGCCGTGGAGGAGAGCGCAGCAACAGGGGTGCGGAGGGCAAAGCAGTGAGATTCCCGCACAGAGGATCGGTGCTGACGAGCACTTCCCAGCCCGAGAGGCTTGTCTGCTCACCCGCTGGGGCAGGCGGGGGCTGGGAGCTGAGGCTCGGGCTTTGGTCGGATCGCAGGGAAAAGACTGGGGTTGTCAGCGTGAACACAGCCTGAAGGGGGCTATTCTGCCAGAGCTAGCCGGGAGGGAGTACAGGAAGAAGTCTGGAGCTGCCGAAGAGGCAAGAGGCCATTGTTTCAGTGTGTGTGAGGAGAGGGGATTCAGAGCACCACCTAAACGAGCTCCAGAGACAGGCGTGAGCCGCGGCTATCAGCGTGGACAACAGAGACGGGCATGAGATGCTAAGGCTGCTGCTGCAGCCACCAAGAAGCCTGTGTGCGAGTACAGGTCACTATCCACACCTCCCCTCCCGGGAGCCTGTGCAGCCTGCCAATGCCAGGGTCCTGTGATCCAGGGACAACTTCCCTGGGAGAACACATGGCGGCCTCCGGCTGGTGCAACATCATGCTGGCCTCTGCCACTGCAGGCTCGCGCCACACACCATATCCCTCCCTCCCCCCGGCCTGTGTGAGCCAGAGCCCCCGAATCATCTGCTCCTTTAACCCCGTCCTGTCTGAGCAAAGAACAGATTCCCTCAGGCGACCTACATGCAGAGGCGGGGCCAAATCCAAAGCTGAACCCCAGGAGCTGTGTGAACAAAGATGAGAAAGGGAAATCTCTCCCAGCAGCCCCAAGAGCAGTGGATTAAATCTGCACAATCAACTTGATTTTCCCTGCATCTCTGGAATACCTGAATAGACAATGAATCATACCAAAATTGAGGTGGTGGACTTTGAGAGCAACAATAAATATAACTTTTTCCTTTATCTATTTCTGTGAGTGTGAATGTGTATGCGTCTTTGTGTGATTTTGTCTGTATAGTTTTGCATTTACCATTTATCCTAGGGTTTTGTTTGTCTGGTTTTTTTGTTTTGTTTTGTTTTGTTTTTGATAGTTTTTAGCACTTACTGTCATTGGTGGATTTGTTTTTTGGTTTGCTTACTCCTTTTTTTCTTTCTTTTTTTTGTTAATTACCTTTTAATTTTTTTACTTTTAATAATTATTTTTTATTTTAATAACTTTATTTTATTTATTTATTTATTTATTATTTCTCCATTTTCTTCTGAGCCATGTGGCTGACAGGGTCTCAGTGCCCTGGCCGGGTATCAGGTCTGTGCCTCTGAGGTAAGAGAGCTGAGTTCAGGACATTGGTCCACCAGAGACCTCCCAGATCCACGTAATATCAAATGGTGAAAACTCTCCCAGAGATCTCCATCTCAGCGTTAAGACCCAGCTCCACTAAACGACCAGCAAGCTACAGTGGTGGACACCCTATGCCAAACAACTAGCAAGACAGGAACACAACCCCACCCATTAGCAGAGAGGCTGCCTAAAATCATAATAAGGTCACAGACACCTCAACACACACCATCAGACGTGGTCCTGCCCATTATAAAGACAAGATCCAGCCTGATCATCCAGAACACAGGCACTAGTCTCCTCCACCAAGAAGCCTACACAACCCACTGAACCAACCTTAGCCACTGGGGGCAGACACCAAAAACAATGGGAACTACGAAACTGCAGCCTGCAAAAGGGGACCACAAACACAGTAAGTTAAGCAAAATGAGAAGACAGAGAAACACACACCAGATGAAGGAGCAAGGTAAAACCCCACCAGACCAAACAAATGAAGAGGAAATAGGCAGTCTACCTGAAAAACAATTCAGAATAATGATAATACAGATGATCCAAAATCTTAGAAACAGAATGGAGAAAATACAAGAAACATTTAACAAGGATCTAGAAGAACTAAACAGCAAACAAACAATGATGAACAACAAAATAAATGAAATAAAAAATTCTCTAGAAGAAATCAATGGCAGAATAACTGAGGCAGAAGAACGGATAAGTGACCTGGAAGATAAAATAGTGGAAATAACTACTGCAGAGCAGAATGAAGAAAAAAGAATGAAAAGAATTGAGGACAGTCTCAGAGACTTCTGGGCAAAATTAAATGCACCAACATTCGAATAATAGGGGTCCCATAAGAAGAGAAAAAGAAAGGGACTGAAAAAATATTTAAAGAGATTATAGTTGAAAACTTCCCTAATATGGGAAAGGAACTAGTTAATCAAGTTCAGGAAGTGCAGAGACTCCCATACAGGACAAATCCAAGGAGAAACACGTGAAGACATATATTAATCAAACTATCAAAAATTAAATACAAAGGAAAAATATTAACAGCAACAAGGGAAAAACAAGAAATAACATCCAAAGGTATCCCCATAAGGTTAACAGCTGATCTTTCAGCAGAAACTCTGCAAGCCATAAGGGAGTGGCAGGACATATTTAAAATGATGAAAGGGGAAAACCTACAACCAAGAGTACTCTACCCAGCAAGGATCTCATTCAGATTCTACAGAGAAATTAAAACCTTTACATACGAGCAGAAGCTAAGAGAATTCAGAAGCACCAAACCAGCTTTACAACAATTACTAAAGGAACTTCTCGAAGCAGGAAACACAAAAGAAGGAAAAGACCTACAATAACAAACCCAAAACAATTAAGAAAATGGTAATAGAAACACACATATCGATAATTACATTAAATGTAAATGGATTAAATGTTCCAACCAAAAGACATAGACTGGCTAAATGGATACAAAAACAAGACCAATTTATATGCTGTCTACAAGAGACCCACTTCAGACCTAGGGACACATACATACTGAAAGTGAGGGGATGGAAAAAGATATTGCATGCAAATGGAAATCAAAAGAGCTGGAGTAGCAATTCTCATATCAGACAAAATAGACTTTAAAATAAAGACTATTACAAGAGACAAAAGGACACTACATAATGATCAAGGGATCAATCTAAGAAGAAGATATAACAATTGTAAATATTTATGCACCCAACATAGGGGCACCTCAATGCATAAGGCAAATGCTAACAGCCATAAACGGGGAAATCGACAGTAACACAATCATTGTAGAGGACTTTAACACTCCACTTTCACCAATGGACAGATCACCCAAAATGAAAATAAATAAGGAAACACAAGCTTTAAGTGATACTTTAAACAAGATAGACTTAATTGATATTTATAGGACATTCCATCCAAAAACAACAGAATACGATTTCTTCTCAAGTGCTCATGGAAAATTTTCCAGGATAGATCATATCTTGGGTCACAAATCAAGCCTTGGTAAATTTAAGAAAATTGAAATTGTATCAAGTATCTTTTCTGACAACAATGTTATGAGACTAGATATCAATTACATGAAAATATCTGTAAAAAATACAAATACATGGAGGCTAAACAATACACTACTTAATAACCAAAAGATCACTGAAGAAATCAAAGAAGAAATCAAAAAATACCTAGAAACAAATGACAATGAAAACACGATGACCCAAAACGTATGGGATGCAGCAAAAACAGTTGTAAGAGTGAAGTTTATAGTAATACAATCCTATCTCAAGAAAAAAGAAACATCTCAAATAAACAATTTAACCTTACACCTAAAGCAATTAGAGAAAGAAGAACAAAATAACCCCAAAATTAGCAGAAGGAAAGAAATCATAAAGATCAGACCAGAAATAAAGGGGAAAGAAATGAAGGAAACAATAGCAAAGATCAATAAAACTAAAAGCTGGTTCTTTGAGAAGATAAACACAATGGATAAACCATGAGCCAGACTCATCAAGAAAAAAAGGGAGAAGACTCAAATCAACAGAGTTAGAAATGAAAAAGGAGAAGTAACAACTGACACTGCAGAAATACAAAAGATCATTAGAGATTACTACAAGCAACTATATGCCAATAAAATGGACAACCTGGAAGAAATGGACAAATTCTTAGAAAAGCATAACCTTCAGAGACTGAACCAGGAAGAAATAGAAAATATAAACAGGCAAATCACAAGCACTGAAATTGAGACTGTGATTAAAAATCTTCCAACAAACAAAATCCCAGTACTGGATGGATTCACAGGTGAATTCTATGAAACATTTAGAGAAGAGCTAACACCTATCCTTCTCAAACTCTTCCAAAATATAGTAGAGAGAGGAACACTCCTAAACTCATTCTACAAGGCCACAATCACCCTGATATCAAAACCAGACAAAGATGTCACAAAGAAAGAAAACTACAGGCCAATATCACTGATGAACACAGGTGCAAAAATCCTCAACAAAATACTAGCAAACAGAATCCAACAGCACATTAAAAGGATCATACACCATGAAGAAGTGGGATTTATCCCAGGAATGCAAGGATGCTTCAATATACACAAATCAATCAATGTGATAAGCCATATTAACAAACTGAAGGAGAAAAACCATATGATCATCTCAGTATATTCAGAACAAAGTTTTGACAAGATTGAACACAAATTTATGATAAAAACCCAGCACTGCCATCAAAACCACAAGGCACATGCAGTCTACACAGGGATGCTCCTAAACAAGGTCACAAGGTTGTTTTACCTTCAAGACCAGGAGAGGTAACTGTTTAACCTAGTTAATAGAAACAAACACAGAAAGTCAAACAAAATGAGAATAGAAAAGAAAGAGCAAAATTTAGTCCCAAGAAAAAATCCTAATGAAACAGAGATAAGTAATTTACCTCTTATAGAGTTCAAACCAACAGTCATAAAAATGCTCACTGAACTTGGGAGAAGAGTTGAGGAACACAGTGAGAACTTCAACAAGGAGTTAGAAAATATAAAAAAAAAAAAGAACCAAGAACAAAGAAACAGACATCAAGGTGCAGGAAGCACAGAGAATCTCAGACAAAATGAACCCCAAGAGATACACATCAAGACATAGCATAATTAAAATGGCATATTTAAGGATAAGGAGAGAATTTTAAAGGTAGCAAGAGAAAAACAAGTCCCAAAAAAGAAAACCTCTTAAGGCTATTAGCTGATACTAAGGTTATTCTGTTGATATCAGGAGAAACTTTGCAGGTCAAAGAAGAGTGGCATAATATATTTAAAGTGCTTAAAGGAGAAAATCTACAACCAAGAATACTCTACCCAGCAATGTTATCATTCAGAATAGAAGGAGAGATAAAGAGTATCCCAGACAAGCAAAAACTAGAAGAATGCATCACCCCTAAAATGGCCTTATAAGAAATGTTAGATGGTCTTCTTTGAGGTAAAAGACAAGATCATAATGAAAAATAAGAAAACATGTAAGAGAAAATATCTCCCTGATAAACATATAATAAAGGCAGTACATCAGCCACTTAGAAAGCTAGTATGAAATTTAAAAGACAAAAGTGGTAAAATCAACCATAATAAGTAGTTAAAGGTAACTTAACTACTTATGTAAAAGTTGTAAAATATGATGTCAAAAACGTAAAATGTTGTGGGAGGAGTAAAAATGTAGAGATTTTACAATGTGTTTAAACTTAAGCAAATATCAGATTAAAAAAATAGCTAAATGTATAGGTTGATATACATGAACCACAACAAAAAACCTACAATAGATACACAAAGAGAAAGGAACCCAAACATAACACTAAAGAAAACCATCAAACCTCAAGAAAGGAGACCCAAAGAAAGAGAAAAAAAGAGAAAAGAACTATAAAAACAACACAAAAACAATTCACAAAATGGCAATAATTACATACCTATTAATAATTTAAATGTAAACAGACTAAATGTTTCAATCAAAAGATTTAGGGTGGCTGAATGGAATCAAAAAACAAGACCCATCTATATGCTGCCTATAAGAGATTCTCTTCAGCACTAAAGACACACATAGACTGAAAGTGAATGAATGGAAAAAGATATTCCATGCAAATAAAAATGAAATAGCATACTCATATGTGACAAAATACTTCAAAACAGAGACTGTGATAAAAGCCAAAGAAGGGTATTACATAATGATAAATGTGTTGCTCAAGCAAGGAGATTTAACATATGTAAGTAATTATCCACCCAACATACGAACACCTAAATATATAAAGCAAATATTAACACACATAAAGGAAGAAATTGACAGTAATACAATAATAATAGAGTACTTTAATACCTCACTTACATCAATGGATAGATCATTTAGACAGAAAATCAATAAGGAAATATTGGCCTTACATGACATATTAGATCCAAGGTACTTAATAGGTATATATAGAACATTCCATCCCAAACTGCAGACTAAACATTATTTTCGAGTGCACATGGAACATTCTCCAAAATAGATCACAGTCTAGGTCACAAAATAAGTCTCAATAAGCATAAGAAGATTGAAATCTTATCAGGCATCTTTTTCAAAGATGAAGGTATGAAACTATCAAATATAGGCAAAGATATGAAACTATCAAATACAAGAAGAAAACTGGACTACCATATGACCCAGCAATTTCAATCCTGGATATATATCCATCTGAAAAAAAAAAGAAAAAAACGAATTCAAAAAGATCCATGCACCTCAATGTTAACAGCAGCATTATTTACAATTGCCAAGATATGGAAGCAACCTAAGTGTCTATCAACAGATAAATGGATAAATTAGAAAATTAGATGTGAATGTGAGATACACACACACACACACACACACACACACACAATAGGATACTACTCAGCCATAAAAAAGAATGGAATTTTGCCATATGCAGCAACATGGATGAACTGTAGGGCATTATGCTAAGTGAAATAAGTCAGAGAAAGACAAATACTGTACAATATCACTTATGTGTGGAAACTATATATAACAAACTAGTGAATATAACAAAAAAGAAGCACATTCACAGATATAGAGAACAAACTAGTGGTTACCAGTGGGAGAGGGAGGGGCAGTATAGGGGTGGAGAAGTGGGAGAGACAAACTATTGGGTGTAAGATAGGCTCAAGGATGTATTGTACAACATGGGGAACATAGTCAATGTTTTGTAATAACTCTAAATGGAAAGTAACCTTTAAAAATTGTATTAAAAAGAAAAAAAAACTGGAAAAAATGCAAACACATGTTACTGAACAACCATCGTGTCAGTGAAAAAAAATCAAAAAGGAAATAAAAAGTTACTTTGAGAAGAATTAAAATATAAAGACAAATTTCCACAATCTATGGGATGTAGTAAAAGTAGTGTTAAGAGGAAAATTTGCAGTGATACAGGCCTACCTCAAAAAACAAGAAATTTCTCAAATAAACAACCTAAAATTACACCTAGAGAAATTATATAAGGAAGAACAAACAGAGCCCAAAATTAATAGAAAGAAGGAAATAATACAGATCAGAGTGGAAATAAAATAGACACTAAAAATAAAAGAAAAACAGTAGAAGAGATCAATGAAACTAAAATCTGGTTCTTTGAAAAGATAAACAAAATTGGTAAATATTTAGCTAGACTCATTACGAAAAAAAAGAGCCCAAAATTAGAATTAAAATTAGAAATGAAAGAGGAGAAGTTTCAACCAAAGTCACAGAAATATAAACAATCATAAAAGCAATTATATGCCAACAAATTGGACATCCTAGAAGAAATGGATAAATTATTCCTAAAAACATATAATCTTCCAAGAATGAATAAGAAATAAATAGAAAGTCTGAGCAGACCAGTTCATAGGGAAATTGAAACAGTAATCCAAAAACCTCCCAACAAACAAAAGTCCAGGACAAAATTCCTTAGGGGCAAATTCTACCAAACATTTAAAGAAGAGTAAATACCTATTTTTCTCAAATTATTCCAAAAAAATGAAAAGGAGGGAATACCCTCTAGCTCATTCTAAAAGACCAGCATTACCCTGATACCAAAACCAGATGAAGAAAAAAGATAATTACAGGCCAATATCTCTGTTGAATATAGATGCAAAACTCCTCAACAAAATAGTAACAAACTGAACTCAACAATACATTAAAAGGATCATACACCATGATGAAGTGAAAGTTATCCCAGGGATGCAGGGATGGTTCAATATTTGCAAATCAATCACATGAAACACCACATTAACAAAACAAAGGATAAACATCACATGATCATCTCAATAGATGCTGAAAAAGAATTTGATAAAATTCAACATACATTCATGATAAAAACTCTCAATAAAGTGGGTATAGAGGGAATGTACCTCAACATAATAAAGATCATATATAGCAAACCCACAGCTAACATATACTCAATGGTGAAAAGCTGAAAGCTTTTCCCCTAAGACTGGAAACAAGACAAGGATGCCAACTCTTGCCACATAGTATTTGAAATTCTAGCCACAGCAATTGGACAAAAGGAAAAGAAATGAAAATTATCCAAATTAAAGATGAAGAAGTAAACATGTCACTATTTGCAGATGGCATAATGCCATATATAGAAAACTCTAAAGACTCCACCAAAAAAAAAAAACTATTAGAATAAATGAATTCAGTAAAGTTTCAGGATACAAAATTAATATACAGAAATCTGTTGCATTTCTATACACTAAAAACAATCAGAAAGAGAAATTAAGAAAAATTCCATTTCCAATTGCATCAAGAAGAATAAAATACCTAGAATAAATTTAACCAAGGAGATTAAATACTTGTACTCTGAAAACTATAAGACACTGATGAAGGAAACTGAAGACAACAAAAGTAAGTGGAAAGATAAACCATGCTCATGGATTGGAGAATTAAAAGTGTTAAGATGTCAACACTACCCAAAGGAATTTACAATTTTAATGCCATCCTTATCAAAATATCTGTGACATTTTTCATAGAACTAGAACAAATAATCCTAAAACTTGTATGGGTCCACAAGATACCCCAAATAGCCAAAGCAATCTTGAGAAAGAGCAAATCTGCAGATATCACACTCCCTTATTTCAGCTTATACTACAAAGCCATAGTAACCAAAATGGTATGTTACTGGTATAAAAACAAACATATAGATCAACAGGAGCTCACAAACTCACACACATATGGTCAATTAATCTAAGACATGGGAGGCAAGAATATACAATGGGGAAAAGACAGTCTCTTCACTAAATGTTGTTGGGAAAACTAGTCAGCTACTTGCAAAGGAATGAAACTACAGTTGACTCTTGAACAACATGAGTTTGAACTATGTGGGTCCATTTATACACAGATGGTTTTCAATAAACATGTACAACAGTACTACACAATCTTAGATTGGTTCACTCTGTGAATGTGGAACCTCAGATACATAGGGCTGACTATAAAGTTATAAGCAATTATTCAACAATTTGGGTGGTCAATGCTCCTAACTCCTGTGTTATTTGAGGGTAAACTGTAGACCATTTTCTTACACCATATACAAAAATAAACTCAAAATGGATTAAAACCTTAAATGTAGAACATGAAACCATAAAACTACTACAAAAAAACATCGGCAGTATGCTCCTTGACATCAAGCATAGCAATAATTTTTGGATATGTCTTCTCAGGCAAGGGCAACAAAAGCAAAAATAAACAAATGAGACCACATCAAACTAAAAAGCTTTTGCACAATGAAGAAACCATTAATGAAACAAAAAGGCAACCTACTGAATGGGAGAATATTTTGCAAACAACATGTTTGATAAGGGTTAATATCCAAAATATATAAAGAGCTCAAACATCTCAATATAAAAAGGAAAAACAAAAAATCCAATTTAAAAATGAGTAGAGGACCTGAATATATATTTTTCTGAAGAAGACATATAGATGGCCAACAGGCACATGAAAATACTTGACATCACTAATAACCAGAAAAATGCAAATCAAAACTGCAATGAGATATCACCTGACTCCTGTTATTAAAATGATATCAAATAACAAGTCTTGGTGAGGATGTAGAGAAAAGGGAACCTTCATGCACTGCTAATAGGAATGTAAATTGGTACAGCCACTGTGGAAAACAGTATGGAGAGTCCTCAAAAAAATTAAAAATAGAACTACCATATGTTTCAGCAACCCCACTTCTGGGTATTTATTAAAAGAAAATGATAACACTAATTTGAAAAGATAAGTGTACCCCATTATTTATTGCAACATTATTTATAACAGCCAAGATGTGAGAGCGACCTAAGTGTCCATCAATAGATGAATGGATGAAGGATATGTGATATATGGGGCTTCCCTGGTGGCACAGTGGTTGAGAGTCCGTCTGCCGATGCGGGGGACACAGGTTCGTGCCTGAGTCTGGGAGGATACCACATTCCACGGAGTGGCTGGGCCCGTGAGCCATGGCTGCTGAGCCTGCGCGTCCAGAGCCTGTGTTGCACAACGGGACAGGCCACAGCAGTGAGAGGCCCGCGTACCGCAAAAAAAAAAAAAAGTGATATATATGTATATATATGTATGTCCCCCATCATCTCCAATACATCTCTTTGAGTTAAAGTCTACTCTATCCAATATTAATATAGTGAAATACAGGTTTTTTCCATCCATTTACCTTGATGTAGGTAAATATATATTGTATTGGGGTCTTATTTTATACTGACAGTCTTTTTTTCTTTTTTGTGGTACGCGGGCCTCTCACTGTTGTGGCCTCTCCCGTTGCAGAGCACAGGCTCCGGACGCACAGGCTCAGTGGCCATGGCTCACGGGCCCAGCCGCTCTGCGGCATGCGGGATCCTCCCGGAACGGGGCATGAACCCGCGTCCCCTGCATCGGCAGGCGGACTCTCAACCACTGCGCCACCAGGGAAGACCTCCTACCAGCTTTTGAGTTACAACTTTTTACATTTTTAATTAGCTACGCTACAGATTACAATATGCATCTTTAACTAATTAGAATCTACATCAATTTAGTACTTTATCACTTCACGAATAATGTAAGAACTTAGCAATAGCATGTTTCTATTTACTGCAAGTCCCCTACATACGAACCTTCAAGTTTCGAACTTTCAAAGATGCGAACGTGCATTCACATGTCCAATCATGTAAGTTAGTTCACGTGTACATTGGTGTACATTGTCACATGTGTGCATCCTCTACAAGTGGTTGTGCTTTTGTGTACTTTACTGTAAGTACTGCATAGAGTACAGTAGTACAGTATCTTTGTTTCAAGCCCAGGATGTCCAGAAGCAAATGTAAAAGCAGCAGTGATATAATGGGTACTGCTAAGAAGCACCAGGAATTGGAGACACAGAGAAAAGATGAAGAGAGACAAGAGGAAGAAGTAACTAAAGAACCGAAGAGATTCACAACACAGGAAACGGCAAAGGGATTTTCTTTATTTGAGGGGGCACTGTTAATTTTTGAGGCACAGGACCTGAACGTAGAACGGTACAGGAAGGTTGCAGCAGATGTTCAGAATGCAATGCAGTGCTACTGTGTCACCTATGATGAGAAAAAAAGACCTACTACCTAGACATCACTGGATCATTTTTTCAAGAGGGTGATAGAATTGAATCCAGCAAGGAACCAGAACCTATGCCATCAACATCAGGCATGAGTGAAATTGCAGCTTGCCCTCCATCTCCTATTGCTGATGATCCTTCAACTCTACCATCTCCCACCTCCTCTCCCTCCTCCAGTCAGTAACTCTTCTTGCCTGTTCACTAGATGCCAGCCCCTCTATGCCAACTGTTGTACTGTACTACTGTACTTTTCAAGGTACTGTACTGTAAGGTTAAAAATGTTTTATTTTTTGTGTTTGTTTTTTAGGTATTATTTGTGTGAAAAGTACTATAAACCTATTACAGTACAGTACTATGTAGCCAATTGTGTTAGTTGGGTACCTAAGTTAACTTTGTTGGACTTGGGAACATGTTGGACTTAACGAACTCACCCTCAGAATGTAATGAGTTCATATGTAGGGGACTTACTGTATTCTCTCCTCTTTCATTTTGCACTGTTGGGTGCTGTATTTTATCTTTATAAATGTTATGCACCATATAATACATCACTAATTTGTCTTGCTTTATATAATTTATTTTAAAGGTTTTAAAAATATTTGTATATTTACCCAAATACTTACTCTATTTCTTCCTACAGTCTTATGGATTCTTCCAAAAGTTTTCCTTTCAACCTGAAAACTTTCATTTACTATTCTCTATAATTTTGGTCTTTTGGCAGTGAATTCTCTCATTTTAATCTTTTTTAAAATGTCTTTATTTGGCTTCATTTTTCAGTAATGTCTTCAATAAATATAGAACTCTAAGTTTGCAGTTATTTGTCCTGGAACTTGAGAGCCAGTATTCCATTGTAATTTTGTCTTCCGTAGTTTGCATTTAGAAATCAGCTTTAAATCTTATGATTGCTTCTTGAACATATTGTCTTTTTTCCCCTGGCTGCTTTTAAGATTTTCTCGTCATCTCTGATTTTCAGCAATTTGACTGATGTGTCTAAGTGTGGCTTTCTTTGTATTTACCCTACTTGTAGTTTACTGAACTTCTTGAATATGTATATTGAATTCTTATTATCAAGTTTCAAAGAAATTATTGGTAATAATCTCATCAAAATGGCTCCTGACCTGTTCCATAATCTCCTCTCTTTTTGGGTCCCTAATTACACATATGTTAGGTGACTCGACAGTGTTCTGTATGTCTCTCACACTCTGTTCTGTTGGGTTTTAGTTTTCTCTCTGTACTTCAGATTGTACTTCACTGAGCATTTCTTCTGTCTCATTCAGTTGTTATAAGCCTATCAAACTGATTCTTCATTTCAGAGGTTGTAGTCTTCTCTTCTATAACGTCCACAAGTTTTGGGTTTTCTGGGGGTTTTGAAATTTCAATACTCTGTTGAATTTTTCCATCTTTCTCCATTTTCCATCTTTTTCTTTATTTTCTATAATATTTATGACTGTTATTTCAGATTACTTTTTTGCTTATTACATTCGTTTGATGTGTGTTTCTGCTTCCATTGAATTGTTTTTCTCTCCATTATATGGGTTATACTTTTTGGCAATTTTCCATATCTCATAATTTTGAGTATATGCCACAAATTCTGTATTTTAAAATGATAAATAATTTGATATATATTTTCCCTAGAGAAGGCATGTCCTTTTCTCACATGGCAGATAGTTTGAAGGACTGATCACTTAGATTTAATTGGGAACTGAGTTGTATTGAGGTTGTTCTGTGGCTTTATTTAGCATCTTTTTACTTCATGTTAAAATGTCTTGAGGATAAGAACATTCTTGAGTTTATCATTGGTTCCTTTTACCAGAAGAACTCTCTCCCAAGCATCATGACTCTGTGGGAGAGTTTTTATCTGACTTCCTACCTTAGGCTTTCAGGTCTCAGCCCAGCAAAGTCCTTAAGGGGAAACTGATGGTGAGAAGTGGGATCATTAGTGAGCTTAGGAGTCCTGGTGTTCCAGTAGGTCACACTGGCCTGAATGCTCATTAAAACATTGCCAGTTTCTTTCTTTTTTTACATATCCTCAGCTAAGGGGAGTCTCATCTTCTTCCCACTTATGGCACTTTTGCCCAGTATGAAAAATGCAACCAGCAAATTACCATAGTGACTGATAACCATTTAACCAGGAAAAACTATTTTCTTTATGGAATTCTATGTTTTTTTAGATTTTTTAGAACCACAGCTTTTCTATGTCTTCTGACATAAGTGGGATTGTAGTTTATCTGGTTTTCTCTAGTTGGTAAAGTACAGGTTTGCTGTAACTCTACATTCTAAACAGAAGTGGACTTGGTTTTCTTGTAATCAAAATACAATTTTAATAATTCAAAGTGAATAAGCATATCTGAAGAGTAAGTGTATATATATATATGTATATCTATGTGTGTGCATGTATGTATTCCCCTCGCAATCTGCCCATCTATCTTAGAGACTCATAAAAAATTCATGTTTCTAGGGCTTCCCTGGTGGCGCAGTGGTTGAGAGTCCGCCTGCCGATGCAGGGGACACGGGTTCGTGCCCGGGTCTGGGAGGAGCCCACGTGCCGCGGAGCGGCTGGGCCCGCGAGCCATTGCCGCTGGGCCTGCACGTCCGGAGCCTGTGCTCCGCGGCGGGAGAGGCCGCTAGCAGTGGGAGGCCCGCGTACCGCAAAAAAAAAAAAAAAAATTCATGTTTCTTAATTAGAAAATATGACAAAGAATAAACAATTAATAGAATGGCTTTTGTGAATACAAATTTGTTCACCAAGTCCCAAATACTTAAAACTTGTAAATTTAAGTAAAGAAAGCATTTCTTTACATTAAGAAGCTCATTACTGCTGTCCTTTCTACCTCCATAAATAATAAAGAAAAAAATAATAAGTAAACTTTTAATGGGTTATAGGAAATGTTAGAGTTTCAGCTGCATTCCTAACTTTTTTTTCCCCTTTCTTATCCCTGTGCTATGCCGCTGCTTTCCACTAGCTATCTATTTTACATTTGGTAGTGTATATATGTCAATGCTACTCTCTCACTTCGTGCCAGCTTACCCTTCCCCCTCCCTGTGTCCTCAAGTCCATACTCTATGTTTGCGTCTTTATTCCTGCCCTGCCACTAGGTTCATCAGTACCATTTTTTTTAGATTCCATATATACGTGTTAGCGTACAGTATATGTTTCTCTCTTTCTGACTAACTTTACTCTGTATGACAGACTCTAGGTCCATCCAACTCACTAGAAATAGTTCAATTTTGTTTCTTTTTATGGCTGAGTAATATTCCATTGTATATATGTGTCACTCTTCTTTATCCATTCATCTGTCGATGGACATTTAGGTTGCTTCCATATCCTGGCTACTGTAAATAGTACTGCAATGAACATTGTGGTACATGTATCTTTTTGTGCATTCCTAACTTTTGAAGTTGTGATCATGGACCACCATGTTCTCCTACACATGGCAGCTTGATGCAATGGTCAGAGACAAGACACTGTACTGGACCTCAGCTTTAGAGTCAGGTATTAGCATGGCAATACTTTCTCCATCCTATGGCATCAAGTAGCACTTTTATGTCTCTAGGTCTTTTTCAGGGAAATGGAATTGATCATATTCACCACTAGTCAATGCTAGCAAAGAATATGGCTCAGCTTAGAGGCAGCATTTTCATTATTATTTAAAAAAAAGAAAGAAAGAAACAACTCTTTTAAAAATTTTAGAATAATCAAACAACTCTATAACTTCAAATTCAAAGTATGGATACCAATATATATATATATATTTTTTTTTGCAGTACGCGGGCCTGTCACTGTTGTGGCCTCTCCCGTTGCGGAGCACAGGCTCCAGATGCGCAGGCTCAGCGGCCATGGCTCACGGGCCCAGCTGCTCCATGGCATGTGGGATCTTCCCAGACCGGGGCAGGAACCCGTGTCCCCTGCATCGGCAGGCAGACTCTCAACCACTGCGCCACCAGGGAAGCCCACCAATATTTTTATACAAGGCTATTCCAAGTAAGTCAAGAATATTTACTCTGATGCAGAAAGGGATAAAGGGTATAGCTAAACTTACTATAGTAAAGAGGACTTCTTGAACAGCTACTGACTTAGGGATACTGACAGGCAAAATTTCAGAATTATTGTAAGTAAAATCTTGATTTTCTTATAAAACTGGAAAAATAGTATTATATTTACTTTCTTTTCTAAGATTTGTATGTATGTGTCTGTGTCTGTGTGTGTGTGTGTATGTGACTGTGTCTATGTGTATACATACACATATATTTTCAAGAAAACTCCATTCCCTCAAATAATTAAGTTACTGATGAATGATCACACTCATTCAGATCAAACTAAGGCATTTCTTTTCTAAGCACAAGACATTCAATCTTCATCCTCTAGTCCAAAGAACAAAATCTTTTCCCATATGTCTATGACAGAAGTTATATTTTTAATCTTATTTAAAAAGTAAAATTTTCCTTTAAATCTTCATTAAATTAGATTCAATTTCCAGGAAAGGTAGGGCTAAGATAGAAGTTTAACATTCCTTCTCTGTTTCAGGGTACAATTATACAAATTGCCTTTTTCATTCAGAAATTTTAAATACCCATTTTTACCAAAGTTTTTAAAACTCCTCAGTTTGTTTGGATAGGAACTCTGTATAAAATATAATGCAAAATAACTCATTTCTAATGGGCATTGGAAGATCTGGCCAGGAAAAAGAGATTCCTTTATTAAGCTTAACATCTGGCAATTTAAAAATCAAACATATGACTCAAAACAGAAAAGAAATTCTTCTAAAATACACTTTGGTTTAAATTCCTATTATTTCCCATGAAGCATTTTGGAGAATATAAATATTAACTTAGCATCTGAAAGATAATAAAATAATGATTGGTTGTCAAATATGATATGACAAAATGAGAAGAGAAAGTTTACAATTTGATCTGTCAAATAAGTTCACTTTTTGTCACAAATAAGTTCACTATTTGATCTGACTATATTGATTGTCAATACAGTCTCTTTGGACTGTATAAAAAATAATATTAAATAACGGCATGAGAAATATTCACTTTTTACACTGTATTTTTATATTTTATATTTATATTTATTTATATATTTATATTTAAATTTACTCTATAAAAATTAACAAGAATATTGACTTGTTGACAAAAAAAAACCCAGCATATTCCACTGTTCCTCCTTAATCCAAAGGGTTAAATTTGCACTGCAAAAGAAACATCAAGATATTTCACATTTTAAATTCTAAGACATGATTCTCAAAATGTAACTATACTCATTTAATGATGATAATACTCCACTAAGTAGATACTTTAACTTAGAATTTTAAAGGTAATCTCAGAGAGAAATTATGTTTTTCTCCTAACTCATCAAGAACCTTGCCTTTATCATTTAATCTTCCTAGAATTTTAAATACTTGGTGCAGGAAATGAATACTTTCTCATATAAAGTAATCAAAGTGGCATAAGAATCTAAAAATATCATACCACTGGTCAACACATGCAAAATACTTTGATGATAATCCAAGGAAATTTTTGTCTTAGTGTCTAACTATTTCCTGTGATGTTAGCCTATTTCAATATTTCTGAAACTGTGTTGCCTGAAACTGCGTTGCCAGTTGTAATATATAATTTAATACATAATTTTACCTCAGACCTTCTGCACCATATAGTTTAATTCTGTACCACTTCTTAACATTACAAGCCTATAGCCATCATATGCAAACACAGTGAGTGGAAATTATATTAACTACATTAATATGTAACTACTTTTGCCACTTAACTTCCTAATATATTTTTCATTATCTATAAATAAGAGGGCTTGTTGGGCTAAAAACATATCTATGGGAATGGGTCCTTCTAACTCTACCTATAGAAGTTTGTGCGTTATCCTGCTATTGGCTGAGGGTTTTCATCCACAAAATAGTTTTGTTACTCTTTGATCCAACTCCCAGTACCATGGCTTCTCTCTATTGCAGCATTTCCACATCTGCATAAACTATTATACCTCTGTCTGAAGGCAAGCTTTTCATTGATCCCTATTCCAAAAATCTTCTCTCACCAAACATTTGGTGATTTTAGTAGTTTCTACTGACTTTGGGAGGAAGGGCACACAGCATAATCATCCTGTAGCCCCTCATTCTAACAATCACATTTTCCCACTGGCTCCTGTCCCAAAGAAACAAATACATCTTCTCCTTCCTCACTAGTCTTCACCCCTCAACTCTGATTTCTCATCAAACATTTCTCCCTTCATCTGAGGCCCTCTTTGTTTTACTCTCCACTCTGAGCGCTTATATTAAAGCATTTATTTTCAAAAAGAATGCAGCTCACTTCCTAAGAGATATTAGAATAATAAGGTTTTTTTCTATTTTATCATTTGTTTTGACATAAAACATCCTTCTAAAAGAACCCTAGTTTTAATTTTCAGGAATTTTGTAAAATTTTCATCATCATCATCATAATCATCATCTCTTCCTTCTTGCACTCTCATGATTTTCTTAAAATGTGGTCACTGCTCTTCTCAATCTTCATTTTTCCAACTTCTATTTTTTCTTTAATATGTTTAAGAAAAATGTCTCATTGCTCTTTTTTCAGGATTGAAGTTTTATTAAATCATCTTTATGGAGTTATGAGAACCTAACAACATTTGATCATCATGGTTCCTGTTGCTTTGGAGAAAATAAACTCCTTAGTCCTTCCTGAATATGACTGATACCAATAAATAAAAATATGAAGAAGTCATCTACCTTAATCAGGACTTGGAAGAAAATATGGCCTAAAAATCAGTATCTTTCTAAGTCACTACTGTGAAGCAAACATGCTATAATATTAAAATCTGGTCAGTAATAGTTCAAGATTTGAAAATTTAGACAAAAAGTATATTTTGCAGCCTATCTAGCATACTGTTTTTTTGGCAAATGATTTTTGAGCACTTAACATTGGCCAGGAAAAATTATGTCACAAAATTGTATTTCAAAATAAAACATGCAATAAATTTCACTTTGAACAGAATATAATCTTGAAAGGATGTATATTGAAATATAAACTATTGGATGGGATTAAAACAACCACAATTCTTTGTCTTAATCAAAGATAGGTTTACAATATGAACCCTTGATGTAATCATACAGATACAATGCCTTTTTTTTTTTTTGCTCAGAAACAAATAGGTATAAATTCAAGGTATAAAGATTGCACAGGCATCTATAAAAGCTTTTAAACTATTCTTCCAAAGCTGCCCTACTAGTTATAGATTGAAAAAAAATCCATTATTAAAAGAGGGATCAAAACAGGCTGCAATTATGCCCAGTTAATCCCCTCAAAACAGTGTGGTATTTCTTCACCAAAGTAATTATTTGCACAGGAGAGAAAATAACAACCATATAGAGCAAATTAAAACTTTACCTTCAGATGCTACCTCAATTGTTATGCAGATTTCACTCTGTGCATTCATTGACCAGAAAGAGAACCAAATAATAAGATTTTTCTTCTCTAAGAAAAACTATTTTAATATTATTTATTCCCCAAATAGTTGAAAATGATTATAAATGTCACCTATTTTCTCTTTTATATGACCATATACATTTGAGCACACTTATGTCTTTAAATACCCATGTATTGAAAAGGTGAGCAAACACATCAAGCATTCTTAGAATTTCTGTAGGCTGCACCTGAATGCATGTGCAAACACACATCAAATGACCACTGCCATGTACAAACTGCTTGTTTAGGCTTTTTTAAATACGACGATCACATGTTTAAATGTCATGCTGGGATTTAGTTAACTAAGGTGGCAGGTTCTTAAGATGGAGAATTTATTATGTTGAAATTTTCCTAATGCAAGACTGAAAAGGAAAAAAATATGTCAGCTTTTATTTATCTCCAATATAAATACAGGCAATTTAGTTCTTCCCCAAAATACAGGCGGATTAGATGAGTTAGACAGTAGTCAATTCATTTTGCATAGGAATGGCTCATTAAAAAAAAAGGGCCCTGCATTTGTATTAAGCTCTGATTGGACAGAGCACAAAATGAATTTACAGTGTCACTCAGAGATGTAGCAGGACTAATGAGGGAGGAATGGTGCAGCGCAGGGTGGGTAAATCTGTAGTGTGTTCATTCATTCCTTCAGCTGGTACCGCTCATGAAACTGAGGTGTCCCTCATTATGCATGTGTCCCAGGGGCATTCTTTAATATTTTAATAAATAACAACATCAGCCCAACAAGAAATTAATGAATAGTATCATTAATAATGAGCTGGAGTCTTGTAGTGATGGGACAGATATTAAATTGAACCACTGTGGTGCTATCTCTAGAGACTTGGGTTATTTCCAGTGGCAAACAAGGCGTCTGAATGAAGCAACCACTGCTTTGTGCCAACAGCTTTTACAACAGGTTGGGAGTAATAAAAGAGGATTTTCTGCACGATAAAGTTAAGCCCTAGAAAATCTGCTGGTGTAGATCGGTGTGAAAAGTACTGCCAAACGTGATCCTTAATTAAACTTTAATTAAGATAAAGCTTTTATTTTTTTTCTCTTCCAAGAAAAGTAGCAGCCAAATGGGCCCTGGCTATTTTCTACCAAAATCTAACCTAAAATCATTTTGTAATATACCACAAAAATTATGCTCAAATAATATTAAGGTGTTGACTTAAATCCACCAAATGAGAATTTTATTAGGAATAGTTGAAATGGCATAATTGCCCACCAAAATAGTAAGAACATGTGTGCATATCTGGAGTTGTATGAACAACGAAGTTGTTCCCTGTCTCAGTGTCTCACTTTCTATTATTTTCATATTTAAACCACTAAAATTTTTCAATTTTGTTTCACAATATTGAGAATATTTTACATTGAAAACAATGATATAGGTTATATAACTTTTCAGTTAATCTTGAGTCTCAAATTAAATTCAGATTAGATAAAATTGTTCATAAAATTAATAATTCTCATCAATTAAAAAAAAACTGCTTCAGACACTGAAAAAATTCTTCAGTTTTCATTCCTCTAACTACATGATGTATTGCTGTTAGTTTTATTCGTGTTAATAATTTTATTCTTGTATTTTTGTAAACTGAGGTGGTATAATTTGGTTCTTGCTTCTCAGCAAAACTGTAATTGTGCAAAGAGATGTGTTATGCTGAGCACCGAATATAATATTTGGAATAATAACAGTAACTATTTTATTCAAATATTTTACATGGAGTATTGAATGTTATTATTGTGGAGTTTCTATTTTCTACTTACCTAATTTTTTCTACATTGTAAAATCTTAAAATATATGATTTTAAAATTATTTTTATGGAAACTTAAAATTCCTTTTTAACACGAAAATCTACATTTGATATTTTAATAGAAGAAAAAGTGGTTGCAATGTATACACATTGCTGCAACGCTCTATGCTTTTTATTCACGTGTGACTATATGCTTTATTACATGGTGACAGATTTTAAACAGTTTGCTTCTTTAGTAGACAGTTTTCAGATTTATAAGAATTCTAATATTAAGTGGCTTGAATATAATGTATGTTAGTTTTATTATATCTTCGTAGTTTATCTCTGAATTTTTTATACAGTATAAAATTAATAGCTGCCACTTATTTAAGGAATGGTTCCCAGATATCATAAAGCTTAATTCCATAAATAGGAACAAGACTAATTCTATAACTAGGATATCAGTAAAGGGTATACAAGTTTTTAATCACCATATGGCCTTTGCCCAGCGTAGTTATGGAGCAATCTAAAACTAATGCCAAGCTGCCCCTAAGTAAACTTTGTAAAGCAGATTCATATTTTTGCTCTATCTTCTTCATTTTTCTTCTTTTTGGTATTGGGTCCACACAATCTCTAGTAAATTTTAGGAAATAAACATCCCTCCCGTTCTGAATAGTGGCAATTAGAAAGGATAAACTAACCAATTATCTCTAAGGGGAGCTATAATTTTATGGTTAGTATTATGTCATTAAAAATAGTCTCAGACTGATGGAGCAGTTTGTCTTAGACAAGAACAATGGCTATAAGGCTCAAGGTGTTAAGTAAGTAGAATACCTTAGTTAGTTCTCTCTGATATGCTTGTAAATAGTGAAAGGTGTTGTTGAGATCAAGGTGAGTCAATGACATAAGATGAAGAGCTAGGGCTCTTAAACTCAGCAAAAAGCCTTTTATTCATGGCCCTATGTATCCCACTTTGTTTGATTCTATCTCCTTTTTACAACATGCATACACAGACCTTAAGTCAAATAAACATTTAAATTAGTTCTACTCTAGCCAACTTTGAAACATTTGCAACGCACAAATTATATGATTTTGCTTGAGGAAGCTTAGTGTTTCAAACTGAGTTCCATCAAATGTTGTCAATAATTTTTTTTTTGCCTCAGAACTGAATTAATCTAGTTTATTAAAGGCAAAAAATTACAACTGCAGGCTTCCCTGGTGGAGCAGTGGTTGAGAGTCCACCTGCCGATGCAGGGGACGTGGGTTCGTGCCCTGGTCTGGGAGGACCCCACATGCCACGGAGCGGCTGGGCCCGTGAGCCATGGCCGCTGAGCCTGCGCGTCTGGAGCCTGTGCTCCACAACGGGAGAGGCCACAACAGTGAGAGGCCCGCGTACCGCAAAAAAAAAAAAAAATTACAATTGCATATCTGACAAAAGCATATTCTAACTGTGCAATTGAGACCCTATAATTTATATCATATCATATACTCATAGGATATAACCTTAGCATGTATATATATATATATATATATATATATATATATATATATATATATATATATATAATTTGTAGTCTCCATCTTGATTCCAGTAATTTATATAGATCATAATTGGATCTTCCTACACATGAAAACTCTAAGTACAAAGATGTTCACCAGACAATTATTTATAATAGAAGAAAATTGGAACTATCCACAAATTACAACAACAGGGAGCTATTAAGTGAAATATGCAATAGCCTGTCGGGTAGCAGGTTGTAAAAGAATTAAAGACTGACAATTAGATGATAAATGCATGTGTTAATGTATGTGTTATGAGATAAAAATTTAAAAATTAAATTCAAAATTATAAATAAAGACAAGAAGAAAATACATGTATAAGATCATGGAAGCATTGTTCACAATAGCAAAATCTTAGCAGACTAAATGTTCATCAGAGGAGAATGGATATATGAATTTGTATATTCTCTTACTAGAATATATATAGAAGTCAAAATGACTTAACTACAGTGGCATGTTACAATATAGTTGAATCTGAACACCTATAAAATAAGAAAAGAAGGCTTAAATAATTAGGTTCCATACGATACCCTTTGTATGATTCTAAAAATAGCACAAACATACCACATCACACAAATGCAACAAGCATATACCAAAAGAAAAGAAAAGTAATTATAAATATGGGATTCAGGGTGATAGAATGAGGGAGAGCTTATAGGTAATGGTTAAATTCCAAGCAGGGTGATGGATTCATGGGTTTTTATATAATGCAGATAGATTGATGATGATAATGAATAAAATGATGATGATGATGAAGAGGAAGAAGAAGGAGGAGGAAGAAGAAGGAGAAGAGGAAGAAGATAAAAATAGATGATATATAGATATATAATAGATATATACATACATACATACACAGAAAATAGGAGAGCTAAATTAACAAGGTATCATCATTGATGATTATGATTCATCCATTTCTATATACCTAAATCCCGTGACATAAAGTGAAGGTGAAAATGGTAGTATGTTTTAGTGGTTAGGATCATAAAAATTTCAACCAGACAGACTTAGCTTTGAGTCCCAACTTAACCACTTAATAGTGTTTGAACAGAAGAAGAATTATATGAACTCTTTGACCCTTAGACTCCTCATACATAAACTAACAGTATCCTTCACACTGCTGTACAGCATATCATATATAAAACACCTGGCAAAATACCTAACACATAGCATATCCTCACAATAACTCTTAGGATCATTAAATATACTTATCATCAAATAATTAAATATATATTATATATAATGATATATTACATATTACATAAAATTATATATATAATTTAAATAAAACAAGCATATAGTAAGACTAGAATAAAATATTTCATATCTTGACTTTGGCTATTTCTAAACAACATGACAAGAAATTAGTTTTAGTTCCCTGTTCAATATATGCTAATTTTTCTATAATAAATATGCATTTATAGAAGCCTAAAAACAGATCCTGTCTCCCAGTAGGACTAAACATAGTACATGAGGATGGAGTAGGACATTATAAGGTAGTTATGCCAAGAGCCAAATGAGTGGGGAAAACATCACCAACAGACATATTGAAAAGGAGGAAAATTGGGAGAAGAGAAAACATTTAAGATAATGTTAAACATTTGGAAAGCTGTATAAAAGTCCCTTTATAAATGAGCATATTCTGTGTTTTAAAACTGATTTTAACATCTATTTTGAGAAAATAAAATGTAGGACTTCTCTGGTGGCAGAGTGGCTAAGAATCCGCCTGTCAATGCAGGGGACACAGGTTCGAGCCGTGGTCCGGGAAGATCCCACATGCTGCGGAGCAACTAAGCCAGAGAGTCACAACTACTGAACCTGAGCTGTAGAGCCCGTGAGCCACAACTACTGAAGCCCTCACGCCTAGAGCCAGTGCTCTGCAACAAGAGAAGCCACCGCAATGAGAAGTCCATGCACTGCAACAAAGAGTAGCCCACGCTTGCTGCAACTAGAGAAGCCTGTGCACAGCAATGAAGACCCAACGCAGCCAAAAAAAAAAAAGAAAAAGAAAAAGTATATAAATAAATAAATAAATAAATAAATAAATTTATTGAAAAAGAATTTTAAAAAAAGAAAATATAAATAAAATTGTGTAAAGGCATGAATTAGAGCACTATTTATATTACTGAATTTGTATTGGAGGCAATTTCTGCCCAAAGCAGTTGATGGTGATGTTGTTGATGATGATGATAATGTTGGGGTTGGTATATGAAGATGATGGTGGTGATGGTCAAAGGTGATATAATAATAATAAAAATAGTTAACATTCATTGAGCAATGAGAGGACACCTGCATGACTATAAGTGTTCCACAATTATGAACTAATTGGTTTTTTAAAACAATCCTACAGTATTATTTTCTGCATTTTACAAATAAATAAACTGGCAGTTTCTTGTAAAACCTTCTAAAGTTTATCTAAAATGTTAAAGTTATGAAGCAAAGAAGAATCAAACTCAGACTTTCTGACTCTAAAAGACAGAATACTATAAAACAATGAAAAATAAGATTTACAATGAAACTGTGGTCATGTGAGAAAGTACTTACAATGTTAAGTGTAACTACATTGTATAAAATTGTGTAAACACAGATATGAATTTAGGTTTTAGCAACATTTTCAACTGGGCCTATGTATTTTTCTCTCCAACTACAAGTACAGAGAAAAGCTGGCTATTATGTATGTAATATTATAAAAATTAGTAGAAAGAGAAATTCCTGAGTGTCAAAGAGAAAATAAAGCTTAAAGCAGAGTGGTACTATTTATTACTGGTCGGTGTTGCAGGAGCCTAGGTAAAAGTGCTCTAAAATTTAGGAGCTATAAATTAGGGAAGGCAGTTTTAATCCATAAAACTTTGAGAAAAAAAAATAAAAACAAAACCCTATCAGGTCAGGGAAGACGCAGGCTTTACCTATGCCCAAAATTTCTAGGTAGAAAAGTAAAAAGTCATCTATGAGGAGAAATCAAAAGCACAAGCTTATAATAAACATGAGTGCAGAGTCAAAATTCTACCTGCATTTATTCATTCAACAAACATACTATAAAATAAAACAATAATAATAATGATAACTCACATTTGGTGGAATTAAAAATAAGATGAAACTAAAATACAAGAGAGTAGTATAATGGAAATGAAAATGTGAGGAAGAGGTTTTAGTTAAAGTATGTTGATTATTATATGGTATCTAGAGGACAGACATGTCCATGGACTCATTTGGTACAGTATGTTGGCTGAAATGCAAGGGCCACCACTTAAAGAAAAAAAATAAAAGAATGAATGAATCATTTCCAAAACAGTGAAAGGAAAAGTCTTGGAGTAGGGGGAGCAAAAACAGTCAATAATACAATAAAAGGTAATAAGGAGAAATAAGTAAAGAAAGAATATTATAAATAAAACTCATAAAACCACAATTCATTTATATGAGTTATCCTAATAAATGTAAAAAGATAAAAATTTCCTTTTAAGACACCATTTCTAAGTTTGGATTTTAAAAAATCTGTCCACATGCTCTTTATAAGAGACATGCCTAAAACCAGGCAAATGCTAACCCAAAGCAGCAGGTATGGCAATACTGGTATCTGACAAATTAGGTTTTAAGGCAAAAATGATTTAAGGGAAGAGGGAGGTCATTCAATTGTCATAAAAATGGCAATTCATCAGGAAGATATAATAATGCTAAAACTGCTTGAGCCTAAAAAGATAGCCTCTAACATAAATACAAGGAAGAAAAAAACTATTAAAAGAATTTGAAACACATATGATCAATCACACTGGGAGATTTTAACTTACCACTTTCAGGAACCCTTTGGAAGAGCAGAAAAAATATTTGTAAAATTTTGCATATTAGAATAAATAAACCATCATTAAAGAGGATACTGGTGAGAGTTGCAAAAATTCTGGAAATATCACATATTTTTTGACAAGGATTTGATCTGTCAAAAAATAATAAAGTCTCAACTATAGTACCTTCTACCTAATCATTATGTTCTTATGTTTTCTGAATGCATTTAGTAGTCCTTAGCTTAGCTAATAGTTCATTGGATGGTTCCCAGATAACCTTAGAGACTGGAAGTACTTCATGAAGAAGTTTCATTAATTCTGTTTGTAAAATATTAAAAACAAGGATGAGAATGAAACTTTTATGACTCAATTTAACTTTACTAAATTTACTGTAAAATCTCCTTGTTAAAACATGGAAAAAGATAATATATATACTACTGTTTTTTAAGTAATTATGTGTATTATGTATACATTTTTAAAATATAAACTTTTTAAAGGTATGTTGACATAGATAGTAAATATAGTGGAATTTATATGCACTTATATGTGTATGGATTATCTCAAGAAGAATATTTAAGAAACTGGTGGGAATGATTACTTTGGGGAAGGACATGAGCTGGCTGGGAGATAAACATAAGACGGAGGTTGATGTTCACATTACACCTTGTGCTCATTTTGAACCACGTGCATGTTTTACTTATTCAAATAAATAAAATTTGCTTTCAAAATGTACCTATTAAATGAAGTGTTAGTGACAGTTAATAATTCATATAGCTTAATATTATTTTCTTTAAAAACTGCCAATGCATTTACAACAGGATGTCAATGATGAAAAATTATGCATAAAAAAGAAATTTATGCAGTTATATTAACAGTAGTATACTCTGGATGATAAAATACTGGATTTTATTACTCATTTTTTCTGAATATTTAACTTTCACATTGAACATGTATTAAAAATCAAGGATAGAAAAAATTAAATACTATTATAATCATGAGCTTGTGTATTAATAGTAGAATTGTGAAAGAAATGACACATAGGAAAGAGGTTTTGAAATAAGCCTAAATAGGAATTTTTAACTGATTGGATATTGGCAGGTGAGGAAAAAAAGAAAAGGATTTAAGATTCTGAAGACTGGCCTGACAAAATAGTAGTTATTAACAGATACAGGGAAACTGAAAAGAGGACATTTGAGTTTTAAGTTATGACAAGACATGAAGTAGAAATGTTTAGCAATTTTTTTTAAAGTTTTAAGAATGGATTTTTAAATAGAACCTCCAAGAAGGTCAATGAGCTGTTGTTTGGATTTCAAAGCCTTTTATTAACTGGCACTGTCTAGCTTCTACAGGCTTAAATCCAAGAAAACAATAATATATCAACAGTAAAAATACTGAAATAAATGGCAAGTTACAAACTGATTTATTGCATATTACCTCATTCACACTGTGAGGAAGAAAAAATGGTTATTATAAGATCTATTTACCAATGAGGAAACTGAGATTCTTGAAGTCATTAATAGTTTGCCCTGGAGAGAGAATTTAGGTCTTTTGACTCTCTGATCAGAATTGTGGGTGATGTCCATAGGAAGTCAGACCAATCTATCTAAACAAAATAACATACTTCCTATATGATTGACAGATGCAGGGATACTTTAACCTGTGTAAATCATTATTTTTATCCTTTAAATTAGCTTTTTATTTCAGCAATACGGTCATTGATTTTTCTTAGCCCTGTTTCAAAATATAAATTTAATTCTTACATATTTTTTATTGTGTTACCTAATTTGGCTATTTTGAAAATACTCTACAAACTTTAGAACAAAATTACAGGGTATTTGGCAATGAAAAAATGAGCAGAAGACCTGAGTAGACATTTTTCCAAGGAACACACACAGATGACTAATAAGCACATGAAAAGATGCTAAACATTGTTAATCATCAGATAAATTCAAAAGAAACCACAATGAGATATCACCTCACACCTGTCAGAATAGCTGTCATCAGAAAGACCACAAATTACAAATGCTGGTGAGGATGCAGAGAAAAGGGAACTTTTGTACAATGTTGGGCAGGAATGTAAATTGGGGCAGTGGCTGTGGAAAGCAGTGTGGAGGTTCCTCAACAAACTGAAAATAGAACTACCACATGATCCAGCAATTCCACTCCTGGGTATATACCCAAAGAAAATGGAAACACTGATTTGAAAAGATACATGCACCCCAATGCTCATAGCAACAGTATTTACAATAGCCAAAATATGAAAGTAACCTAAGTGTCCATAAACAGATGAATGGGTAAAGAAGATGTGGTATAGATAGATAGATAGATAGATAGATAGATAGAGATATTTATAGATATAGATATATTATATATATAGATATATATAATGGGTAAAGAAGATATAGTGTATATATATATACACACACATATATATAACATATTATATTATATATAGATAAATAGATATATCTATATCTACATATAATATAGATATAATAGATTAGATATAGATAGATATATCTATATATAATATAATATATTATACATAGATATATATAGATATAGATAGAAAGATCTATATATAATATATTATATAGTATATAGTATATATGCTAAATAGATATATAATATATTATATATAGATATATAAAATGGAATATTACTCAGCCATAAAAAAGAATGAAATTTTGCCATTTGCAACAACATGGATAGACCTGGAGGATATTATGCTTAGTGAAATAAGTCAGACAGAAAAAGACAAGTACTCTATGTTATAACTTACACATGGAATCTAAAAAGATAAACCAGACTAGTAAGTATAACAAAAAAAGAAATAGACTCACAGATATACAGAACAAATTGGTGGTTACCAGTGGTGGGAGGCAACATAGGGGTAGGGGATTAAGTGGTACAAACTACTATGCATAAAATAAATATGCTACAAGGATACATTGTACAGCCAGGGAATACAGCCAATATTTTATAATAACTATAAAGGGAGTATAATCTATAAAAAATTTGTATCAGTATGTTGTACACCTGAAACTAATATAATGTAGTAAATCAACTACACCTCAATAAAAAAATAAATTAATTAAAATTACAATGTGGGGCATTTGGAAGGCAACTATTTTTATGTTTTATCTTATGAATTATTGCCATGAGCATAGTATCAACATTCTTGAAATAGAATCATTAACTTTCATGTGAGTCTTTCACAGTAGCAAAATTGAATCAATGTGGAGCAGTAGGTATACAGTTTTGTGCATATTATGTGTTTTCTCTTTCCTCTATTTCCAACATTAGTATTTAAGAGTTCTGATCTCTGTTTATAATACTGCAGAATGTAAGCATGAAATGGATGCCAAACACCATTATTTCTAAAGGAAGTATTTATTCTAAAAAAGTACATTTTATAAACAGCAACCAAAGCCTCTCAGCATCATCAATGGACAGGGGCTCTTGTTGTCAGTTCTCCTTATATTAACAGATCAGTTAAAGTGGCGACATTCAAAAAGCATCTAGTGGTTTTGATTATAGAGCATTGTTGTTGGGGTCTCTGAAGGCTCTCCTTAGTTCTGAGTGATGAAAAGGCATCATATATACAAAACAAATGGCCAATTTAGAGAGTCCAGTGTCTACCATTTGAGTGACGACTTCCTTGAACTTTGAATAATAATCTCCCACCTTCTGCTATGGTCTGAATGTTTGTGTCCCCCCCCCCTAAAATTCATAGGTTGAAACCCAACCCTCATTGGGAGATGGAGCCTTTGGGAAGTGATTAGGTCATGAAGGACTGGAATTAATGCCCTTATAAAAGAGATTCCAGAGAGCTAGTTAATCCCTTCCACTATATGAAGACACAGTGAGAAAGCGCCATCAATGAACCAAAAAGTGAACCCTCACTAGACACAGAATCTGCCAGTACCTTGATCTTAGCCTTCTCAGACATTAGAACTGTAAGAAACAAATTACTGCTGTCTATAAATCACCCAGTCTCTGGTATTTCGTTATTTCAGCCCAAACATACTAAGACACCCCTTATAGGAAGGAGTAGCATTAGTTTGGCTTTCTAGAAACAATTTTTGTTTCTGGGCATGATTATTTGTGCTTCCTGAATTCACAGACTGGCTAAAGAAGAGCTTGTTAGCACTGACAGCTAGATTTTGAAAGAAGTTTACACTAGACCTTTGACTTGAGCTATTTGTGCCAAGTTCTGCACCCAGAATTGTGTGTGGGCACTAACTGCACCAAGGATGTAGAAGTTGTGAGCACTTATAATTTCAAAATGAGGTCAGATGGCTAATTGTGCTGGCTACTGGTGATCTGTTGGCATAACTACCTAACTCCAGCCCATTTATTTGTATTTGTGATTTGAAGTTCAAACTAATTGAAGCAACAACAACTATAGAGATTGAAGAAAGGGGATCATTGCTTTTAGATCTGACTCTGCATATCTTCTTCTGTCACTTAAACAACCTCCCTGTCCTCTTGAAAATAGGATGCTTATTTAATTCTGGCAATAAGTAGTGGGCAAGATATTCAACATACTGATAAATTATGGAGTAAGGAAATTGTTTTTATTGAAGTGTGTTATTAATTAGAGCATAATGAAATAGTTAGGTGGCCTTTTCAATTGACAGCTAGGAGTTAAAATTCAAAAGAGCTGTTTATTATAGAGTACAAATGGCATCAAGATTCCAGAGTAGAATATGAGGAAGGTATGCCTCTGTACACACTAAGTGCTCTCATTTCTGGTGACTCTATCATGCAGTTATGATGCAGTAGCAACAAAGTCTTTTTTGATAGCTTTCTCTTAGCTTTTCATTTCCTGTGTGGGGTTAAGATAGTGGGCATTCCTCCATTTTTCTGATACAAGTCAATCTACACTAGACTAATACAATAAAACCATAGCAGTGATCTATCTAAAAAGTCACACTTTGTTTAAATGACAATAGCTTATTTTATGCTTCCAATCCAAAAAATTCAGCCTAAAAATGGGAACTGATTCACGTATTCTTAAATTGTTTAATGAGTATATTAAGAGAGAGTTAATACTATGATGGTATGTAACATTATATACCATGTTACACCAATGCTATATGTATAATTATGGGCATGTAACTTCTATACCCATATCCATTTGAAAATGTGTGTATCTGAGATTCTGTGTGTATATACACAATGGAGAATACTGTTTAGTCTCTAAATGATTTCTCCCTACCCTTAATCTGTATTTAATCAGGAAACCATTCTGTAATGAGAAAACTGTTCATTTTAGTCTTTTATGTTTGCAATCCCAAGGTTCCTCCTTAGTGATTACATTTAGTAACTCCCTTTCACAGTCTGAAAGCACAGGCAGTTTTTCCATAATAAAGGCTGGATTAGCATGTATCAGGAAGAGACACCACCAGCTGTCACTTCGAAATCAGACCACTCAGCCCTATTCGAGATGACAATAGATAAACTGATAAGAGACAAGCAGTTTTCCTGTATTTATCCCGTAAGTAAATACAGGCTAACATTTTCTGTAATAAAGCTATAAAAAGGGTCAAAACATGAAAGTTCCATTTAAATATGATAAACATTATTGGCAGGGAAAAATTCACTTCAGGACGTTGTGTTATTTCATTCATTCAGTTGAGATGTTATAATCGTCATTAATATTTCTACTTCTCTTTGCGGATGTGTTATCTTCTCATTTGACAATATTCAAAGTTATATTTGCTGTGCAAAATCGAGGATACATATGTATAAAGACAGAATCCAAAATGATTAAAACATTAAAAAATACCTTCTCTTCTAAGGATTTCTGCATATCATGGTATTTCAGAGAATTCTCTGAAACCAAAATTAGTAGAGGAATTTTAATTCTCACTATGTTTAGCAAGTAGAATGCTTCAGGCAGCCCTCAAATATTGCTTAACACTGTTAAGCTGTTCCTGACTATAGGAAAACTAAGATAAAAGACATATGGGCGATATGTATCAATGAGAGATTTAGGAAGCACTTGTTATTGATAATGGCTTTCAGTAATCAGGAAATTAGGAGAACATGATACTCTGATCATCACCATTCAAAATAGTGGTTTTGGAGATTTACATGATGACTGTTGGATTTAAAGCCTTTTAGTCAAATGATTTTGTTTTCAATTTTTCTTCATTAATTGCTTAAATTACAAAACAATACGTTCTCTTTTCAAGTATTGAAAAAGTATCCATCAAGTATATATATATATATATATCAAGTATACATCACCCTCTCTGCATTTCCACCCTCTCAGCTAATTTTTATTATCAGATTGGTATCTGTCTTTACATGACTTTTTCCATGTATTATCATCCCCATGTTAGAGAAAATGAGAGCAGTACAGACAGTTGAAGTACCTTGCAAAAGATACAGACCTAGTAAGTAATAGAGCCAGGATTTCAACAAAGGCAGTCCACATCCAACACTCACATCAAAACCATTATGCTAAAAGCCTGCTTCTATCAGATTTGATGGTTGCATAAATGAATGGGGTGAGGTAAAATTTAAATTTGATTCTCATATGCAGTTTTGGGCAAATGAGTTCTGTTATTAGCACATATTGGTCTCAAAAGGAAGGAGGAGGTTTGGAATAGGAGTGATGTAATAAGTTCATTTTGGTAAATTTAGTTATATTCAAAAGGGCATTCGAGCTTCAGATGCCAGTAAGATTTCCAGTTGTGGATGTTCAGCAGGCACAACAGCAAACAAAAGATGTCTGGGTGTGGGCTTCCCTGGTGGCGCAGTGATTGAGAGTCCGCCTGCCGATGCAGGGGACACAGGTTCGTGCCCTGGTCCGGGAAGATCCCACATGCCGGGGAGCGGCTGGGCCCATGAGCCATGGCCGCTGAGCCTGCACGTCCGCAGCCTGTGCTCCGCAACGCGGGGGGGCCACAACAGTGAGAGGGCCTGCGTACCGCAAAAAAAAGAAAAAAAAAGATGTTTGGTATGGATATACAGAATCAAGAGCATAAGCATACAGGTAAAGAACAGAAAAATAAAGTCTGAAAGAAGTAATCAGAAATCCAAGGCCAAAAAAGAAAAAATGGAGACACAGAAGCCAAGAGAGTTGAGCGTTCCAAAAAGAAGAGAGTAAGACAGTCAAAAATGTCCATCACTTCAGATAGGCAAGTTAAAGGAAAACTGAAAGGAGAACATTGAATGTGGCACTGGAAAAATCATTCTACATTTTTGCCAGACCAATTAGTGGAGATGTAAATAAATTGAGATGGTGAAAGGAGAAAACATTTTTATAACGCTAACTAGAACAGAAATTGGTTGTCCAAGGGAATTGCTGTTCAATGGTAGTTTCATTTGTATTGTTTTGACTAATTTTGTCTTACCTTAAGTGGAAGAGAACATTGTGTATACAATCAGCCCTCCGTATACATGTGCTTCACATCTGCAGATTCAACCAACTGCATATGACAACCAAGGGCAGTTGGTTGACAACCGCAGATGAGGGGGTGGACTGTATTCACTGCAATACATCATTTTATATAAGGTACTTGAGCATCACAGATTTTGCTATCCACAGGGGTTCCTGGAATCAATCCCAACGAATAACAAGGGACAAATGTATTTACAAGCTGCAGGAAAAGAGTCAGGGTGAAGGTAGGGAGAGTGGAGAGGAGAAAATCTGTCCTGCTCATCATCTGATCCCTAGTGTTTTCCACAGCATCTCTTACTGACTAAGTGCTTGACCCCCCAAACTCTCTGATCTGAAGAATAATAATGCACAAGTTGTTCCCAGAAGGAGAATTTCACCCTCTGGAATTTTTATTTAATAGTGAATATCTTTTACTCTGAAAATCAAAAAAATATATATGGCTGGGAATCTGAGAAAGGATTCCCACATATTCTGGTCAATACTTTTAACCCCTTTAGTCTCTGATTCCTACAATTTCCACCCAGGACTAAAAGCCCCTTTAAGGGCCCTGTGGCCCTGTCATGTCTTTGGATCCAGAGAACCGAGCCTCAACTCTCCTCTTTTCTTCACTCTGGGGTATGATTCATGTAGTGTTTACTGGGTTAAAAGACTAAGATGGTTCAAGAGTCTACCAGTACTCAGGCTGTCCTCATGCTTACCCAGCCTCCCCCCTTGGCAGACACAGGGCAGAGCTGGCTAGACTACCATCCACTGCTTTGCCCCTGCTACCTGTGGCTGACGGTTTCCAGAGACTCCTAACCTCCCAAAAGCTAAGAAGCTATAGTATTTTAACATTCAGGATTATTTCAGTATTATTTTTCTAGGTGTCAGAGTTTATGTCCTGTACGGTGCTTGTTGAGGCTGCAGTGTGATACACACACACACACACACACACACACACACGTTTATATATGTACTAAAATGTCATATTATATATATAATATCAGAAAATATGATTTTCTATAGTTATTACCATACCGAAATGTAAGGATTTGTCAAATGAACACAAAATGGTCTAATTTGTTAATAATGCTATTACACTCTTAACTTTCAAATTTAAAGTTTTAACATTTAATTTTGGAGTGCTATATTAAAGGTTTGGGGGCATTAGATATTTTAGGAGGGAGAGTATTCAATGAATAGGATAATATATACCAAATATACCATGCTTCTTTAATAAGAAAATAAGTGAAAGAACTGTCAAAACTCTCACTTCACTACCTGTTTTGAATCTATGTTTAATTAAGTAGGCCTTTTAGGCATCTCAAGCACTTTCACTTGTGAATATCTATTTTAAGAGATCAATGAAAAATTTTCCAATTTTTGTGCTTTGTTATTTTACATTCTCCTCATGTGTGTTAGTTGGCCAGTTTCTTTTAGGTTACCTTAATGTCTTTCTTTCTTCTACATTACAGATATACTCACTTATTTTTGCCATTATATATAACATCCCAAAATAACATGAATAAGAGTTTTTCCTTTGCCATTGTTTCACTCAAATAAGATTAAACTTAAGTTTATAAATATGGAAAACCTTACATAGAATAGCTTATCAAAGAGGAGTAAAGGTCTTTCTAAAATCTTCTGTGTGTAATTACTATAGTCCTGTACTTGACTTCCTGTTCCATTAACTAGTCTATTAAGATTTGATTTAGAACTATCATAACTGAATATGGATAATATCTCATGTCCCTATTTCATAACACGGATGTGAGTCAAGTTCAAAATAATTATTTTTATTGTTCTGTTGCCAAGTAATTAAAAGCATGAAAAATCATCCTTAAAATTATCAGAAACCTGAAAAAACTCTTTTTGATTACCCATTAGTCATTCTCTCCCATTCTTCCTTGTGATGAGAACCTGATTTTGCTTGGGTATGAGGCAGTCATATGCTTTAGAGGAGCTAGGATTTTCAACAGACCCAGTGGATGAGTCTTGATTAGTGAAGGACAGTTATATGGTGAATCTGGTCTCCTTGACCATGGTTGTTCAAGAATGGGTTTGCAATGGATGCAAGATTGCATGGATAAGCTTAGGGAAAGAGAGTATTTGCTAAATCTCTTATAAAGAGGCATCAGAACAAGCATTTTCTCATCTAGGCTCTGCATTTTGTGTGTCTATGCGTGAGAATATGATACCTGGAGATATTGCAGCCATTTTATGACTATGACAAAATAAATCTGCAGTCAAAAGCCACCATGATGAGGGTGGCAGAGCTGAGCTATAAATCTAGATCTTTGATCATATTACATAATAATGAATTAACCAATCTTGAAATCTTCCTACCTCTTCATTCCTTGTTCAGTAAAGAAATGAGTTTAGCAAAGTCATAATATACAAGATCAATATATTAATGGTATTCCTAGATACTAGTAACACACAATTGGATTTTTTTAATGTCATTAGATAAAATATTTAGGGATAAACTTAATAAGAAATGTGCAATATTATGCAATGAAAACTAAAAAATTTTGCTAAAAGAAAATAAAGAAGACCTAAACAAACTGGTTTATAGATTTCAATGCAGTCTCAATCAAAATCCAATCAGGCTTTTGGTATAAATTACAATCTGATTCTAAAATATACATGAAATGCAAAGAACAAAATAATTTCGAAAAAGAAGAACATAGTAGTAAGTAAGTAGTAAGTAAGTAGTACTCTACCCTATTTCAAGACTTACAATAAAGCTACAGTAATCAAGACATTGTGGCACTGGCCAAAGGACAGACATTTAACTCAATGGAATAGAATAGAGGGTTGAAAAGTAGAGTTACACATATATAGTAAACCAATTTTGACAAACATGCCAAGGTAATTCAAGGGGGAAAATAGTCTTTTGAAAAATAGTTCAGGAATAGTCAGATATTTATATGTAAAAATAAATAAGTAAAACTTTACCCTTACCACACACCGTTTGCAAAAATTAACCTGAAATGGGTCATAGTTCTAAACGTAAAAGCTAAACCTGTAAAACTTACAGAAGAAAACAGAGGAGAAAATCTCTGTGACCCTGGGACAGTCAAGGTTTCTTAGATATTATTCCAAAAACCGGATCCATAAAAGAAAAGAAAATTGATACCTTGGACTTTACCTTTTTATTCTCTAAAAAAAAAAAAAAAAGGAAAACTTAAATCTAGAATATGTGAAGCCTTAAAACTCAGTGATAGAAAGACAAACAACCTCACTTTAAAAATGAACAAAAATGAGCAAAAGTTTTGAACACTCTCCCAATGAATTGCAAATAAGCACATAAAACTCAACACCATTATTTATTAGAAACTGTATATTAAAATCACAATGAGATACTCCTACATACCCACTAGAATAGTTAAAATCAAAAACACTTACCATACCAAGTGTTGTTGAGAATGTGGAGCAACTGGAACTCTAATACATTGCTTGCAGGAAGGCAAAATGGTTATAGCCATTTTAGGAAACAACTTGGCAATTTCTTTTTTTTTTTTTTTTGGCAATTTCTTATGAAGTTAAATATACATTTACTATATGACCCAGAAATCCCATTCCTAAATATTTCCCCAAGATAAATGAAAAAATATATTCCTACAAAAGCATAAATGCAAATATTCATAAAGTCTTTATTAATAATAGACAAAAATTCAAGTGTTTATCAATTGGTGAATAAATCCATATAATAGGATACAACTCAACAATGAAAAGAATAAAAAAGCTACTTATACATATGACAATATAGATGAATTTCAAATTCATATGCTAAATGATAAAAAAGAAACAAGAACCTGCATACTTTGTGATTCTAGTTATATGAAATTCTAAAAAAGACAAAGATAAAAAACAGATCAATTATTGCCAGAGATTGATGGTGGGCTGGTAACAAGGAAGCACATGGGAACGTACTGAGGTGACAAAAAAGTCCAACGTCATGATTGTGGTGTGGACTATCCAACCGTATTCATTTTCAAAACTCACTGACTTGTACAATTAAATTTTGTAAATTTTATTTCATGTAAATTATACATCAATAAATTTGATTTTTTTAAAGTATCTACATTTTGCTTGTTTTTGCATCCCTTTTCACCTTTCTTTGTCACCTCCAACCAAGAAAAAGAATACCTAATCCGTGATCCTTTGAAACTATGACCATTTTGGAGAATATAAACACTTTGGAAAATGTTTCATATTTTTTTATTGATTCTAACTCCAGGAGTATTACAAGGAGCATTTTGTTTCTTGTTACAACATATAAGACATAACTGGAATTCAGACCAAAGAATTAAATAACAGAGAATAATATGTGGTCAGTCTCTTTTCACCTTATGCCCCCTGTGATTACATAAACTAGAGAGCATAAAATTGAACTAGCACAAGTCCTCGTTCTTAATATTACCCTCATCTCTGAATAGACTTGAAAGTGATTACCAATCATTTTTGTGTGTGCTTTCTCTCTGTCCCTGTCTCTGTCTTTCTCTAGCAAACCATACAGTTTTTCATATAAATTCCATTTTTACTTCTTACAATTAAGAAAGTTAAGTTTTCAGCCTTTAAAAGTGAATTAACTACAATCTTATTCTAAAATTAAAATTAAAATGCTTTTGAGATGTGGATATATTTAGTTAACTCTTTATTGCCACTTTTTTTGGCAGGCTATGAAGAAAAACAGTATTTGTACGGCATTTATAATGTTACTACAGCCAAGAAAAGTGAACAATTTTCTGACAAGAACTCCATCCTTATGCCTCAACAAAAGAGACTTAAATAAATCTCAGTTCTTAATCTGAAATCTGAGATGATTAAGCCAAGAAAATCACATTTGGCATTTTAACACTTTCTAGCTTTACTTCTTTTCCCACTTGTATTGTGTATTTTAGCCATTCTTTCCTCATGAAATTTTATTTACATGTATTTTTTGTTAATATTACTGTGAAAAGCTAAGAATTCAGCAGCAACAGGCAGGTTTGAGAGACACAAAGGTGTATTTTGATTCTCACTCAACTTCAGGCTCTAACTTCGACAATTCTCTATTTTATTCTTTAGTTTTCTTTTTTGTTGTTTTTAAATTTTTATTAGAGTACAGTTGATTTACAATGTTGCATTAGCTTCTGCTGTACAGCAAAATGTATCAGTTATATGTATATCCATTCTTTTTTAGATTCTTTCCCCATACAGATAATTACAGAGTATTGAGAAGAGTTCCCTGTGCTATACAGTAGGTCCTTATTAGTTATCTATTTTATATATAGTAGTGTGTTATGTCGGTCCCAATCTCCCAGTTTATCCCTTCCACCTCTTTAGTTTTCTTGAATATAAAAGGATAAAAGTAGCTATAACAACTAATCTTCCCATTGTAAGGACAAACCTTTTAAATATGATAATCACAAATTATCCAACAATTATCCATATTTGTATGCATAAAAGAAAATTCAGGAGGTTTTTTATCTACGTTCTGAGTTTTCTTTATTTTCTTAGGCATATCTTATTTTTGTAACATACCAATTTATGTTCTCTATTCCTTTAGGAGACAAAGCTCTGTCTCCTGACTACTGGATATCTTTTATTTGAGCATACTAACCTTATTTTTGGAAACTCTGCAAGTACCTAAAACCTATTTTCCTTCATTTCTTTAGCTTAAAAGTAAAGATACGTAAACTTTAGGAAAGTGCTGAATAATTGGCAATGTGAATATTGAAAATCACTGTCTCCTTACATGCATGTAATTCTGGTCACAATTTCTAATATGCTTTTGACAACAAATAAAATGTCAAGAAAAAACAAAAATCTAGGAGAATATTAGTAGTTTAACTTTTTGTAACTGGTAACCTTAGACCTCTTTTTTTTTGAAAAATTAAGTTCCATATTTTCTGGAGCTGTTTTAAGATCATTTAGTAAGAAGCTACAAACACTTTTAGCTGGTGCAAAAGCTGCTCTCACAGTGCAAACAATACTTCTTGGTTTTAGAAGAGGGGGAGCTAAAGGCCAAAGGGTAAATTCCACTTATAACTTGATGCATATTTTTGTGGGCAGAATCAATGCCAGAATGGTCAACAGCCTTTCCACCGCCAGGCTAGCTTGTTGCTTATGTGATCAACTTCCCTTAGATGTGACAGAAAAGTCACGCTGAAAAACTAAATGTATTGATAAGTTGAGAAAAATTAACCTTGCCTTATTTTTGTTAGATTTATGATTTCTGCATTTTCTTCATGAAAATCTGCTTTGTGAGGTTTTGTCTTTGTTTAATTCAGAGTGTAGGAAGAGAAGGAGGATGTGAGGAAGAAAAAGCCTGTGAAAGAGTTTGTTTATAACATTTGTTCTTATTGTTTAGAAGAATTTTTAAGCCATTATGGAAAAGGCCAAAAATAAGGAGAAGGAATAATTATGAAGACAATATTTTTAAGATTCCTTTTGAGAATAGGGATGAAGAAAAATTAAGCCAGTTATAAAGAATGTCTCCCCAACTCCAGGTTTTCTGTCTAATTAGATTCTGGCAGAAATTACATTCTAAAGTATTCTTCAAAACATTTGGGAATTTTAAAAAATCTCTCTACAGGGGGCTGTATTGGCAAGCACAGGCTCAACAGTGAAGAAAATGAAGGAATCAATAAGACGTCCCAAGTCAAAAGAGGAACATTCTTGTACTATACCTCCCTAGAGACATGTCTTTTACATAGTAACTGGAAGAAGTAAAACCTCAAGAGCAAGAAAGGACTACTAAATGTGTAAAATATACTTTCTTTTTATTCAAAGTAATTTTTAATTATTATGCTCAATATTGATAGTATTTACCTGGGGAGGTAAAATATTTGGGGCAGAGATTAAACATAAGCTTCTACCGTCAAAGTGTGACACTTAAAGAACATTGAGTGAGAATTATTTACATTATTTTTTGCTTTTTCTGTATGATTCAGACCAATAGATGTTTCAAATGAAAAAGTAAAAGTTTTCAAAAAATTATCCAAGGAAAACGGTTTCCGGTCCACACGTCAGGAGCTTGGAAGTTGCCACCCCTCCTAACAACAAATAAAAAGCTGAATAGACTGAAAAGTCAACAACTCTTCTTGGACCTGTAAGAGAGTGGGGGACACAGGAAAAACTGCTGTTTTTCAGACTGGAGAGACAGAGAGGTGAAAACAAGGAGTCTCTACTAACTGTGGAGGGAACCAGTGCTAGGAAAACCTGAACTGTAATTGATGAATTGCTGGAGACTCAGTATGGACAAATCAGAGATTTAAAAACACCAAGGGGATTTAGTAACATGGGGACTCCCACAATATTGTAAGATTTACCTCCAGAGGCTCAACCATGTGCTCAGAGTAATTATCAGAGAGAAATCTCCTCTTTCTTCCAGCAGGAGGAGAAGAAAGGAACCATTTTGAAAGACACCAGAGTACTCTGTTCTTAACAAAGCCTGCCCACAGGGGAAACTAGTTAACCAGAACCTATCCTGCTGGGGTATTATCAGAGCCTAACTACCCAACTCAAGCCCACTCTAGCCATTCTGTGCTAAGTTATATGTAATGCAGTAGGACAAGAAAAGAAAAGAAAATGCATACAGATTGTGAAGGAAAAAATAAAACCATCTTAGTGCATAAATGATATGATTGTCTATGTAGAAAATTCAACAGAATTGACAAAAACACTCCTGTAATGAATAAATGAACATAGCAAGATTGCAGAGTACAAGATTAATACCCAAAAGTCAATTGCTTACCTATGTACCAGCAATGAACAAGTGGAATTTGAAATTAAAAACACTATACCATTCACATTAGTTCTCCCCAAATTAAATACTTAAATATAAATCTAGCAAAATATGTACAAGATCTATATCAGGAAAACTACAAAAATCTGATGAAAGAAATCAAACAAGAATTAAATAAATGGAGAGAAATTTCACGTTCATGAATAGAAAGAAAATACTGTCATGATGTCAGTTCTTCTCAATTTGGTCTGTAGATTAATGCAATCTCAATCAAAATCCCAGCAACTTATGTTTTGGATACTGACAAACTGATTCTAAAGTTTATTATAGAAAGGCAAAAGACCCAGGATAGCAAACACGGTATTGAAGAAGAACAAAGCTGAAGGACTGACACTACCCAACTTTAAGACTTACTGTAAATCTACAGTAATCACGACATTGTCGTATTGCTGAAAGAAAAGCAAAACTGATCAATGAAACAGAATAGAGAGTTCAAAAATAGAACCACATAGATATAATCAGCTGACCTTTGATAAAAGAACAAAGACAATGCAATGTAGAAAAGATAGTCTTTTCAATAAGTGGTGCGGGAGCAACTGGACAAATGCATTTTAAAAAAACGAATCTAGGGCCTCCCTGGTGGCGCAGTGGTTGAGAGTCCGCCTGCCGATGCAGGGGATACGGGTTCGTGCCCCGGTCTGGGAGGATCCCATATGCCGCGGAGCGGCTGGGCCCGTGAGCCATGGCCGCTGGGCCTGCGCATCCGGAGCCTGTGCTCCGCAACGGGAGAGGCCACAACAGTGAGAGGCCCGCATACCGCAAAAAGAAAAAAAAAAAAAAAAAAAAAAAAAAAACACGAATCTAGATACAGACCTTATATCCTTCACAAAAAATTAACTCAAAATGGATCACAGATTTAAAGATAGAATACATAATTATAAAACCCCTAGAAGACAGTAGAAGAGAAAACCTATGACCATAGTTATGGTGATGACTTTTTAGATATAACACCAAAGGCACAATCTATGAAAATAATAAGCTGGACTTCATAAAAATTAAAAACTCATGCTCTGCAAAAGACAATGTCAAGAAAATAAGAAGACAAGCCACAGACTGGGAGAAAATATTTGCAAAAGACATATCTGATAAAGGGCTGTTATCCAAAGTATACAAAAAACTCTTAATACTCAACAGTAAGAAAACAAACAACCTGATTTTTAAAATGGACTAAAGACCTGAACAGATACCTCACCAAAGAAGATATATAGATGACAAATAAACATATGAAAAGATGCTCTACATTAGAAGTCATTAGGAAATTGCAAATTAAAACAATGAGATACCAATAAACACATATGAGAGTGGCCAAAATGCAGAACATTTACAACACCAAGTGCTGGTGAGAAGGTGGAGCAACCCTCATTAACTGCTAGTTAGAATGCAAAACGGTGCAGCCACTCTGGAATAGAGTTTGGTGGTTTCTCACAAGACTAAACATATTCTTACCATATGATTGCATGTCTTGATATGTCTTCAAAGGAGTTGAAAATGTATGTCCATGCAGAAACCTGCATATACATGTTTATAGCAACTTTATTTATAACTGGAAAAACTTGGAAGTAACCAAGATGTCCGTCAGTATATGAATGGATCAGTCAACTGTGGTACATCTAGACAATGGAATATTATTCAGTACTAAAAAGAAATGAGCTATCAAGCCATGGAAAGACATGGAGAAAGCTTAAATGCATATTACTCAGTGAAAGAAGCCAATCTGAAAAAGCTACATGCTGTATCATTCCGACTATATGACACTCTGGAAAAGGCAAAACTATGGAAAATTTAAAATTTAGTAGTTGCTAGAGGTTGAAGGGCAGAGGGTGGACATAGAGATGATTTAGGTGGAAAACAAAAGACTCCTAAGGAAGTGAAAATACTCTGATACCATAATGTTGGCTACGTGTCATTATACATTTGACCAAACTCATAGAATGTACACCAAGAATGAACCTTAATGTAAACTATGGACTACAGGAGATTATGAAGCATCAATGCAGGTTCATCAATTGAACCAAATGTCCCACTCTGGTGGGGATATTGATAATGGGGCACACCATGCATGTGTGGGGACAGGAGGTATATGGGAAATCGCCATACATTTCCCCCAATCTTGATGTGAACATCACATTGCTCTTAAAAATAAATTCTTAAAAAAACCAAAATGCCAAAAAAATCTAGCCAATATTTTAATAATATTTTGTGAATATGTATTTTCAAAAATATTCAACTAAAGTATGACTTGGAAGTCATTAGTTGCCATAAAAAATGTTGAGGACTCCTAGTGGAGAGTTTTATGAGTGAAAATATTTGAGTTCCAGTGCCATCCATTTTAATATTTGTGAGTTCATGGACAAATAACTTTGCAGCTCTGTGGTTTATCTTTCCCATCAGTAAAATGAGGATTTCCTGATTTGCCAGGTCTCCTCGGATTCTATGAGTGACCTTGTTATTGCCCCATAGATGGCATTAGGCACTATGCCTAATGCCTGTGCCATCACTAATCTTTCTGACCAATTACTACATCAACTATTTTCAGTCCCATTCAAGTACAGTGAATCTGAGAAGCTAATGCAATACTAAAGGGTTACAGAGCAATGATGAATTTTTACTGTATTCCATGTTTCAGACAACATTTCAAAAAACCAGAAGTCTTAAACCAAAATAATTATCAAATATATTGAGAAATTTCAGGCAACTTAATTGGTTCAGGGAGAAAGTAATATGTTGCAATTCATTATTTGTTTCTTAAATCTGTCTGCACTAGTTCCCCTCTCCACCCTAGTTTTTGTATCTTACATGATATCTTAGCTTGGGCTATATTAATAAAATATCACAAACTGCGTGATTTAAACAGCAGAAATTTATTTTCTCACAGTTCTGGAGGGTAGAAATCCAATATCATCTTTCCTCACGACTTGGTTTCAGGTGAGAGCTCTTTTCCGTACTTGCAAATACCTCCTCCTCACTGTATCGTCACGTGACAGAGAGAAAGGGAGGGAGAAAGAGCAAGCTCTCTTATATCTCTTCTCATAAGGATACTAACTGTTGGAAGAGGGCCCAACTTTATGACCTTATTTAACCTTATTAACTCCATAAGGCCTTATCTCCAAGGGGGATTGGGGCTTAAACATATGAATTTTGGGGAGATACAAACATTCAGTCCATGGCAGATAATATTAACATCTACTCTGGCAACCAGTTTAGAAATTGACATCTCCCTTACTTTGCTGGTGAAGTTTGACTGAATTCTTCCTCAAAATGTGTTTAAAATTCTGCTTCTTCCCTCCTTCTAAACACGTCTCACTTTGCTGCATTTTTCCATACAAAGACAATGATCTTTAAAAAATGATAATGGATTTCTAATGACCCAAGTAGTAATACTCAATGCTTGTATGCACACACATGTGCATGTGTGTGTGTGTGTGTATTGGTGGTGGGTGAGAAGGCATTGAGGGTGGGTGGAGATGAGTCAAATCAAAACACAAGAAGAGTTTTTTCAAAGTATATATATATTTTTTTTTCCTGGAAGCTCTCTTCTCCACATCTAAGCTTTAATTTTTTTAAATGTTCCCTGGATAGTGCTCATAGTCAGCTCGCTCTCTCCTCTTTAGCCCAATGGCAATGCCACACCATATTCTAAATCACTGAGATACAGAATAAATTCTCCATTCTTTATTCTGAGATTTATTTCAGAGAGTGACCAGAATTTAGTCTCTTGGGCTATATATGCCTTATAGCATACGTGAACATACAATACACTCCGGATTTCAATGACCCTAGGCTAGTCATAACTACTAAATATCATCCTACAACAGTGGTTCTTCAACATTTTGGTATCAGAACTGCTTTATATTTTTAATTGTTATTAACGAACTCAGAATTTTTGTTTGTTTAGGTTCTACCTGTTGATAGTTACCATATTAGAGATTCAAACTGTAAACTTCTTAAAACACAAGACTACACAGCATACATTCTATTAGCCTTCAGAGCAATGATATAATCACATGTCATTTGGCCTCTGGAAAACTCCATGGCACTCAAGAGAGAATGAGAGTAAGAAAGCCAAAAACATCCTAGCATATTATAAAAAAATTTGACTTTGCAGACTTCTTAGAAGGTGCTTCAGGGAGCCTATGGATATTCCAGCTATACTTTGTGAATCATTACTGTAGGCTATTCATAATTACTGTGTCTTGAAATTATTTTATCCTGAAATCGCCTCATCCTCAATTTTACTTTTCCTACAGGGTGTTGCTCAAATGCCAATTTCCCTATAAAGCATTTGTTGACCTAGTTATTTCTTAACAGTGGAGGTGGTAACAAAAATATTGATAGAATCTATATTAGAGTAACTAGACTAAATAAAAATACATATATAAAATAAGTAGCAATATATTTATATTAAATTTTATTTTTAGAAAAATAAAATTTAAGGGTAGAGTAGCCAGACCTACTAATGGGTATAAAGGAAACAGAGGAGTCAATGACGACTGAAAGCTTTGTCCTGGGCAACTAGAAGCATGGAGTTTCCATTGATGGAGAAGGAGTAGGCTATGAGGGAAGGAGATTTAGAGCAAGAGGGATATAAAGAGCTTGTTAGTGGCAGGTCAAGTGTGAGAGGCCTAATCAAGATGTTGAGTATTAATTTGGATATATGAGTCTAGAATCTAAAGGAGACACTTGTCTAGGAGATATAAATTTGGGAATCGTCAGCATATGAGACTGGATGAAATTACCAAGAGAGTGAGTATAAAGAGAAAAAGGAAGACCTCTAAAATCAAGCCGCAGGACCTTCCAGAAATTCATGTCAAGGAGATAAGATAGATTAAGCAAAGGAGACAGGAGACAGAGTGGTCTCAGAGGGAGGAGAAAACCACACAAGTGGTTATGTACTAAAGACCAAATCAACAAATGTGTTTCAAGGAGAGAAGAGAGATCAAAATTATGGAAATGCTGCTATTAGGTCCAAGGACGTACTCTATGATCTTACAAGCCCAGAGGCATCATTCACATACACTACCCTTGATGTTACCTGAACAACTACAACCAGATACTGGGATCTTACTGGATGCTATTACAATGAGAGTTCAGAACTGACAATTGGATTTAGTGATATGGAGGTTACTGGTGACCCTGATAAAAGCAGTTTCACTGTAGCTGGGGGTAGAATCTTGACTGAAGTACGTTCAAGAGAACAGGAGATGCTAAATTAGAGAGAGTAGGTACAATCCTTTCAAGAAATTTTGGTGTAAGTGAGAGCAAAAATAGGATGGCATGAGAAGGGGATATGAGCTCAAGAGAAGATTTTTTGATGGTAAAATTTTGTTTTGTTTTTCTTCATTTTCTGTTGATTTGAATTTTCTAGTAGAAAGGGAAAAAATGTTAATGCTGTAGAGAAAGAGGGGGTGGAGAATAGCAGGAGAAATGTCATTGAGTAGGAAAGAGGGAATGGTTGGAATACACTGTTGGAAGGCAGGGCTTTGGCTAGGAGCATGGACAGTTATCTTTAATAAAAGGAAAACAGGTAAAGTATATGGGCACAGAAGAAGGTAAACTACATAGAGTAGTAAAATCTTAATAATATTCTCCTCTAATTGTTTCACTTTTCTTAAAAACAAAATTGGGGCGAGGGAGGAATTTTCCACTGCAGAGATTGAGGATTAGAAGGAGGCACTGGAGATTTGAGGTGAGTAGAGATAATAACAGTCATCTAGAGGGGAGGGGGAGTGAATGGATTATGGAAATGTGGGATTCTTGGGCAACACTAAAGATCCACTGAATTTTAAAGTTCATAAAAATTAAAATGAAAATAGAGTGATGACAAGACCTTCATAGGATTCTTATTTTGAGATTCACCTCCAAGGACCCTATAGCTAGAAAATTACATTTAAATATAATTAGTTTTCTTTGTAAACCTATGTATTATGATCATATGTATCTGTGTGCATGATTTTATGCATTTTAAAACATTTTTCTAAGAAAGGTACAAAGAACTCACTAGACTGACAATGCAGTTCATGCCACAAAAAAGGTAAGACTCTGAACTCTAGGGAGTAGCCATAAAAGTAAGGTCTGGAGGTCAGTTGGATGGCAAAAACATTAAGGAAGAATCTCCAGCTTATCTCTGCTGATAGAGGCATGGCCTTCTGCAGAGGGACTGTCTTACTCTGAACACAATATTTATGGAATAAATGAATATACTCTTCTCAAAATGTGGGCTATTCACTTTCAAAGGTAATCCTTAAATACCTTCAATTTCTTCTATAAATATTAGTCTATGTAGACTTTAAAAAATCTCTTTTTGAGTCTTTTTTTACTTCATTTTATCTATCCATTTATATTTTATGTCATCCATGTCATACAGATTATAAAATATATTGCTATAAAGTTGGGTGTAGTATTCTCATAAAATTTTAAACTCTACCCCATATCTGTAATTTTACCCTTTTCTATTCCTAATGTGTATTTTTGTATTTTAAAATTTTTTCTACTTAATCAGACTTACTATGCGTTTGGTTGCTTGTGTTGATCTTTTCAGAAGACAATCTAGAATGTAATGATGCAGCCTGGTTTATTTTTCCTACTTTATCAATCCTGGGTTAGAATCAATGTCAATTTCTCCAACTTGCCGTCAGGGTGACTTTAGGCAACTTATTTAAGTTTCTTGAGCTTCAACTTCCTATATATAAAATAGGAATAATAATTGCCAACCTCATAGAATTGGTTTGCCCTATCAATTAATTTATATGTAAATGGCTTAGAAGTGTGGTTGGCACATAGTAAACCCTCAAGAAATACTATGTTTATGACATTATTTTCTGGTTTTTCTTCTATAAAACACATAAGATATTTTCCACTTTTCTTATTTTCTAATAAATAAATTGTGGTGATAAATTGTATTTTCTGAGTTTTGCTTTGGCTTTAACTTACAAGTATTGAGTGTACAAGCATTCACTTTGTCTTAATTTCAAAATTGTTTGCCACCTCAATAGCGTTTTCATCTTTATACCCAAGAGTATGTAGAATGTTTTAAAATGTTCCATTAAGTAGGCTATGAGACACTTTTTGTGGTTTATGTTAATTTTACCATCTAATGATCAAATATATAGTTTCTCTTATTTTTGTGTATTAAAATTTTTTAGTTATTTTCTTTAAAATTGCCCATTTTTTTAATTGAAGTGTAAGTTGATTTACAATATTATATTAGTTCCAGATGTACAGCATAGTGATGCAGTATTTTTATGGATTATACTCCACTAAAAGTTGTTATAAGATAATGACTATAATTCTCTGTGCTATATAATATATTCTTGTTGCTTCTCTATTTGTCCATGGTTTTTATTCAACAAACTCTGTGAATGGGTCTTTGAAAGTTGAATATAATGTACTTAACCTGTTCATTTGATGAAAAAATATTATTTAAATCCACTATATTGTTATTTACTTTACCCTTTTTTCAACATCTTTACTGGAGTATAATTGCTTTACAATGGTGTGTTAGTTTCTGCTTTATAACAAAGTGAATCAGCTATATATATATACATATATCCCCATATCTCCTCCCTCTCGCCTCCCTCCCACCCTCCCTATCCCACCCCTCTAGGTGGCCACAAAGCACCAAGCTGATCTCCCTGTGCTATGCGGCTGCTTCCCACTAGCTAGCTACTTTACATTTGTAGTGTATATATGTCCATGCCACTTTCTCACTTCATCCCAGCTTACCCTTCCCCCTCCCTATGTCCTCAAGTCCATTCTCTAGATCTGAGTCTTTATTCCTGTCCTTCCCCTAGGTTCTTCATAGCCTTTTTTTTTTTTTTTTTTAGATTCCATATATATGTGTTAGCATACAGTATTTGTTTTTCTCTTTCTGACTTACTTCATTCTGTATGACAGACTCTAGGTCCATCCACCTCACTACAAATAACTCAATTTCATGGTTTTCTCAATGTATATGCCCAGTGGTGGGATTGCTGGGTCGTATGGTAGTTCTATTTTTCATTTTTTAAGGAACCTCCATACTGTTCTCCATAGTGGCTGTGTCAATTTATATTCCCACCAACAGTGCAAGAGGGTTCCCTTTTCTCCACACCCTCTCCAGCATTTATTGTTGGCAGATTTTTTTTTCTTTTTTTTTTTGTGGTATGCGGGCTTCTCACTGTTGTGGCCTCTCCCATTGCGGAGCACAGGCTCCGGACGCGCAGGCTCAGCGGCCATGGCTCACGGGCCTAGCCGCTCCGCAGCATGTGGGATCTTCCCGGTCCGGGGCACGAACCCGTGTGCCCTGCATCGGCAGGCGGACTCAACCACTGCGCCACCAGGGAAGCCCTGTTGGCAGATTTTTTGATGACGGCCATTCTGACTGGTGTGAGGTGATACCTCATTGTAGTTTTCATTTGCATTTCTCTAATGATTAGTGATGTTCAGCATCCTTTCATGTGTTTGTTGGCAATCTGTATATCTTCTTTGGAGAAATGTCTATTTAGGTTTTCTGCTCATTTTTGTATGGGTTGTTTGTTATTTTGATATTGAGCTGCATGAGTTGCTTCGAAATTTTGGAGATTAATCCTTTGTCAGTTGCTTCATTTGCAAATATTTTCTCCCATTCTGAGGGTTGTCTTTTCGTCTTGTTTATGGTTTCCTTTGAAGTGCAAAAGCTTTTAAGTTTCATTAGGTCCCATGTGTTTATCTTTGTTTTTATTTCCATTTCTCTAGGAGGTGGGTCAAAAAGGATCTTGCTGTGATGTATGTCATAGAGTGTTCTGCCTATGTTTTCCTCTAGGAGTTTGATAGTGTTTGGCCTTACATTTAGGTCTTTAATTCATTTTGAGTTTATTTTTGTGTAAGGTGTTAGGGAGTGTTCTAATTTCATTCTTTTACGTGTAGCTGTCCAGTTCTCTGAGAACCACTTATAGAAGAGGCTGTCTTTCCTCCATTGTGTACTTTTGCCTCCTTTATCACAGATAAGGTGACCATCTGTGCATGGGTTTATCTCTGGGCCTTCTATCCTGTTCCATTGATCTATATTTCTGTTTTTGTGCCAGTACCATACTGTCTTGATTACTGTAGCTTTGTAGTACAGGCTGAAGTCAAGGAGCCTGATTCCTCCAGCTCTGTTTTTCTTTCTCAAGATTGCTTTGGCTATTCGGGGTCTTTTGTGTTTCCATACAAATTGTGAACTTTTTTGTTCTAATTCTGTGAAAAATGCCATTGGTTGTTTGATAGGGATTGCATTGAATCTGTAGATTGCTTTGGGTAGTAGAGTCATTTTCACAATGTTGATTCTTCCAATCCAAGAACATGGTACATCTCTCCATCTATTTGCATCATCTTTAATTTCTTTCATCAGTGTCTTATAATTTTCTGCATACAGGTCTTTTGTCTCCTTAGGTAGGTTTATTCCTAGATATTTTATTCTCTATCAGCCATGCTGATAGCTGCGGCTCATGCCCATCTCTGGAGCTCGGTTAGGCAGTGCTCTGAATCCCCTCTCCTTGTGCACCCTGAAACAATGATCTCTTGCCTCTTCGGCAGCTCCAGATTTTTTCCCGGACTCCCTCTGGCTAGCTGCGGTGCACTAGCCCCCTTCAGGCTGTGTTCACGCAGCCAATCGCAGTCCTCTCCCTGGGATCTGACCTCTGAAGCCCGGGCCTCAGCTCCCAGCCCCCACCCACCCCGGCGGGTGAGCAGACAAGCCTGTCAGACTGGTGAGTGCTGGTCAGCACCGATCCTCTATGCAGGAATCTCTCTGCTTTGCCCGCTGTGCCCCTGTGGCTGTGCTCTCCTCCGTGGCTCCAAAGCTTCTCCCCCGCCCACCCCTTGTCTCCACCAGTGAAGGGGCTTCCTAATGTGTGGAAACTATTCCTCCTTAGCAGCTCCCTCCCAGAGGTGCAGGTCCCACCCCTATTCTTTTGTCTCTGTTTTTTCTTTTTTCTTTTGCCCTACCCAGGTACATGGGGAGTTTCTTGTCTTTTAGGAAGTCTGAGGTCTTCTGCCAGCATTCAGTAGATGTTCTGTAGGAGTTGTTCCACATGTAGATGTATTTCTGATGTATCTGTGGGGAGGAAGGTGATCTCCACATCTTACTCCTCCGCCATCTTGAAGGTCTCCCCCTTATTTACTTTTTACTATGGACTCTTTTTGTCTGTTTCTGAGAAAGATAGAAATAATCTACTGATAGGCTGAGACCAGCACACAAGAGTGCCTCTGTCTCATTTAATGCTTTTTGGTTTGACTTTTTAATCAAAAATTATATTGCATAAGTAATGGTCTATAAATACATTTTCATTCTTTTATTTTTATTTTTCTGTGTAATTTTATTTTCTGTGGGATTCTTACAGCACATAGCATGTTGAAAAAGAAAAAAAAAAGACAAATAAGAGTCTGTATTTTTAAAAAGATTGCTTAACCCATTAATATTTATCATGACTTACTGGTCTGTCTGAGATTATTCCTGCTGTATTTTTTTAGGTTCTCTACTTAACCTGCTTTATTATTGTTCTTGTATTTTCTTCCCTTTCCTGCCATTGGTTGTCTTGTTCAAGTTTTCTTTCTCCATTTTTCCTTTACTTATCTAGGGTTTTGGACATTATACATCCATTTCTATTGTCCTATTAAAATTTTAAACAGTATATTTAAACTTTAAAAAATGATTTCCAAGAATTAATCCATATCATATTGTTCTCTTCCATGAGATAACTATAAATAACTAATAAATAATTGTGCTTTTACATATTCTTTCTCCCCAGCTTTCATATGTTTGGACTCATAAGGGTAAGACTTGTTGTTTTGAATTTCAGACCCAATTCTTTTGATTTTTGTCATCTTTGAACATTTACTTGGATTGGGCATTTGGTATTTGTAGTTCAACTCTCCAGGAGATAGAATTTACAATCAAATATGAGCCTACTCTATACTGTCAGCAGTTTATTATCATGACATAAAATAAAGCTATAGTAATACTTGGTGTGCATTTGCTGCAGAAATATACATGTAGATCAGTGAAAGAGAGTAAAGTCCCAAAAGAGGCAAATGCTTATGAGAGCATTTAAGAATTTGAATCATTTAGGGAAAATAGACTATTCTGTGAATGACCACATAGTAACTGGCTACCTATTTGGAAAATATAAATATCAAACTCATAAACACATACAACATAAACAAAAGTGTATTTCAGATAAGTAGAGGGACAGATGTAAAAATTTTCAAATATGACACATTGGAAAAAAATTGAAAATATTTTAATAATCTCAAAATAGAAAAGGCTTTTCTAAATTACAAACTCCAAAATCCATAAAAGAAACATTTGATATATTTGGCCAAATTTTTATATTTCTGTATTTAAAAAGACATTATGGCCAAAGATAAAAAGCAAGGTACAAAGTAGGAAAACAACTTTCAACACACACAAGATTCAAAATATTTATAATCAGACTACTTCAAAAAGAAAACTACAATGCAATGGAAAAAATGAGAAAAGAATAAGAAAAAGTAACTCTGGGAAGAAATATAATTAACCAATAAGTACAATGTATTTCAACCTCACTAAGAATCAGGCTAAGACAATTTTAAAATAAGATTTTATGTTTTAGCAAAACATGAGAAAAAATTTTTAATATTAATAACCAGTTTTGGTAAAGGTGAGAAAATGGGCAAGTTCCTATATTTTTAATAAAGCCATTTTGGAGATAATTTTTTTTAAATTTCTACTTCTAGGAAAATTCCACCTCCACCCTACTTTAGAGAAGAACAAGCATGCATGAATTAAGAACACTATGTAAGGATATTCATTATAGCATTGGCTGCTTATTTTTTTTTAGAAATTGACAAGCCATGTCAACGTCCCTCACTTTAGAATGATTAAATTTTGACTCATTTATACAATACCTTGAAGCTATTTTAAAAGTATAACCTAGAACTAAATACACTGTTTTGTAAATATTTCTAAAATATATTAAGAGTACATCAGGACCTCCCTGGTGGTCCAGTGGTTAAGACTCCACACTTCCACTGCAGGGGACGTGAGTTCGATCCCTGGTCAGAGAAACTAAGATCCCACAAGCCACACGGCACGGCGAAAAAAAAAAACCCATAAAACAAAATATATTAAGAGCACAAAGCAACTTGCATATGCATATTACAGGTTTATAATACCTTTTGTATAAAGGAGAGTGCACAACAGAAAGACAGAGAAATAGAGAAAGAGACAGAGATGGGAAGGAGGGAGGAAGGAAGAAAAGAAGACAGGAAGAGAAAGAGGTGGGGAAGGAAGAAATGTACCCATGCAGGAAACACTTGTTGAACATTTACTATACACCAGTCTTTGTTCCATGATAAAGATAGACAGTGTCCCTGCTCTCAAGGAAATGTAAACAAGTACATGAACAAATAACTGTGTAAGGAAGTTATTCAAATAGTAATAATTCACACATTAAAAAGTGTTATAGAGCAAATAATATAGACAACACATAGAAAATGTAAGAGGTGTGTGGCAAATACAAGATGAAGTGGTCAGGGACGGCTGCATTGATAAAGGCCCATTTGAGCAAAAATCTGGATATTGAGGAGAAAACCAGAGAAGGGAAAAGGAATTTCAGCACAGAGAATGCAAAGGCCTTGAAGGAAAAGGAAGACAACCAGTATGACTGGCACATGTTCAGTACAGGCAGATATGTGAGAACTGAGTTTGGAGATATAGACCAGGACCAGTTCACATAGGGTTACATGGGCCATAGCATAAAGTTTGGATTTATTAAAAGTACAACGAAATGATTATTGGAGGGTTTACATCAGGTAACATAACTTGATTTGTGTTTAGAAATGTCACTTTCACTCCCATGTAAAGAATGAATTGTAGGGGACAAGAGTAAACCAGAGAGACCAGTTAAGAAATGTTACAGTATGGGGGCTTCCCTGGTGGCGCAGTGGTTGAGAGTCCGCCTGCTGATGCAGGGGACATGGGTTCATGCCCCGGTCCGGGAAGATCCCACATGCCGCAGAGCGGCTGGGCCTGTGAGCCATGGCCACTGAGCCTGTGCGTCCGGAGCCTGTGCTCCACAACGGGAGAGGCCACAACAGTGAGAGGCCCGCATATGGCAAAAAATAAAAATAAATAAAAGAAATTTACAGTAATCCAAATGACAGATTACAGTGGTGTGCATTAGCTGCAGAGATAAAGTTCAGTGAGTTTATCATATACTTAGGAGGCAAAACAACAGAAACCTACTCTTATGTGGAATGTGAGAAAGAAATCAAACAAGATTCCAAGATTTTGGATTTGAGCAATCAGGACAGATGGTAGAACAACTTATTAAGATTGAATGACAAGAGGAGGGGCAGATGTTAAACCTATAGGAGTCGAGAATTTAGTTTTTATCATATTAATATTAATAACATAACTAACACTGGTGTAATAATGTGTTTTAAGCTCATGTATATTAACTCATTTAATCTTCATAGCATCCTATTACATAGATAGCTGTTGCATAGCCAAGTGAAACCTTAAAGAAGCAAGCTGAGGAGAGAGATCAGGGTGTTAGTTATTTTCATATCAACACCATATTTTATATAGATAGTTTTTAAAGCTATGGAACTAAATAAGACTCCTAGTGTCCTGGTTATCTATTGACACAAAACAGCAACCAATATATACAGTCAGAAACTCTGTGGTTTGATGAATCAGACAAGGCACAATGGAAATGGCTTGTTCTCCTCCAGAATGTCTGGGAATGACTGTGACGAGGAAACCATCAAAAGAGCCCTTCACTTACCTATTTGGCACCTGGTCTGGTCAACTAGAAGAATTTACTTAGGATCTGGACTGAAATGCATATGTATGACCTCTGCATATGGCTTGTACTTCTTATGGCAAGGTGACACAGCAAAAAGAACAACACCTGAGAGAGAGCCTTCAAAGAAAATGAGACAGAAGCTGCCTATTTTCTATAAGCTAGTCTGAGAAGTCACACAGTGTGACCTCCACCATACTCTGTTGGTCAAAGCAGTCATGAACCCACCCAAATTCAAGAGGCTGGTACTTGGACCCTACCTATCAATGAGGAAAGGGAATGTTAAAGAATTTGTGGACTTTTAAAAATAATTCCACTCCTAGAATGTACAGAAGAGGGAGACAGGACTGAGCATTGAAGGACTCCAATATTTAGAATATTCAAAGAAGCAGCCATCAAAGATAACTACATGCATATATATGTACCCAAACACATAGAAAAAAATATTCAAAACACACAGTAGTAAAGTCTGAGGATAGATACAATTGAGGAAAAAGGTAAAGGGGAATATTTCACTTATGGTTTTGATAACTTCTGTAGAGCTTGAAGCATTTTGAAAGAAAATGTACTAATATTTTACTTGAATATTGTTTTTCAAATAAGTGCTCAATAAATTATAAGATCATCATAACATGTTTGTTAACTTAAACATATTTGTTCCTTATTCTGTCACTTGAAGTATGCAATTTTTAAAAACACAGATGTCAACAGTTACAGATAAAATTCAGAATATTTTGCAAGAAAGTTGAATGTTTAGGTTTTTTAATGTAAAAAAATAAATTTCAAACATTCTCCACAATTCTGATCCCCAGCATTGGGTGTTCAGACTCAGTGGAGAAGAGAAAGGAGAACAGACAGATTACATTACAGTTTTCCCTTTCCATTATCAGCTAAGGTCCAATAATTATATGTATACTCCATTCCTAAAATGAAGAATAGGAAAAATTAAAAAATATTTTAATGGAGTATGAAGAGGGTTATAATTGTAATCTTAGTTGAATAAAAATCTTGATATTTTATGGCTTTCCAGCTTTATTTGACTCTTAAAAGAGAATTCTTATTCCCAGAGAGAGAGAGAGATTTATAGCACTTTGTTCTAAAGAATTGCATTCATCCCAAAGCAAATTGGAATAGGAAACATATGTTTGCTCATAAAACCTATAGCAGCCACTAAAATGTAATCAATGTTTCTCTAAAAAGACTGAATATTCATTCACAATTCACCAAGCCTCTCCCAGGGTAATGCAGTCAAATTGATCTATTCCTAAGACCTTTACCACAGGTAGTTTTATCTGAGAAAAAAAAGGATGAAAAACATTTCTTCACTCCAATTGTCCATTCTTGGGCAATGCTTAGCACCAGACTGCTCTGTCTTCTTCCTCAACCATTGACAAATGCTTTGAAAAAGTATTATTGTAATCTGTGAAATCAGAAGACAACAGACCAATGATGCCCTTCCATACAACACGTCTTAAAATTTCTAATCAAAATTTCATATCTGGAGCAGCTTGGATCTGACAGAGAGCCCCAACATGAAATGCCAATGTTTATTCATTCACACCCTCCTAACTTTCAAGGAAGACACTGGCTTTGTCCTCACGCAGTGAAGAGTGTGCTCTTACATTTTCAGGCAGTCTTTAACAAAGTTCCACATCAGAGATTAAGGTCTTGGTAGAGAGATTGAGGTCTACAAAAAGAGGAAAACAGAACAGACATAAATGTACATAAAATGGATTGAATGTTGGCTAAAGGGCAGATGAGGGTATGGTCATAAATAAAAACTTTTCATGGTGGCAAAAGGTAACTGGAGAGATATTATTGGATCAGTGTGATAATTCCACTTATTTATTAACTGTTAAGGTGAATTTGGCAATCGAATAGAAAGCAAAATATCTGGTTCTCTAAATATAATTATATTGAAAGAATGGAGAATAAAATTGAAATTCTATTCCCTAAAGAAGAAAATAACGCTGAATTGTGTGATAGATGTCTTATAAATAAATACAAATTAACAGGCCTTCATGTTGAAGTGTTAATCTATATGGGTTTTTTAAATTATATTGTACCTCCACACTATTATAAAGAGGAGCAAGTAGGTAAACTGAAAAGGGAAGGGAAAGTAAAAGTGGAGAGTCCATGAAGTGAAAATGGAAAGAAGAATCTTTTTCCACAAAAACCAGGAAATTATGGATTCAGCACTTAGCTGTCATTGCTTGTGGCCCCCTTGCTCCTCTGACATATCACCCATAGTTGGGTTGTCAGATAAAATACAGGTTACCAGTTACACTTGAATTTCAGGTAAATGAATAATAAAATTTAGTATAAGTATGTTCCATGCAATATTTATAGAATATAGTTATACTACCATTTATTTGTTATTTACCTGAAATTCAACTTTAATTGGTTTTCTTGTTGTTGTTGTTTTCTGGATCCTGCAACACTAACCTATAGACAAGCTGCCATCCAACAGTTCTAGACATTGGTAAACTCTCTAGGGAAAGAATGGTATACTTGGGTACGTTATTGGGGAAAAAAATTAAAAACCTTGACTATGATGAAAGTGGAATCAAACAGAACCAATTATCATTATTAAATTAGATTTTTGTGTGACTGTCCTTTGAAGTTTATCCTCTTTAAAGAATCTTACTCCCTGCTTTACTTTTCTTGCCCTGTTCATTGTGAATATGATAATTTGTATTAAATAAAATTTAGCTGTAGCTAACATCATAGTGCATTTCTTAGTATTGCAGATATTTTTGTTTTGCTTTCTTTTTATAGAAAAAAATATTTTAGATCACTTTAAACATATCAGAGCAACTTTAGTCAACTTAAACCTAAATTAAGTTCCTCAAAGTTTCTATGAATGCAAGGTAATTTTAAAAAATAAAGGCATATGATATTGTCAGGAGAGACAGAAGTTTAGCATCTGTCTCTCCTGTGAGGTAGCACTGTATCTTTGAATAAGTCTGTGACTTTTTTTGGCCTCAGTTTACTCACATATCAGAAAACAATGCTGACATTACTAAGTAGATTATATTAAAAGTATTTTCTAAGTCTTAAGATTTTAAAATTACAAAAATGAGAAATGCAATACCTACATGGTAGACTGAAACTTTTATAAACTTGATCTTTTTTTCTTTGCTGCAATCCTCCATTCTTTCATTTATACTTACAAGGTCTATGCAACCTGAAATGTATGTCATAGTCCAACTCTAAAATTCAGGCCCAGGACTTGCATTTCCAACAGTATGACTGATTAGCTATTATGAAAACTCCCCTGTTATGAAAAACCTATTTAAACATATATAAAATATAACATAAGGCCTTTTGTGTGCATAGCTGAGCTCCTGAAACAATGAGTTATCTCCAAAGGCAGAAATTGGAGGAAAATTGAAAACCTGAAATGGAAGTGAATGCAAGACTTAGCTGTCCTGGTTGTGGGTGTAAATTGAGGGGCCGTGTGTGGTTGTTGTGAACGTTGGTAACCAAGAAGTTGGGACTTAAAGGACATTAAGGGACAAATTATAAAATCCTGGATACATGTGAGCTGAAGAGTTGGAATTGAGACCCCACAGAAAGCCAAAATTCTTGAAATGATACATCCTCAATGTATAAATACTTTCTGTCAAAGAGAGATGAAAGAAATACTTTCTGTCAAAGAGAGATGAAAAGAAAGTCTATCTATCATGACATTGACACTTCACGCAAAATCAATTCTCATTCGAGAATTATCGATATATCTATCTACCTACATATATACACACATACTATGTATTCATATACATACAATGTGTGTGTGTATCCCAGAAAGCAAAATTAGTACTTAAGACTTAATCAAAGGACTGCCCACACCCACAGCGTGGGTCTTGGGAAGGGTGTGTGTGGTCTCTGTTTGAAAAGAAGAATTTGATTGATATGATAAAAAAGTAAACTCTGGCAAAAGTAGCCTATGTGTCCACCAAATAACATTCCTTTTCCTTCTGTTCACATGGTTCAACAGCATTTTCCAGCCTCATTTGCAGTCAAGTATGGCTTTGCCACAACTTTGGCCAGTGGAATCTGGTAGACATGAGTATGTAGCTACAGCATCCATACAAAGCCTTTAAAATAGTGGGTGCTCAATAAAAAAGAATGAACACCCTCCTCTCTTCTCTCACATTTATTTTTGATTCAGTTTCTCAATAAATACTAACTGAGTATGCTACTCTTATTCTTTGGCCTCCTGGAACTCCTCCACTTAAGGACTAACCCAAGACATCTCTCTCCAATAATACCTTATGAGCCACAATATTTCACACACCCTCACTACTATCAGAACTTCCTTTCCCCCATGTCTTCCAAGTTTTCCAAATTAACAACTGAACTGTAAAAACATTACGAGGGCATTCTTGACAGTTTCTTTTTGGCTGCAATGCCCTAATCTAAGAGATAGGCTTTGGTGAGGATCTTTTCAGTTGTGCATTAGGTTAGTGAGGATTTGCCCTTTCTGATACAATTTTTCCATAGGGCTTATCCTGTTGCCAGAAGTTGACAATAAACCATTCAGGGAATGTTTTATTAAAATCTATCACTTTTAGTCTCTAGGAACTGCATTAGCAGGCCCTTAATATATTGATAAAAACACAGTTGCAATGGGAAGTGTCTAAAATACCTCTCTGTAAAGCAAAAGCTTGAGTGGTATATTGCTAGGCCAAATTTAAATTTTCTTTATCTGAGATATCTTCCAAACAGCATTAGTGTTTATCTTCCTTTTGTGTGATCCAAAATTATCTGGGAGCAATCTAAAAAGAATTCTAAAATGGTAAATATATGTGTTCTTTGAAGATAAACACTTTTTTAGACATGACCAGTTGTTTAAACACACTATTTATCATTATAATGAAAACCCTAGTCTTTTCCTAACACACAAAGCATAATTGTTTTGGCTTATGAATTTGGCTGTTACAGAGCCCTCCCTCTATCATTTTATACGGTCTTTGAACATCATCCCCCTACACTTTCATGTATATAGACTAATTAAAATAATAATATTACATTTCATTTTCCTATTTTTATCAAAAGTGATTATCTTTAACGAACTCTTTAAATTGTTCTGCTTTTGTATCAGTGATTAATGTATTGTGCCTGGTTCTTCTTGCCTGTTAATTGTTTTATACAAGTGGATGCTAATATAAGCAATAAGGTTTTATTAATGTCCCAATCAAATATATTGAAGCATATATGTGTTAAATACATGAGTGCTAAATAGGTGATCTTTCTTAAAAGAACATTAGGTTTTGAACATTGATCCATATTTATTAATTAATGTCTCTTTCAAAGCTTTTCTGCAGGATGATTAAAAATTGTTTATATTTTATCATATAAAATGGTATATCTATTAAGATTTAGATTTATTCAAAAAGTATAAGTGAAACTCCACCCCTTGAAAATATAAGCTTGAATATAGAGAAATTTATAATTCAATCCATATTTATTTAAATATATCCACTTTTAATAAGTACTTTACAATAAAGTCTTTCTCTGCCAAGCTATAAAAATAAATTACGTAGAATTAAATAACACAAATTTTTTGAAACCTACAAAAGAGAGAAAAAATGTTTGTTAATTGTGATACTTTGGTGCTATCAAGGTATAGTTTCCGTTACCAAGAAATATCTCAAAATTAGATTTGGTTCAAGCATGTGAAACTCAGAGATACCACAACAACTTTTTTAAATTTTTGAAAAAAAGGATTAGCAGAGACAGAGTAAAATGTTGACATCAATGTAAATGTGATCATATCAAATAATGTTCAACTCTTTCTTTCCTCAATTTTCTAATATCTGTTACACTGTAATCTTAGCATAATGTTTTGCCTGCTTAATCTTCAAATTGAGTTGCCATCCATGAGTAAATTAGAACTGACCTTAGACAATCTCTGAAAATGCAGTTATTTGGTTCATTTTTACTCATTTTTATTTAAATATGATATTTTTAACTTGAAAAAATAGGATATGTGGATAGATGGCAGCCTGGTCAAACAATTTTCAATAATCATATGGTACAAAAGGTTCATAGCCATAATAAACAAAGAGTAAAAATCAACAGGGAAAAGACAAATCATCTGTGGTAGTTTTAAAACACTGGGTTTAAATACTTTGTTTAAAAGTTTTTCCCATTACTCCCAGTGAGAGATCGGGTATATGTACCTTCCCCTAGAATTTGGGCAGCTTTTTGACTGCTTAATTAATAAAGTATGGAAGAGTAATGCTGTGCAAATTCCAAGGCTGCATCATAAAAGACAATGCAGCTTCACCAGAACACTCACTCTTAGGGCTCTGACCCTCTGTGTAACCGTCCACCTGTTCTGAGGACACTCTGCTATGAGGAAGCCAGGTTATGAGGAGAGAACATAAGCAGGTGTTCTGGTCAGCAGTTCTAGTCTTTGAGTCATCCCAACCCAGGTGCCAGACATGAGTGAATGAGTTTGTGCATGTATTAGTATTAATTGTGTGTATTAACAGAAGTGTGTTTTAGCTTCTATAACAAATTACCACAAACTTAGTAGCCCCTTCCAAGGGAGCTACTTAATCAGGTTCACCAGGAGGTAGACAAGATAAAACTGTAATTTTAAAAACATATGCAATTGATTTTAATGGGATTAAAAGCCACTGAACTAATGAAACAAAGTAATTCCTCCTTGACAACATTGTTTTTTCCTCATATATACCTAAAATGAACTATTTACTCATATTCATCACAATCTTATACTCATCTAATCAATTACAAGGTTCAATTGTAATCATATCCTGGGATATAATTTCATCTTTACTCTACTTGAAAACTCCACCCCTTTCCATTCTCATTGCCTTCATTCCAGGGCCCCACCCAATATTTTTAGACTATTGTAATAGTCTAAATAGTAACCAGAACACCATCTAATCACCTCTAGTTCTCATTTCCTTCTATCCAGACTTCACCAATCACTCAGAGGGATCTTTTTAAAAAACTGAATATCTCTTGTTACTTTTCTGATTAAATCATTTCAGTAGCTTTCCATAAAGTAAATGCCTGTAAACACCAATTCCTTCAGAACCTCTATAGGACACACCAACCCGACTCATCCTAACCCCACGTTCTCACCCATCATTTACCTAATTCATCATTCAGGTCTTAACTTAAATGTTACATCCTTTCCTTAACACTCCCCCACACATGCACACATGCCCCTAATTTAGGCCTTCTTGTTATCTTTCATCAGAATCATTGCTCATCCTTTTCATAGCCATCATCACATCTTCAATTACGTGCTTTCTCACATACACTATAAAATCCTAAAGAGCTTGGACCATACCTGACTTCAGTGTACATGATTAAGAATTCAGTATTTCATGAATAAATAAGTGAATAAATTAAAAAATTGATGAGAGGTATTTATTTCCAGTTACCAGATGTTTTGTTTTGTTTTGTTTAAAAACAACTTAAAAATTACAGAATGCCAAGCTAAATATTTTGATTCTACTTTTTAACAAAAAGTATCTCGTGTTCTCTCTGCAGATGCTTAGAAGCTTCAGATGAAAATGTTAATTATTATAAAACATATTTTTATACTGGTATAAAACCACAGTCATACACTCATGGATAGTGTGTTAGTCATGGAGTGGGCAGGAAACAGATGGCACATCCCAGAGGAAAGTTCAATAAAGGGATCTTTACCAAGGTGTGAGTGGGTGTAGGGCAGCGGTCCCCGACCTTTTTGGCACCAGGGACCGGTTTTGTGAAAGACAATTTTTCCACGGAGAGAGGGGGTGCTGGGGATCATTCAGGCAGTAATGCAAGTGATGGGGAGCATCAGATGAAGCTTCGCTCACCTGTCATTCACCTACTGCTGTGCGGCCCAGTATCGGTCCCTGGCCAGAGAGTTGGGGACCTCTGGTGTAGGGCAACCTTGATGCAGTTATGACTAGTTAATATTAAACTCACCGCCATCACTTTTCCCTCCTCCAATCTCCTACTGGGTTTCAATCAGTGGAATTATACTGGAAGCCAAAAAGCAAGGAGTTTTGTATCTCAGGTCAATCTCCCAGGACACAGAAGAGGGTGGAGAGAGTGGACGGTGTGTCTCCAGGGCAAACCAAGAATATGCAGCTCAGGGGAGAAAAGGGCATGCCTCCATGCATAACTCAGGCTTTTTGTCAGCTTCAGGTCTTTACCAGAACTATTAGCAAGCATTAGAACACTTCAGTAAAAAGAGGCTAATACATTTTTCCCCCAAATGCAACAATAACATAAAGTACTAACTATAGTAATTCTCAACGATGGCAATTTCTCTCTCTGTTAGGCAGACAGCAAAGATGGAAACAGGCATAGCGTAACCATAAATACAAATTTTCATAGGATGGTACTAATATAAGCCTGTTGTCCCATCCCTATTAATAGTACCTTCTTTAACTCTAAAGTGTCCTAGTCTGAATATCAAATTATACTACTATACTATTACTATCAAAATATATAAAGCAGAAGTCTTAGAAATAAAAATAGGAATGGGCAGAAACAAAATTACAGTAGTAATCTTTGATCGACATTGTGAACTACCTAAATTAAAACACAGAGTGTTTAAAAAATGTAAATTAAAAAGGTAAATTCTGATTTGGAACCAAGATGGGGGAGTAGAAGGACGTGCTCTCACTCCCTCCTGTGAGAACACCAGAATCACAACTAGCTGATGGACAATCATCGACAGGAAGATACTGGAACTCACCAAAAAAGATACCCTACATGGAAAGACAAAGGAGAAGCCACAATGAGATGGTAGAAGGGGTACAATCACAGTAAAATCAAATCCCATAACTGCTGGGTGGGTGATTCACAGACTGGAGAACACTTATACCACAGAAGTCCACCCACTGGAGTGAAGGTACTAAGCCCTACATCAGGCTTCCCAACCTGGGCGTCCGGCAACGGGAGGAGGAATTCCTAGAGAATCAGACTTTGAAGGCTACTGGGATTTGATTGCAGAACTTCAACAGAACTGGGGGAAAGAGAGACTCCACTCTTAGAGGGCACACACAAAGTAGTGTGCACATCGGGGCCCAGGAAAAGGAGCAGTGACCCCATAGGAGACTACCTGCTACTGTTGGAGGGTCTCTTGCAGAGGCGGGGGGTGGCTGTGGTTCACCATGGGGACAAGGACACTGGCAGTAGAAGTTTTGGGAAGTACTTCTTGGCGTGAGGCCTCCCAGAGTCTGCCATTAGCCCCACCAAAGAGCCCAGGTAGGCTCCAGTGTTGGGTTGCCTCAGGCCAAACAACCAACAGGGAGGGAACCCAGCCCCACCCATCAGCAGTCAAGGGGATTAAAGTTTTACTGAGCTCCACCCACCAGAGCAACAGTCAGCTCTACCCACCACCAGTCCCTCCCATCAGGAAACTTGCACAAGCCTCTTAGATAGACTCATCGACCAGAGGGCAGACAGCAGAAGCAAGAAGAACTACAATCCTGCCGCCTGTGGAACAAAAACCTCATTCACAGAAAGATAGACAAGATGAAAAGGCAGAGGGCTAGGCACCAGACAGTGGTAATAGGAACATACATATCGATAATTACCTTAAATGGGAATGGATTAAATGGTCCAACCAAAGACACAGGCTTGCTGAATGTATACAAAAATAAGACCCATATATATGCTGTCTACAAGAGACCCACTTCAGACCTAGGGACACATTCAGACTGAAAGTGAGGGGATGGAAAAAGATATTCCATGCAAATGGAAATCAAAAGAAAGCTGGAGTAGCAATACTCATAACAAATAAAATAGACTTTAAAATAAAGAATGTTATAAGAGTCAAGGAAGGACACTACATAATGATCAGGGGATCAATACAAGAAGAAGATATAACAATTATAAATATATATGCACCCAACATAGGAGCACCTCAATACATAAGGCAACTGCTAACAGCTATAAAAGAGGAAATTGACAGTAACACAATAATAGTGGGGGACTTTAACACCTCACTTAAACCAAAGGACAGGTCATCCAAAATGAAAATAAATAAGGAAACAGAAGCTTTAAATGACACAATAGACCAGATAGATTTAATTGACATTTATAGGACATTCCATCCAAAAACAGCAGATTACACTTTCTTCTCAAGGGTGCATGGAACATTCTCCAAGATAGATCACATCTTGGTCACAAATGAAGCCTCAGTAAATTTAAGAAAATTGAAATCATATCAAGCATCTTTTCTGACCACAACGCTATGAGATTAGAAATGAATTACAGGGAAAAAATTGTAAAAAAACACAAACACATGGAGGCTAAACAATACATTAGTAAATAACCAAGAGATCACTGAAGAAATCAAAGAGGAAATAAAAAAATACCTAGAGACACATGACAATGAAAACACGATGATCCAAAACCTATGGGATGCAGCAAAAGCAGTTCTAAGAGGGAAGTTTATAGCTATTCAAGCCTACCTCAAGAAACAAGAAAAATCTGAAATAAACAATCTAACCTTACACCTGAAGGAACTAGAGAAAGAAGAACAAACAAATCCCAAGGTTAGCAGAAGGAAAGAAATCATAAAGATCAGAGCAGAAATAAATGAAATAGAAACAAAGAAAACAATAGCAAAGATCAATAAAACTAAAAGTTGGTTCTTTGAGAAGATAAACAAAATTGATAAACCATTAGCCAGACTCATCAAGAAAAAGAGAGGACTCAAATCAATAAAATTAGAAATGAAAAGGAGAAGTTACAACAGATACCACAGAAATACAAAGCATCCTAAGAGACTACTACAAGCAACTCTATGCCAATAAAATGAACAACCTGGAAGAAATGGACAAATTCTTAGAAAGGTATAACCTTCCAAGACTGAATCAGGAAGAAATAGAAAATATGAACAGGCCAATCACAAGTAATGAAATTGGAACTGTGATTAAAAATCTTCCAACATGGGCTTTCCTGGTGGCGCAGTGGTTGAGAGTCCGCCTGCCAATGCATGGCACGCGGGTTCCTGCCCCGGTCCGGGGGGAATCCCGCATGCCATGGAGTGGCTGGGACTGTGGGCCATGGCTGCTGGGCCTGAGAGTCTGGAGCCTGTGCTCCGCAGCGGGAGGGGTCACAGTGGTGAGAGGCCTGTGTACCGCAAAAAAAAAAAATCTTCCAACAAACAAAAGTCCAGGACTCAATGGCTTCACAGGTGAATTCTATCAAACATTTAGAGAAGAGCTAACACCCATCCTTCTCAAACTCTTCCAAAAAATGGCAGAGGAAGGAACACTACCAAATTCATTCTATGAGGCCACCATCACCCTGATACCAAAACCAGACAAAGATACTACAAAAAAAGAAAATTACAGACCAATATCACTGATGAATATAGATGCAAAATCCTCAACAAATACTAGCAAACAGAATCCAACAACACATTAAAAGGCTCATACACCATGATCAAGTGGGGTTTATCCCAGGAATGCAAGGATTCTTCAGTATACACAAATCAATCAATGTGGTAAACAATATTAACAAACTGAAGAATAAAAACCATATGATCATCTCAATAGATGTAGAAAAAGCTTTTGACAAAATTCAACATGCATTTATGATAAAAACTCTCCAGAAAGTGGGCATAGAGGGAACCTACCTCAACATAATAAAGGCCATATACAACAAACCCACAACAAACATCATTCTCAATGGTGAAAAACTGAAAGCATTTCCTCTTGTTCCAGGAAAAAGACAAGGATGTCCACTCTCGCCACTATTATTCAGCATAGTTTTGGAAGTCCTAGCCATGGCAATTCAAGAAGAAAAAGAAATAAAAGGAATACAAATTGGAAAAGAAGAAGTAAAACTGTCACTGCTTGCACATGACATGCTACTATACATAGAGAATCCTAAAGATGCCACCAGAAAACTATGATAACTAATCAATGAATTTGGTAAAGTTGCAGGATACAAAATTAATGCACAGAAATGTCTTGCATTCCTATACACTAATGATGAAAAATCTGAAAGAGAAATTAAGGAAACACTCCCATTTACCACTGAAACAAAAAGAATAAAATACCTAGGAATAAACCTACCAGGGAGACAATAAACCTGTATGCAGAAAACTGTAAGACACTGATGAAAGAAATTAAAGATGATACTAACAGATGGAGAGATATACCATGTTCTTGGATTGGAAGAATCAATATTGTGAAAATAACTATACTACCCAAAGCAATCTACAGATTCAATGCAATCCCTATCAAATTACCAATGGCATTTTTTATGAAACTACAACAAAAAATCTTAAAATCTGTATGGAGACACAAAGGACACCGAATAGTCAAAGCAGTCTTGAGGGAAAAAAACAGAGCTGGAGGAATCAGACTCCCTGATTTCAGACTATACTATAAAGCTACAGTAATCAAGACAATATGGTACTGGCACAAAAACAGAAACATAGATCAATGCAACAAGATATAAAGCCCAGAGATAAACCCACTCACCTATGGTCAACTAATCTATGACAAAGGAGGCAAGGATATACAATGGAGAAAAGACAGCCTCTTCAATAAGTGGTGCTGGGAAAACTGGGCAGCTACATGTGAAAGAATGAAATTAGAACACTCCCTAGCATCATTTAGGAAAATAAACTCAAAATGGTTTAGAGACCTAAATGTAAGACCAGACACTATAAAACTCTTAGAGGAAAACATAGGAGGAACACTCTTTGACATAAATCACAGCAAGACCTTTTCTGATCCACCTCCTAGAGTAATGGAAATAAAAACAAAAATAAACAAATGGGACCTAATGAAACTTCAAAGCTTTTGCACAGCAAAGGAAACCATAAACAAGATGAAAAGACAATCCTCAGAATGGGAGAAAATATTTGCAAACAAAGCAACTGACAAAGGATTAATCTCTGAAGTATATAAACAACTCATGCAGCTCAATATTAAAAAAACAAACAACCCAATCCAAAAATGGGCAGAAGACCTAAATAGACATTTCTCCAAAGAAGACATACAGATGGCCAAGAAGCACATGAAAAGCTGTTCAACATCACTAATTATTAGAGAAACGCAAATCAAAACTACAATGAGGTAACACCTCACACCAGTTAGAATGGGCATCATCAGAAAATCTACAAACAACAAGCGCTGGAGAGGGTGTGGAGAAAAGGGAACCCTCTTGCACTGTTGGTGGGAATGTAAATTGATCCAGCCACTATGGAGAACAGTATAGACGTGCCTTAAAAAAACTAAAAATAGAATTACCATATGATCCAGCAATCCCACTACTGGGCATATACCCAGAGAAAACCATAATTCAAAAAGGCACATGCACCCCAATGTTCACAGCAGTATTTACAATAGCCAGGTCATGGAAGCAACCTAAATGCCCATCGACAGACAAATGGATAAAGAAGATGTGGTACATACATACAATGGAATATTATGCAGCCATAAAAAGCAACGAAATTTGGTCATTTGTTGAGATGTGGATGGATCTAGAGACTGTCATACAGAGTGAAGTAAGTCAGAAAGAGAAAAACAAATATCGTATATTAACACATATATGTGGAACCTAGAAAAATGGTACAGATGAACTGGTTTGCAAGGCAGAAATTGAGACACAGATGAAGAGAACAAACGTATGGACACCAAACGGGGAAAGCGGCAGGGGGCTGGGGGTGGGAGTGTGATGAATTGGGTGATTGGGATTGACATATATACACTGATGTGTATAAAATTGATGACTAATAAGAACCTGCTGTATACAAAAATAAATAAAATAAAATTTAAAAAATAAATAAAATAAATTTGTCTCAGTAATTAAAAAAAAGGTAAATTCTAGTTTTAAGTAAATTGCTCTCTATAGATCTTATAAGGATCAAAAATAAATCTTATAAAAAGCTACGCAAAGGAAACAGTATATTGACAACTCAAAACATAAAGAGAATTCAGACTCTGTTCTCTTACCCACAGTGCCATAAACTAGAAACAAATAATAAAACTTAAAATAATAACAATAATAATATTCTCCAAAACTTGGAAATAAGATTACAGTGTCAAAGAAGAAATGAAAATTACAGTTAACTGATCTAAAAACTAACAAAAATAAAAATCCAAACAGCTCGGCCTATGGAATAAAGTCAAAATAATGTTCAATGGTAAATTTCCTGCTGTATAATGTTTTTATTTCCAAAAATAGAATTAAAAAATAAATTCAAATGCAGCTCTAGAAGGTAGAAAAAAGGCAACATTAGCCCAAGGAATGCAAAGGAAAATAAAAAAGTCAAAAATTAGTGAATTTACAAAAAATAATTCATTCAACACATCCAATTCCTGATTCTAATGAAACAAACATATTGTTGAAAATACACCAATAACAGAAAGAAAATAATGTAAAGAGTTTATTTCAAAATTATAAAAATTTTTATTGTTTAAAATTTATTAAAATATGAAATATAAAAACACTTCTGTGGAGCTACGGGTGGATTTTGGGTTTGTTTGTTTCTTTTACTTTTTTGCTTTATATTTTTTGCTTTCACCAAAATAACCTCATTTTACTAGTGGGGTCTTTCAGTTTTTTAGGAAATAGATCTTTTCATTGCTTTCTCCTATCTAAGATGGGCTTTTATTAAGTTAGCAAATCATCCATTCCAAAACATTAAAATCTTAAAAAAACAGGAAAAATAAGATGCTTTAACTTATAAACACAGATAAGTAATGCTAAATAAAATAAGGGCAACTTAATTTAAACAGCATTATAAGTATTCACCACAACCAAATAGTATTTATGTATAATTATTACTTAATATTAAGTAATAAATTAACAAATTATACAAATTTTCAAAAAAACATAATTGTTTGAATAAATATTAATAAGGAGTTTAGCAGAATATAATACCAATTCCTGATTTAAACTACAAATAAAATCTAGGTAAACCAGGGACAGTTTTCACCTATATGATAAACCATTTAATATATTAAGAAATATTATTGGTAAAGAGGAGATAACGTTATCTGCAGATAGTATGACTGTCTTCTGACAAATCTCAAGATAATTTTTGACAAAAACAAAATTTTGTTTTTATGAAAAACAAAGTACATGAAGGTGGCTAGTTACAACAATGAATGCTATATCATTCTGGGTGTCTCTTTACAAGTTGTTAGTTAAATAAGCTATGGATTTAATGTTCAGTTTCACCATTCAAGCAAAACACATTACTTGCACAAGGACAAGTCAAATGTTCCCATTATGCCTTTCATCAATTTAAAGCTTGCTCTCATCTACTGTATTTACATCAAAAGGGTTCTATCTTTCATAATAGTTACCTTTGTTTGGTGCAAAAATGGCTCTCAAATTACTAAGAAAATGACAAACACCAATGATTCTTTAGGAATTGTATATATTTTATTAATTTAGCCCCAATGTCACCTCTCCTCTTAAATTAGATAGAACTGACAAAGCCCCATCAATTCAGGGAGAAATCCAGTGCTCTCCCCAAGATGTCAACAGATGCCCAGGTAATTATCCTTGTCTCTTCTGCCTTGCTCTTTGTTCCTTGCTCTTCTCTCTTCTTTCTTATTACTATCAACAAAAGCATATTTGGCTTTCCCCATCCCCAAATTTCTGTTCATTTCTGATGTTGGAGGATGCAGAAATTCTCCTACAGTCTCTTGCTTCTTCCAGCCTTCTAAATATAACCAAAAAACGTAACTCTGTTTCTCTAAACAAACAAGCAAAGTTCCTTCCTAAGGAGAATTCTGATGTCTCTTGTTAAGTCAGTTTACCTCATTATAGTGTGTAATTACATATTCATATTTATCAATACCACCAGCTAGTAAGAGGATTTTGCACAGAGGTTAAAAACATGTCAAATTGCTTTGGCCTGAATCCAGAATTCCCCTCTTACTAGCTGTATGACCACAAAGGAACATCTTTAAGCTTCAATTTCCTCATCTAGAAACAGAGACCACAGAAGCACCAACTTCACAGGTTATTTTGAAGACTAAGTGAGATCGTCATTAGAAAAATTTACTAAAATGCCCATAGTAAGGCCCAACTTAACAGTTTATTAATATTATTTTTACTATTTTGCTGCTTGAGCTTAGTTTTCAGTTAATGGAAACACTGTTGTTTTTATAATAATGCTGAATACTGACAAGTGCCTAAGTGTACTTTAAAAATTGATATTTTTTTCTTTTATGATATCAAAAACCAATTGTAAATAATGGAATAAAACACCCCACTCACAATAGAAACAAAAATATTGACTAAGGGTAATTCTAGCAACAAAAGTGAAGGGTCCATGAAGGAAGACTATAGGTAAAGAACCAACCTGCCATATTTCTCGATAAGAAGACATTGACTGATGACCAATCATCTAGGTTTTCAAAATAATTCTGATAAAAATCCAATGTTTCTTTTACTTTTTTAACTTCAGAAAATTATTCTAAATTCCATCTAGAAGAATAAACAGGCTAGTATAGCTAAAAACTCAACAATATTATCTCTCAATAGAGAAAAATTTACTGACCATTAGAAAGTATTTAGGTTTTTTGTGACTTACATTTAGGAAATAAAGATGCCATAGGTAAGTGCATCACCATTCCTTTTTCAGTGAGCAGAGAAGTCCTGAGTGTACTGTTGCAATACTGTTGTGGTTTGTTTGTTTTAGGATGACAATGAAGGGAAACAGGATATGAGGATTCCAGCAGTGTCCAACACAATTTCTCCACCTACCTCCTTCCCTAGGAGAGTTTTTTCCCTTTTTCACCCTCTTAACAAGGATGTTAAGACAATGAAAAAAGAAAAAAAAAGGCTTCTTGCTTGTATGACTCAAGAAATGTATTCTATTCAAATTTCAGCCCTCTTACTTTGACATCAAAAGGCATTTGTGTTTTCTAAAGCAAAAATGAAAAATGATAGGACCAGCTTTTTGCTGTTTTCTCCTACTAGACAGAGAGTTCACTCCTGAGGGCACACATATGTTTTTCTTCCTTCCAAGGATGCCATTTTATTTCTGAATAAACAAGAAGTGAATGTTTTCTGAGTGGAGAAAGACATGGCCTCAGGGCATTCTAATGCTTACCAGGTTGTTTATCTTCTAACTGGAAACATATTTATTATTTTCTGAGGCTCTACTCAATTTATGGTCTAAGTTTGAGAAAGAGAGAGGCAGAGGTGGGGGGAGGGGGGATTGGCTAAGGGAGAAGATGAAACACTTGCCTAAGGGGAAATGAGTGACAACAAGAGGAAAATGTCTTAGGTCATCAATTCTCAAAAGCCATCTTTCATTTCTACCATATATAAATCATAAAGGAAATGTGTCAAAATTATAAACAATGCGAACAAGTTTTTTTAAGAAAAAACTTGTTCTATTCAGATAGATTATCACAAAGAAAATCTATATATCATCTACATATGAATATTCATTTGTATATGAATAAATGGAGTTAGAAAAGAAAATTTAACCTTGATTAGTTTTCAGCCTTGGTCCTCATCCTCTTCCTTATCTCTGAATCTTGGATTATTTTAACTAAGCTTCCTTGAAATTTTCCTCTGTTAGAATGTCTGACATAAGTAAGGTTACCTTGGAATAACTTTTTTTTATCCTATCATCTGGGAAATCTATTTCCTAAACTTCTGTCCTTAAGAACTTTCCCTTCTCTTTCTACACTTTTCTATTCAGAAAATGCAATCATTCCCATTGCCTCAATTATCACACTTACAGAAATGACTCCCAGATATAACACTTAACTCCTGATCCTAGTTCCCTATTTGTAATAACAAACTCAACATTTGTACATATATTACATCTCAATCATATTTCAGTTTCTTAACTCAAAAAAGTAGATTCATATTTTTCTCTTTTACTCTGAATTTTATAACTAGTTTCCAAATTTCAGTACCTTTTGCATTATGTGTCCTCCTTCCCATTCTTATTGCCACCACCCTGGTTCACACCTTTTATATTCCCTACTTTAACTGTCAGAACTTGTGTCTTATTTTTCCCTGTTCATATTTATCCATCCCACACACTGTGGTCAGATTATTCTACCCAAAGCATCACTGAGATCGTCTCTGCCAAAAGAAATCCTAAACTCCACTTTAAGGTCCATTTTAAATGTCACTTCTTCCATGGCATTTTCCTTGACATACACACTGTTTGTACTATCTCCCTCCCTTTCATACCCCATAACATTTTGTGTATGTGTGTCTTTATGTCAGTTGTCCTACCCCTATAGCTATCTACATGAAAAAGCATGTAGAAAAAGAGAAATTAAGAACTTTTCAAAAAAACAATATGACAGAAATGAATATAGGTCTCCCATGATTGTAGTTGGCATGCTTTATTTATATAAACTTTCAACAACAGTATTAATTTGATACATTTATTTTTCAACACATTTTGAATTCTGGTTCATTTTTTTGAATGTTAGGCATCAAGACTGAACTCCATTAATTATTCAAAGACTATGTCATCCAGTAAGATTCTCACCAATCTGGAAAATGACAATTTGGTACAAAACAGCTGTAAGTAGAAAGAGTGAGAGAAGACACAAAACTCAATATTTATATCCTATTACAGTTTTGTGAACTTTGAATTGAATTTCTGAAGAAAAGCAGTTCAGTTTTGCATTATCTGGAAACTGTCCAAAAGGAAACCTCAGCAGCCTGTGATTTCTAAAGGCCACACAAAAGCCCAGCTCTAATGACGAACACTAAACCTCCACTCCTTCTGTTTCTTGGCCTACTGTCACCGATGGCTTTTTAAATGATTACAAAAGTCACAGTTGCACAACTCTCAGGGAAAAAAAAGTACTGCTAAAATCAAGTGTATAGCGCTCATTTATATAGATTAGAAATATCAAAATTCTTTAAAGCTATTTCTCATCCCTGTAAACGTAGCATCACCTAAAAGCTAGCAGTCTAAGAAAATTGTATCATTTTTTAGCATTTTCATGGTACAAATGTGCTCTCATATGGCTGGCAATCTGAAAGATGGGTTATTTATAAAAGGAACTTCAACTGGAAGTCAGCAAATTTGGAGCCCATAATCACAATAATGACCAGCTTGCTTACCCTTATCCCTCACTTCTTTGTTTTCCTTAAAAAGAAAGAAACATGCTAATTAAAATTAAATATTCAAATTAAACACCTTACATAAGAAATATATAGGTCTGATAAGGGAACAGGAAAAGCTGAGTAGAAGGAAAAGAGTACTGATAACCAAATCTTTGTGTGCACCATATAAAAAACAGAAAATCAAGCAATGCCAAACCCAATGTCTGCAAGCTACATAATAACAGTGCTATCTCCCTTCACTTTTTTGGAAAGAAACTGGAGTCTTCTTAGTTATTTAAATGCTTACAGGCAAACATTTTATGGCAAAGTAGGTTTTCAGCTAGAAAAATCTAAAATTATTTAGATTTTTGGAATATGAAAAATTTGAAGTAATCTAGAATGTACCAATGCAGAAGCTCTGAAATTCTTTTGTACAGTTTATTCATTTTCCTACTTGTTTTGAAAATCCCAACTAGTCCCAGGCAAAAATTTGAATTAATTCACCTCACTGATTAAACTTTTGTATAATATTCATAATTTATAGAGTGACGAGACTTTGGGTAAATGACCCATAAGATACCATCAGATTTAAGTTCTAGAACATTTGCTTAAAGCAATAAAGTTGGAAGAATCTGAACTTCACTCCCAGTAGAATTCTTGCTTAAAAATAAGAAATGCTTCTTCCTCTTTTTCTCTCTCTTATAAAATCCACTCTTAAAGCCACTTTGCTTTGTTAACTTTCATAGCATGTATTCTCACTACAGCCTTCAACACCTGAAAAATTAGTGGAAGAATTTGACTGATTATAGAGGCTGTTTTCCTTGTTCCACGGCTTGTTCTAAAAGGGATACTCAGCAGAACTTGCATTTTTTTCTTTCATTTTGTGCTGTCTGCATGAGTAATTACCTCCCTGATTTCTGAGATGCAATTGAGTAGCTTCCACATTAGAAAAATCCAAAGATTGATAGAGCCATCGCTCCTAAAGGATTAGTTTGCTTCTGTAATTCCATGGAGTAGGTCATTCCAATAGCAAAATGCTATAAAGTTTAATTTCTCCTGTTTTTGAAAGCCAGATATTGTTACCAATTTCAGGGAAACTGGAAAGGTCCCATGGGTCTTTTAAACAGGTAATGATCTTTAAAATTCCCGAGGGGCTCTCTCCTGCCCTCATGGCATGTGTCATCCCAGAGAATGGTTTTGTGATAACCAAAGTGTAGAGTTCACTTTCTTGAAAAATAAAGCTTATGACAATTAATTTACTCATTTGTTAATTACAGTTTCTAAATATCTCTACTGGTACATTCAAAGCAAGCTGAAATCAACTATGCAAACCCCTTAGCAGTATTTGAACTATGAAGAAGCTTATAACCTGGTTCAATGATGAAGAAGTACTTCTTCTAAAACAGGTGTCATTACTGAATGAGTTAGCCTGCCTTAGTCTGCTTGGGCTGCTGTAACAAAATGCCATAGATTAGGTGGCTTAAACAACAGAAATGTATTTTCTCACAGTCTGGAGGCTGGAATTCTGAGATCAGGATACCAGCATGGTCTGGCTCCTGTGAGAATTATTTTCTGGCTTGCAGATAGCTGCCTTCTGACTGGGTCCTCACATGGTGGAGAGAGAGCAATCTCTGGTGTCTCTTCCTCTTTTGTGTAGACACCAATTCTTGCAGATCAGAACTCCACCCTTATGACCTCATTAAGCCTTAGTCACCTCTTGAAAGCCCTATCTTCAGCACAGATACATGAGGGGTTAGTGCTTCAACATATAAATTTGGAGGAGACACATTCAGTCCATAGCATAGCCCAAAGAAAATAAAGAGCCAATGAATTCTCATACATTTAGATGTTCAAAAACTACATAATTCCAAACTCGTGTTATGTGTGGAATCTGTTGCACTTTAGTTCTGCCTTTTTTTCTTTTTCTTTTTTTTTTTAACTAATCAGTCTGGTGGTCCCTTATATCAGGCAGGTATCTGGCGTGTATATTATAGAGATTGCAAAAACCATTACAAATAAAATTATTTGTAGCTAGCCAAAGAAAACAGTATCAAGTTTTGTTTACTCCCCAGTACTTTTCAAGTTAGCTTATTTATTATATTCACAAGCTTATTTAATTTGTCACAGATGTTCACGGGAAGATTTTGTAAGCGTCCACTGTTAGAATATTTTTTCAGAAAATCCATTTTCCAAATGTCTGAATAATGACAAAAGACCTCCTAGCAGAATATTAAGCCAGGAAATTCATCTAAACATCACAAGTGTAATCATATGTGGTATAAGCTGTAGTTGCTGTCTGATTAATTTTGGCTCAGTATAATGTTGTTGGAATGACTACATTTGACTCAATTTTTTTTCTCTTACATAAAAGTAAACACCAAAGCAGAGAGGGCACAGGAAGAAATGGTGGCCTCTTAAACTAAATTCTTAATGAAATCAAAAAGTTTAGATTTCAGGTCACCTTGCAAATATGTCCTGTTTTCTTCCATCAATATTGAAAAATAGACTCATACTTTCCATATATAACAGTAGAGTTTTATTTAAATATTTATTTTCAGTCTATCTATGTAGTCTGGGGTATTTGTTTTTTTTAAATTTTCTGTTATACTATTTATTCTTGGCTTTTAAAATTAGTTCTGCTCCTTAGTCGGTTTAACTGAGACGCAAGATCTTTGTAAGTTAGCTGCACATTCAGTAAATTGAAATTCAACCTCCCAAGACAAACCACAGATGCTCTACATATTTAGCACAGCGCTTCTAACCAGCTGTACTAATCTGGGCAGTAACACTGCCCTGTGGCTAAACATCTGGACAGAGCTAGAAACCAGAATAATAAATAGTTTTAGAATTCTATCAGACAGATGACTACAGGTGACATCACAAAATGTAAAAGCCAAAAAAGTAAAAATATATATCTGTAGCCAAATATGGTACTATAACTTGAAAGACAGATCATGAAAATTTCACATTACTGCTATCAACGAATTTGACCTAAAACAACATTTTCCATTTTATAACTAGCTGTCCAACCATATGTACAAAATCTTAAATTTCAAACAGAGATGAGGTCGTACAGTTATGAAAATTGCACCACATTTTGAAGAGGTGAAGGTACTAGCTCTCTTACCATTTAGTACTTGTGCCAGGAATAAAGTTAAATTCCCTAGAGAAAATCATGTCAAAAAAATGTTCCCATGCCCTAATCCTGCCCACTGCATTAAGACACCATTGGATTCACCACAAGAATTGTGAGAAAGAGTTGCTTACTTTTGAAGATTCTATCAGGGAGGCATATTGTTCTATTTGTATAGAAATTACTACGATAGTTGACATTATCTGTTTTCACTTTAACATAGGTGGAAGTTGAAAACACTTGCACCACTTGCTTTGGGTACCAGAATTCCAGGATAATCAAACAATTTTAACATCTATGTCCCCAGCATAGATTTAGGAATTTTGATGATATGAAGGAAGAATAAAGAATATCTTGTGCCTAATGGCAGATTTCCATGGAAATAGATAGGAAGTCAGAGACTATGGTTATCTGATAAACATATTTCTTCTAGACAGAGATTAATTGGAAAAATCTTCCTCAGTTTCAGATCAGAAACTAGGAACAACCAAGTAGATGTAACACTCAAATAATTTGAGCCTAAAATTGACCTAACTAATGTGCAGAATTATTGAAAACTCTAGTTTGATGCTGCAGGAAGACCAAACATTCAGAAAACTGGGGTTTTTTTTCCCTCCATGCCAACTCATAACTCACTAATTAAAATCTCTAGGTGATCTGAGAAAAAAATATTACTAAACATTTTTTTAGATTTGTCATTCCATGATTAGGCATAAACATTATACTTCAGAGTTCTTTTTCATCCTTTCAATGTTATTTCAAATATATATAGAAAGTAACTGAGCATTTTAAAAGATTTCTTATAGATATAAACATCCATTGAGGACAATATTGTTCTGTAAGCTATCAGGCCAGAATTTGTTTTCCTACCTTAACTTTACAGAAGATTTTATCTCCTATATATTCATATGAAAAGGGTGTTTTCATAAAAATAAAATTTGAGGGAGGTTTGACATTTTTATTGTCCTTTCCATTGCAGAATAAAGTCAAGTGTGTGCGATGAAGAGCTCACAATATCATTGTAGCTGAAATCTATATACCAGAAATTTACCATTTGATAAAGAGGGAGGGAAGACTATTAACACCGGTAGTTTCCTGAGCATCATTTTCACAGTAATAAAAAAGTAAATACGTTTCTTAAAATTTGTTCAGAAAGGTATCAAATGAGGAAAAAGTATTTTCCCATTCTAATATTCAGTGTCTTGATTGAAAGGCAGCCCAGGATTTGGGAAGTAAAAGAGTCATAAAGAGACTTTCGAGAGATGGAGGAAGATGCTGAGTTCAGCTCCCCTCATGAACACACATCAAAACTACCATTAATTAATTTGGAATAAGAGAAAGAAGATAAGCAAAGAATTAAAGGAAGGGGGAAAAGCACAAAAAATAAATTACATTTGTCTTTTATTTTGTGCCTACGTGCAACTTCAGAGCAGAAATTCTAGAAATACTAATAGATTATGTTCCAAAAGCCTGTTTATAATGTCATTTATTTATGAGCCTTTAGTGACACTATTGTCAACAGTTGAAAGTGGGCAGAGTTGAAACATTATTTTTCCCCACTGGGTTTACATTTCAGAAAGTATATAAATTTAAACTTAGAAGAGAAGCCTCTGTTTGTGGTCCAGAGGCACATGCCATGTCTGGGTCTCACTGCAGGAAAATGAGATTGCACCACAGGTCTCTTGGCCCTGGGTTTGAAAGAATGACAGCAGCTCCTGTGCCCTGTCAAGCCAGCTGGCCATTCTGAGTGCTTTTCTCCACACCTCCTTGCTCCATGTTCTTCAGAAAACGGAGCTTGCTTTCTGAAGCATATCATTTGTTTCCCCATGATCAAACTTATGATAAATGTTTAGGGACAAAAACCAGTAGCTCCTGGCAAGGTTAATATGCATCTTTCTCCTTGAAGATTTTTTTCTTCTTCACATCACAGATAGGCAGTCAGTTTTGTGTGCTCTTGCCTTAGGAATTTTGACCTGTATAGATGGAGTCAAAGACAGGAGGAGATAAGAGCAAGTGTTCAAGAGTGGGGGCTTTTTTTTTTTTTTTTTTTTTGCAGTATGCGGGACTCTCACTATTGTGGCCTTTCCCGTTGCGGAGCACAGGCTCCGGACGCACAGGCTCAGCGGCCATGGCTCACGGACCCAGCCGCTCCACGGCATGTGGGATCTTCCCAGACCAGGTCACGAACCCATGTCCCCTGCATCGGCAGGCGGACTCTCAACCACTGCGCCACCAGGGAAGCCCCAAGAGTGGGAGCTTTGAGGAAGAAAGCTTTTGTAGTCAAGGAGAATCTCTAAGTTAGGTAAGAGGACTTGTTTGTTACCCCTGGAGTGGCAGTGACCATGTGGATATATGTAGAATAACTAAGAAGATCAGATCCTAGCCACTGGAGTCCCAGGCTCACAGGGTCCCTATGTTCAAAGGATGACAAAATATTTGAAGAGCCTTCAGACTGAAAGGGGCATCTCTAAAGTTACCAGTATAACCCATGACTGTGACTCTTAAAGGGCTCCTGTATCTTAGTTCTAGGTGTGACCTTCACTGAAGCGTTTATGGATAGTCTTAATAATTAATATTAAGGTTAAATTTGCAAATAATCTTGCAAGAGGGGAACCCCAGAGTCAGTTTTAGGTGGGTTTTAAAAAAATAAAGGAAAACATTATCTCTTGCATACTGAGTTTGTGAGCTAAAAATCTGTAAAGCATTAAAGCAACATTTTCTGTAGAAATTCTGAAGGAAAACAGTGTCCTGTGACCTTGGAAATCCAAGCAGAAATGGCAAGAGAGAAAAAGTAAGCTATAGGAATAGAATTAGAAAAAATGCCCTTGGCTAAGACAGAGCAACAGAAAGACCAGAAATTAAGAGAAGAATGACTCTTTTTGAGAAAAGTTGCAGAGAGAGCATTATTTTGAGAGTAAATTTTTATACCTTAAATACAAATCTAACTATAGTTTCTACATGTGTAAAAGGCAGAAAACCTATTGCATTACATTATTCTTTTCAACAAAGCTGTCCATTGTAAGTGTTATCACAGAGAGTGAGAAATAGTCCATATCTAAGAAAATGTTAAGATAGGAAGAGCAAGGTTACTTTTTAAATGAGATGTAGATATTTTAATAGATAATTTTGACAGTAAAGTATTCACTGGCCCTATATGATCAGATGTCTATTGTGTCAGAATTGTGGGAATAAAAATAGAGGGAGATATGGTCCTGTTCTTGGGTATCTCAAACAAAATCTATGAATGAACAACTTGAAAACAATACATCTATCTAAATGACAGCATATGTGGTAGATATCACAAACTAGTGCTCTAGGCTTTCAGAGAAAGAGAAAACTGATATGGCAAGCAAATCTTCCCAGAAGATAGAGAAAGAATAGAGAAGAAGAAATTCAGGCTGTAGAGAGATCTTGCTAAATGTATATTTTCTATTAGACTGACTTTAACAACGGATAAGTAGTGTCACTATATTCAACATCAAAGTAAAATAAAAATAGTTGAAATAGAATCATTAATAGGATTCATAATACATCTTTATTTGCAAAATAAAGAGAGCTAAAAGTAATTATATTACATGTGGTTTTAGGCATCAAATGTACATTAATTAACACAGTAAATATGAAAACTTAAATTTATGAATGCCCATGGAGAGATAAAATGATCAAGTCTTAGTGTGCTAAATCTCTCCTCCATTTTACTCCCAATACTTCCTGTCATTCACTGAAACACATGGTATGACTCCTCATAATATAACATAAGCAAATAAAAAACATCCCATCACCCGAGATTCTCTCAATCTCTTAAGCTTCTGCTGTGAGAAAAGAGCAATTGAACAGATTTTACTCAGCCCATCATGAGTCTTCTAGGTAAACTCTGAGAGTTTGGTAACATGATAAAAATCCACTCCCCAGTGGGAAGTCTAGTTGACTACACTAGCTAGACATGGAGCTCTAATGATTATTAAGCATGTCTTATAAAAAGGTCCAAAGTCGTTGGAACATTCTTTGTTTTTTTCTCACTTAAGTGGCACACAAGGAGTAAAAACCTACAAAAGCCATTGAACATAGTTCTTATTAACCAACATAAACTGCCTGCTCTGGGAATTGAGTCCCGGTTCTCAAAAGCAAATAATAAAAAGCAAATTTCATCACACAGGGATTTTTTTTTTGGTTGGGTTTATAAGTGTAGGAAGATTAAACAAAATGGCCTTAAAGGCTACAAATGTCCAACAGAGAAGCCTTGCTTCCTAGGATTCAGATCTATTGCAAGAACTACCTGTTTTTTCAGAGACAGCTTTCTTCTGATCTCTATAAACTGGCAGTTTTCCCTTACTCTCCCATTGCACACCAACCTTTTATCAGAACTCCAATTAGTTTCATTGTTTAACTAAGTGAAGAAAAATCTCCCCTGTCATTGCAGTTAAATCTCAGATAAAGCATTCATGTTCTTTTGATAATTGGTATATGTGATTTTTCAGTACTTATATGCAATATATTAAAGAAATTTAGACAACATTATAAGAAGATACATTCTGATAGAATTCCCTGTGGTGTCAGTTCACTGACATGTAATATAATAACAACTATGAGATCTAGTTGGCATTATTAGACCTCAAAAATGGACCACTAGAATAATTGCTTATATTCTTGCTCCATTATTAACTTAATTATTATGAGAGAGTTAATTGTTAAAGTCAACCAATTATTATGAAATAGTAAAGTGGGCTAACCCATATGATCGTCAACTTGTTTTTCTGTAATTTTCATATTCAGGAAGCAAACCTTTAAGGACCAGATTTCAGCAATCTAGTTCAAGTCTTGAAACTAGATTAATCAACATATGTGCTGAGATGCAATTTCTTTTCATTTTTCCTTCCTAGTTCTTTGTTTTGTTTACCATCTAATTACCAATTCTGATCCTTAACAGAAATTAACTAATAAAATTTTAGGCATAAGCAATTAGAAATTTATAAAATAAAAAAAACAGAGTAACTCTACTGAATACCTTTGAACACATACCTTCATCTTGTTCACCCTAGCAAGACCTCCTATAAGTTCTAAGTCTCACTACAGAAAAATGCTTCATATTTTCACAGCCATCAAGTTATCCATATTGACCTGAAAGTAAATTGCTTTATTACGCTCATAAAAATCCTAACAAAGAAAGCTATCAGTAGTTATATCAGGGATTTCAAACTCAAATGCCTACTCAGGCCAGAAAGTTAATTAAAATGAGTAAAGTTTTCCAGGGGTAGACCATCATTATACTGGACAAATATGACATCCATCTAAAAGAAGCAGACACCACTCAGCAATAGCTTATTGTTTCCAGAAAGGCATTGAGCCTAGACCAGCTAAATCTTTTGACGTTCCAAGGGAAACCAGTATTGTAGATTTTTATGGGAGAAAAACAAACAAACAAACAAACAAAAACCCTCATGATTTTAAAACTTTGGCATCAATTTAAACATTTTTAAAACACTATGAAAGTCAGAATAAATACATCTGCTGCCTGGATTAGCCCATTTTGGACCTCTAAATTAAATAACAATGCACTTCAGCTGGAAAAAGATCATATTTGACTCTTAAATGCCATTACAGGCTATTATCATTCCTATCCTTTTTCCTTTTAGAAAGCTGTCATATCCTTTTTTATTTTATGTATCTTTTCACCATTTAATTCACAATGAAACATAAGTGAATTAGAGTTAAGAAGGATAATGGTAGGGAATGCTCATATGCACAGTAGTAAGAGTGGTTAAATGCTGTTTTAGCCAAATTATCTTCTATTACTTTAGATTTTTCCACTCTGACTCTAAAGTAAACCCTCAAGGAAAGTATAGATTCTTACTGTCTCTTGTTAACTGAGCAGAACTAAAACTCAGTGTTCCATCCATACAACTAGGAAGGCAATTCAAAACCACTAGCATATCAATAAAACTGGAACCAAACAAACAAATACATACATACATACATACCCCAGGATATCAGTTGGAAAACTTTTGAATTCTTATCTCTACTATCATTCAGAACCTATATATGGACATTTACAAATCTGATCTACGGATCTAATGTGTAAAATGCCCAGATATCAATCCAGCTTTCTAAGCAGCCCTTTCTACTGTCTGACAAGACAATAGGTGGTGGGAGAGCAAGCCCCTTAATAAATGCTCAGGATTTTGATTACAAAAATAATGATATTTTCCTGATAAGAAAGGGTCAAACACAGAAGAATTAATTGTTTTATTATAATGGAAGAATTAATAAATAATTTGGGTCACATTGTGATTTCTCCATTAGACATATGATCAAACTGATTCACTTAAGAAAAACCTTTTATCTTTGGCTGGGGAGTCATGGGAATCATGGCATTACCAAGAATTAAAAGACACAAGAACTGAAATCATTCACTATCTAAGAGAAAGAGGTGAATGTGCTATTGCCATGTCACTGCCCATTATAATTAAGAAAAAGCATACAACATTCTCTATTTGTACCTGACAAAATGTAAGAACTTAACGAGGAATTATTGATTTATAAGAACAGAAAATTACAGACTAATAGCCTTCATAAACATAGATGCAAATATTCTTGGCAAATTCTTAACAAATTGAATTCGATAATCCATAAAAAGATTAAAATATCATGACAAAGTATAGTTTACCCCAGGAATGCAAGGTTTGTTTAACATTGGAAAATCCATGCAATTCACCATATTAACAGTAAAAAAAAGAAAAAAAGAAATGACATCTCAAGAAATACAGAAAATGCATTTGATAAAGCTCAACACTCTTTCTGTTAAGAATTCTCAGTATGCAAAGGACAGAAGAAACCTTCTTCAACATGATAAAAGGGATCTGTTATGATTTAATATTTATAATTGATATTATAATTTAATAATAATGGAAACAACCTAAATGCTCATCCATGGGGTATTGATTGAATAAATATGCTATATTCAAGGAAGCAACTACTCCCATTTGAACGTTAGCTGGATGTACTGACTAGCTTTCAAAGGATAGAATAAGGGAAGGGAAAAAGTGACTGTCAAGCTCTACCTTAATCAAGTAATCAAAGTTAACAACACTAGTGATAAGTCAAGTTGGTAACATGTCCCCCTGGTATGATGCAATGAGAGGGGCACCTTATCTCTGTGGTGTTCTTCCCCAAAACCCATGACCTCAGTCTAATCATCAGACAAACCCAACTTGATGGACATTCCACAAAATACCGAACCAGAACATCTTGAAAGTGCCAAGGTCATGAAAAAAGGAAAAACTAAGAGATCAGATGAGACTAAAGAGACATGATAACTAAATGCATTATAGGATTTTTCATGGGATCCTGGAACAGAAAAAGGACATTAGTGGAAAATCTAGTAAAATTATAGTAAAGTCTGGAATTTAGTTAACAGTAATGCACCAATGTTGGTTTCTCGGTTTTGACAAATGTACTACAGTAATATAAGATTTTAACCTTAGGGGAAACTGAATGATAGGTATATGGAAACCCTGAACCATTTTTGCAACTCTTCTATAAATCTAATATTTTTTTCCAAAAAAAATTTTTTTTAAATTGAGGTAGAAAAGAGTGTGTGTAATATAATAACTTTGTGAGAAAAAGAACTTAAATATATTTTTCTTATTTTAAAAAAATGAAAAAGAAACACAGGAAAGATAAACTAGAGGTTGATGACAATAGCTTCCTATAGGATATGGGTAGAATTAGAGTGGATGGGATATGTAGGAGAGCAAGATTTCCTGAATATATCACTTTCTATGGTTTGATTTTTGAAGCATGTAAATGTCTTACATTTCTAAAATATAAAATTAAAGCAAAAAGAATAAAAACATTGAATACAAACAGAAAGAGTGATCCTAAGGGTATCCTTGCTGGATCACTTTGCACTAAATCCTGAAGAATTCAGAATGTAGGGTATCTTGCTAAACAACTGAATTGAACTCTTTAAAGGACCTGAAGTCAAGAGGAACAGAGTGAGGCAGTGTGGGGTGGGAGGTAGGGTAGCTGTTCTTAGGGACACTAGAGAGACGTAACCGTCAATTACAATGTGTAAACCCTAACTGGATCCTCAATTAAAAGGAAAAAATCAGCTATATGAAACATTTTCAAGAAATGGGAAAATTTAGTATTTAGTGTGGTCTGTAGGGTGTTCTATAAGTAATGGTGATGTTCTTGGGTGTGATCATGGTGTGTTTGTCAGAAGATGTCCCTGTTCTTGGCAGATGCATGCTAAAGTTTTTAGGCATGAGGTATCATGATGGCTGAAATCTACTTCCAAATGATTTGGCAAAAGGGGATTGTATGTCTATTTATAGAGCAAGAGGGATCAGACTTGGCAAGATGTTAACAGTTGGTAAATCTAGGTGTGGGATACACTGGTGTTCATTGTACTGTTTTTTCTAACATTCCTATAGGTTTACAATTTTTCAAATACAAATTAGACTTCAGAGAGTCAGCTTACTGCCTTTTACCTTCTTTCCTTCCGAAGAGCATTCTCCATCAGGCTAGGCACTCTGCAACTTTGTCATCTATTTTATATTCATTTTATCTATAGTTATTGGCTTATTTATATTTTCCATTTCTCTTATCAATTTTGCTAATTTGTATTCTAGATCATCCATGTCATCAATATTTTCAAATTCTTTAGCACCTCCCACATATTAAAAGTACATATATGGAGCGTTGTATAAGTTAGGGACATCTCATCCAAAGAAGGTTTCAGTTCCTTTCATATTTGTCGTTTTATTGTTTGACTTCTCACACAAAAGCTAACTATAGAGACAGCCATAAGCAATATAGGCCAACATATTCAATTCCAGTTAGTATACTATATATGCCCCTTGACCATACCAGTACTAGTTAGCTAGGAAAAAGTACTGGTCATAACCTTTTGATGTCAATACTAGGAAAAGCAGAGTCTAATACCATTAACCATTAAATATACTAATGTATACTTATGATTTTAACCTCTCTTTTTCTTACATGCCTTCCTTTCTCACATATTGGAAAGGACAGGATACAGAGAGCCAAATCCATATACATTGGTCCCAGGTCAGCAATACTGCTGGGATGCCGGGCAGACGCAAAGGCTAATCACACAGCAGGGAAAGATTTCCTCAAATGCAAGATGTTTTCCTAAGTACAGCATGGCATTTGGGGAGACTTTTTCTAACCGTGTCTCTTTCTTCTCTTTACATTCATTCTCTATACAGTAAATATTGAAGACTTGCTGTCTGAGTTATAAAGAAATTGAAAACAATATTTTTTACTTCTCTGTCTTAAAATATTAAATCCTAAAACCTTGCCAAATGTGTACTTTAATGCCAGCTCATGCTCCCATAAATAATACAAAATAAATATTCACCCAGAATTTTTAATGTCCTTGATATGATTCCCTAATAATCATCTCAAGATTATTTAAGAATTTAGAGAGCTGAATTGTAATTACAAGTAGATGTTTCTCTTATATTTTAGCTCATCTTAGTTTTTTTTTTTTTTTTTTTTTTTTGCGGTAGGCGGGCCTCTCACTGTTGTGGCCTCTCCCCTTGCAGAGCACAGGCTCCGGATGCGCAGGCTCAGCAGCCATGGCTCACGGGCCTAGCCGCTCTGCGGCATGTGGGATCTTCCCAGACCGGGGCACGAACCCGTGTCCCCTGCATCGGCAGGCGGACTCTCAACCACTGCGCCACCAGGGAAGCCCTCATCTTAGTTTTTAATAGAAGAGGATGATAATTTAAAGAGTTCTAAAGGTGTAATTGGGGAACTAAAATCTCATAATAGGGTTAGTGGCTAAGTGCATGGACCTTCTGTGCTAAACTCCTAACTCTGCTACTTCATAGCCATGTGGCCCTGGGAATGTCACTTTACCTCTTGGCCTTGATTTCCTCATCTGTAGGACAGGGTGAGCAAATACCTATAACATGGGATTATAATAAATAAATTGAAAGTTGGAAACAAGGTGAACTAAGCAGAAAATAAACCAATGCTGGATAAATTATAACAAACATATTTTAAAACTTATCTCCTGGGAGAAAAAAAGGAAAAAATGTCAGAAGACAGAAACAAAAGGGAAAATGAAGCCAGAGCAATAATACCACGTCTGGTTCTGCCATAGCTCTTTTATCAAAAATTTTTTATCTTTATACAATTTTTAAAGGTTACTTCCCATTTACAGTTATTACAAAATATTGACTATATTCCCCATGTTGTATAATACATCCTTGAGCCTATCTTACAGCCAATAGTTTGTATCTCCCACACCACCACCCCTATACTGCCCTTCCCCTCTCCCCACTGGTAACCATTAGTTTGTTCTCTATATCTGTGAGTTTGTTTCTTTTTGTTATATTCATTAGTTTGTTGTATTTTTTTAGATTCCACATATAACTGATATCATACAGTATTTATCTTTCTCTGTCTGACTTATTTCACTTAGCATATTCTGCCATATCTCTTGAGTGGGGAAATGGGGCTATCAAAGTTGGTTATGACCAAGAGTTCAGATAAAATATAATCTTGAGAAAGGATTGGGGCTATAAGATGCATGAAATTAGAAAGGGCACACCTCAATTACTGATACCTTTAAATTACTGCATCTTCAGTTAAAAAAAAAAGATCTTACAGGGGGAAAAAATCTGTCTACCTACTAAGGGAAAACAAAGAAGTTTGTTTCTGTCTAACCTCTAGGTGAGAAAAAAAGTCTCACAAATTCTCACAGAGAATTTGAAAACATAGACTGTGACTTCCAAAGGTTTAGAGTCTAAATATATACTACGTGCATGGTATAGTCAAACCTAAGCTGAATAGTTAGAATAAAAATTGCATAAGGCAAAGCTTAGGAACACAGATTGACACAAGGTACTGACTGATGCTAGCAGCTGTCAGAGCAAATATGAGAGCATATGGGTGAATGATCGTATTAATCCAACAAGGAACATTTACATGCAGAAGGACATGGAAGAGTGGAAATTGAGGGTGTTGGAAAGAAACGGATTCAGGACTTCAGTTGAGGAAGATGAGAAGTGATGCTGAGAGACAGGAAGTGGTAAGATGGACACAAAAGCTCTGGGCATCACAATGATTTCAAAACAGGTGTAGTGGGAGAAACAGAGTGAGATATCTGAAAGGTTAGGTGATCCCATTGAAAGATTAGTATGCTACATTTAGGATGCTAAAATTTGAGATTCCTATAATGGAGTAGGTTCAGGATAAGGACAAAGGAGAGAATTCCTGAACAGCAAAATTAATAAATATTCTAATGTTAAGTCAATGTTAGGTTCAGGGTGCCAGCCATTTTCCCCCTCCTCCAGGATTCTGGCTGATAGAAATGAGACCAATAGGAATCAAAATCTCAGCTCATTAATAACAGTGTCATTCCCTCCAAATGCCCAGCTCTGTGGCAAAGCTAGACAGAATCATGCTGCTGGCACCTGAGACCAAAGTGAAGGCAGGTCAACCACCTGCCCCAAACAGTCTTTGTGATCAACCTGTCAGGGAGTGTTAAGTCTGCAGAGCAGATTCTGACTTACCTACCTGGTTTTACTACCAAAGTGAGTCATGAGCAGAATGGAAGGTGGAAGAGAGAGTGGTGACCTTCTGACCTGACTATGCTTACCATGTAGAAAAAGGAAGTAGAGAAGAGACCAATTCCTTTTGTAACAATTCTTGAAGCAGATAAAAACAAGAGAGGGAGGGAAGCGGGTGGGGACAGAAAGGAGGGAAGGGAGAGAAAAGAAAGGAGGGAGAACAATAGAGCATAAGAATGTGAGAGGGAGGGTAGGAGGGAGAGAGGGCAAGCTCCAACTCCCATTTTTGAGGATAGTTAAGAGCACCCACCAGAAAAGAAAAAACTTGGTCAGTAAATGTCAAGTTCTTCTCAATTTTACCAACATATTAGGTATTCCTTCTCATTTAGAGGGACACAAGCAAGAGGAGGAGATTCTCTCCATAACTGCCCCAACCCTAATAGAGAGGAGAGCACAAGTCCCCACCAAAAGAAGTTTACAAGTCTTCCCAATGAATGAGACAGTGTATAGGTCATCTGCATGTATACCATTGTCATCCATGGTGCAGGTACAGTTACAGCTTAAAGAATTATGGTAAGTCTGTGTATTTGCAGATTTTATCACATGTCTAAGAAATTTTATTTGCCAGGTTATAATACTAGACCATTAATTTCCAAGTCTTTCAGTAGATCATAAACCTAAAGTAAATGGTTTCCTTGGCCTCCTCTATGGCTTTCCTACCTCAGTAATGGTCACGTGAAAAGCCACATGAAGATGATGATACCTAGCTGTTGCTTGTGGTTGGAACCTAAGAATCTCAGTGTTGTTCATACCCACATTTAAATTAATCCATCACACTACCATAAACATATTTTGGAAGTTTCAAGCTATGTAAATTTACACACACACCATTCTTTTTTCAAATATATTAAATTTTCTAATTGAAATAAAACAGTTATGATTGTTTCTCCAGATTACTTATATATTTAAAATGTATAATAAAAGATTCTTATCCTAATGCATCCATTATAGTATCATAAACTAGGTTTTAAATTCCACTACCTGTTCATACTGAGTGTCCATCTCAGCTACTGTACTATCTGGCAACTATACCAGTTACACAAATCTGCTGTTCAACTGCCTGACCCATTTTTGTGTTGCCTCCAAAGGCTATTGCTTTTTCATTGGCAGGTCCTTTCCTCTTCATCTATTACAAATCTCTAACCTTATCTCCTCAACATGACCCACAGCCTAATAAGATAAAACAGGGAAATTGCATGGGCATTGGATTGTACTCAAACAAAACAAATGGTTCAAATTCTGGTTCTACGAGCCACTAGAAACATAATCATGTATAAAACATCTAGGTATTATATGTTTTAGTCTCCTTCACTATTAAATGTATACAATAAAACTGCTATCATAGGCTTATATAGAATCAATGAAATAATATATATAAATATTAAAACATCAGCAGTGGCTGGCATGAAGTAAACACTGAGTAAATGTTAGTTCACCTTTCAACAAAATGTGGGTACCGTTTTTGAAAAATTGGCAACTCCCGCCACCATATCTGAAAGTCATTCCATGCTAGCCTTGCCAGTTATTTTGCTTTTTTGGACAAAAAATATATTTCTTATACTTCCACTGCAAACTACATTTCCCGGCCTCCATTGCCTGCCAGCTCACAGCTAAATTCAGCCCACAGGAGGCACTGACCAGACATGAGAGGGCAGGAGGGAAGGAGAAGCCAGGGTATAGCTCATCTGCTCTCTCTTCTTCATATAGCATTTCCAGAGCAGCTCCCAGTGGGCAGACTCTCCCTCCATGGCCCAGCTTCCTCTTACAAGGGCTGTAAGGAAGAATCTGTCCATGCCTTCCATAGCTTCTGGCAGCTTGGTGACAATCTTTGGCATTCCTTAGCTTGTAGAATCATCACCCCAATCTCTGCCTTGATCTTCACATTATGTTCCTACTGTCTTTATATTTGTGTCCAAATTTTCCGTATTTATAAGGACATTAGTCATTAGATTAGGGGACCACACTACTCTAGTATGACTTCAGGTTAATTTAACAAGTTGCATCTGCAATGACCCTATTTCTAAATAAGGTCACATTCTCAGGTACTGGGGGTAATGACTTCAATAATTTTTTGAGGTGGACACAATTCAACCCATAACACAGGCTAAGGTGCACACTGGGAGAACTTAAGTGTTTAAAGGCTGCTGCAAAATCTAGACACCTCTTTGAACATAATCTTCATTCTATAAAAATAGAAAATTTGCAAGCATCTTCCTTTCTTTACAGATCATTTCAAAGAGAAAAAGGGATATAATTCAAATGTAATCCAGTCTCTCCTTTATTCATAACCCTAGATACTAAGTGATTGTGAAGATATCAGTTTATGTTTCACTTATATTATGGTATTGAATGATGTAACTGTATATAATTTATGATGGGTCTTCCAATTAGCTGTGTTCCTTAAAAGTCAGGTCACCCAGAGAGGGTCTGGAGGCATATTAATTAGAATCAAATAAGACAGATTGGCATTACATGTCACCACTATAAAAGGCACAGTAGAATCTGAGAAAGAAGAGATTTGCTATAAGCTGTTACAGAAAGAGGAGACGCCATATCAGGGGAAGAAGACAGGATAGAAATAAACTGAAACTGATGCCCTGCAATCCAAGAAAGAAGCAGAACAAAATATTGCTTAAGACAGCCTAGTAAGTAGAAAGAGATAAAATGTTATTAACACAGAAATAACACTTAAAGCCAAATGGGAGTGAGCTGATACAAAAATCTTAAAAGCAAAATTGTTACAAAAAAATAGTTTTAAATTTGTGCTTGCCTTTTGCTTGCAGCAAAGAAAGCGCTGGCATATATGGGAAGGGTAAGGCAGGTTGTCTTCTACCATCCTTTCAAGACTAAGCTGCTATTTATGGTATAGATGCTTCAGAGAAATAATTTTATGGAAAAAGACTGCTTGGGGAGAAGTACAAATTTATTGAGCTCTAACCAAATTTGCCCCCCAAATCTTTGAATTTTCAAGATACTGGAAGTTAGAAATAACAATTTTCAAAGGTTCACAGTAGCGCTAGCTTTGAAAGAAGTGGAGACTTGAATTCACCTTTGGAGCACACGCTTTCTTTGATTTTTAAAAACCACTGTAATAAGTATTTCTAGTCAAGGAAATGCAAAACAGAGTTCATCTTTTGAAATGAAGGAGTTTGCTATGCTCTAAGAAAATAATCTGCTCAGTATGATTATGTGAAATAGTGGGGTTTTTTGTGGGAAACAATGCATCTCTAGGTCCAGTATCTTTCTGAGAAATACTTGGAATAATGATCTACAGTGCAATGACTCTATAAATTTTTCCTTGTTAGCAGGTGTGTGCGTGTTTGTGTGTCTGTGCATGTGTGTGTGTGTCTGTGCGTGTGCCCATGCTCTTTGTCAAGAAATTGGCATCAAGAGATTAGGAATTAAGACCCTAATGACTACAAAATATCATGTAATTCTTAAGCTAGAGGACCACCTATAAGAAGAAATAGGTCTTCACTTGATGAAGCACAACTTAACCAGGATGGTTTGTGGTCCAATGAGGCTTATGCCAAGCAAAATAACTCAGATGCTGGGCAATACACTAATGTCAGATTATGCATTCTAATGTGAGTGTATTGTTGGATATTACAGGTAAGGGCAGTTCCTATAGGTAGGGGGTGGATAGTGAGTGAGTGACTATCCTGAAATGAAGATCATTTGGGATCAGAAACTGAGAACTTGATCTCAGACTGTAGTTGAGAAAGAGTTCTCCCTCTTTGGAGGCTTTAGATGTGTGCAGAGGGCTGGCACTACTCAGTGCATGGATATACTGAAGTCTTCCCACAGTGATTGTGAAAGAAATAGTTCTCTTTAAGATACACACAGAGCTTAAAGAGTCATACCTAATATTGAATCCAGTTTGCAGTGTCCCTGTATTGGGTACTCTTCTGTTATCCCTAAGTCTTAAGAACATTTGTTAAATGTTACACTCTGGTCTTATATGTGTTTTGGAGAATTAGGAGCAGAACTTATGTCCATGTTTGGGACCAAGTAGTAAAGAGGAGAGCATCCTTATTCTTCCTCCTACAGGTTGAATACTGACAACAGCATCTTCCCAAGGGACAGTTTTTCTAGACCTATAGGAAATGATGACCAGCAAAACTAACAGGAGGTCCTAGTAGGTGAATACCAGAGTACCAGGTATAGAAAGAACTTTACTGGAAATTAACAGAGGAGCTAATTCACCTGATGTCCAGAAGGAAAAGAATATCTAAGGATGCCGGGAGTTTGGGGATCAAGGACTCATTATTTGTAAGGTAGTAACTAAGCAAACAGGTATTTCAAGCTATGTGCACTTAGAAGTTTCTCTGCTTTGTATTCTGTTTTCTGAATAGCATTATTTGACTCAACTTTGATAAATAAACTAATGTATGCTGTTCTTATAAAAACATGCTTTTAAAAAGTAAAGGTAACAGTACATTCATCTTCCCTTTGCACTTGAGATGAAATACCTGAGTAATAAAAAAAAATCTTATTTCTGTTAATGGTTTTCCTTTCCTCTTGTCCCAACTACCCTCACTCCCACACTTAAAACTTTTAACCTGTCCTGGAAAATGGTAGAAAATGCCTATTTTCACCTCCTCTCCCTGCCCACTCTTTGATAATCTTGTTAATGAGTAATGAAATAACCAAAAGGTGAGGAGAAGAAGGAAAAAGAAGAGAGGTTAAGGGTCCTGAATAATCAACACACTAATTAATCTTCTCTGACTAATCCTTGATTTATAAAAGAACATGAAAAATGTCCCCAAATAATAACATCATTCTATTGATAGTCTCACAAAGGAAAGAGAGAAAAAACACCTTTGCTGAAATTATTGAGGAGGAAATGTGCAGGGAGTATATTTCAGACATGAAGGGTAAAAATAGTTTAAATTTCTTTTGGGCATCATCTAGTAGTAACATAAATAGAAATAAATTTGGAAAGGGTGAGTAAAGAGTCATTTTGTCCATGGCTCTGTCTCCTGACAGAATAACACTTGCATTTTCAGCCTCACAATTGGCAAGTTTATCAAAAAAAAAAACCAGCTACTTTGCTTGATAAATACAAGCAGGTCCCACATTCTCTCCAATAAACAGACTCTTGTACATCCTGTCCAAAGAGACTGGATAATTTTTTTTTGTAAAAGTAAATGTCATTTTAGGATTAAATAATTACCTCATATTTTTAGAAATTAAGGCATGTCTGTGATTTAACAAATAAGTTAATGTAAAGTATTTGTACTATCTATGCCCCCATAAAGAAAAGAAAAGGCTAACTAGAAATTTTGTGGGCTGATAAATTTGTGGTATTTCCTAATAAAATAAGTCTACCATCTTGGATAAAGAATTTCAGTCTTCCTCAATCACTTGGGCATCCCATGCTTTCCTAAAAGAAAATGCTTTATGTGACTTAAATGCTCCTTCCTGTCTAAGGCTACAGCTAATTAGTGGCAGGGATAGTTGCCTTTAGTTCCTTGTCCAATGTTTTCTCAGTTATACAACATTGTTTGTGTTCAACACTGCTCTGTTTTGAACTCCTGGTTCTGAGTACTCCCTGGATTCACACATTTTCCCCAACCTGTCCATTCCTTTGTTTTCTACCTTCTACTCTGGTTCTCTACGTCCTCCCAATTTGTTATTACCCATGATGCAGCCTGATAATGCCTTCTCAACAGTAACCTTCAAGAGAATTAGTTAAGGTTATACCAAAAAAACAAAAACAAAAACCAGTAACCAATCCTAATTTCTCATTTCTTAAGGAAAAACTATAATGCCCTTTATCATCAATAGGACCAGCTTTTTAGGAGAAACAATATTATCATCAGTCCCAAAGGCCAGCAATCCCAGGAAGAAAAATCTTTATTGAAGAAAAACTCAAAATTAACTAAAAAATGAATATAATACAGAGGTGAGACTTTTTTTTTCTTTTTTGTGCCTTTTGTTGGTTTGCATTTTCCTAGATCAAGTGGAGAAATTCAGGTTAAATTATGTGCACCCACTAAGAACAGACCTAATTAGCTCATGTGTTATAGAAAGAAATTCTTATTTTCAAATGAGTAAAAATTTTTTATGGTTAACTCTGTTTTCTTCATCAGGAGAAAAAAGAAAGAGAAGGGAGAGGAATGGAGGGAAGAAAGAAAGGAAGAAGGAAGGAAGAAAGGAAGGAAGGAAGGGAGGAAGGGAGGGAGGAAGGGAGGGAGGAAGAAAACTGATAGATGATACCAAATAGAGACCTCAGAATGTACACGGACTTTACTATTAAAAAGTGAGATACTATATATAGCTTTACAAAGAAACCTTATTATTAGACTTTTATTGCATTTTAATTTTTTATATATCCTTATATGTCTGAATAAAAATAAAATAAAAATATTCAGATAGCAAGATGAGGTGTGAGTACAAGCTTCAGGATAAAACAGGTTCCATTTGACTAAAGAGAACTAAATGCTCTGGTTCTTTTATGGCAAACATATTCAATTCCCTCAAACCAATCAGGAAATCAAATTATTTCTCTATTAAGAGGAATGGAAGTACAGAAGGGAATGAGAAAACATTTGTCATACGAGCCCTATTCTAATGTTTTCTGGGACCTATTTATCTCTTGCTTATTATGTAGTCAATATAGAGAATACAGTCTCTAAAAGCTGTCCTGCAGCTCTGGGGAATAGCAAAAAGTTGTATTCCATGGACCTCACAGAGAGAACGGTCTCCCCCTTGGAATCAGGTATGGTTCCCATGGCTGCTCAACCTTAGAAATTCATGAAGTGCCTACGGTCCAGGAACTACCAAGGTAATTTTGCTCTGGATGGAGCTCAGGGAGGAGCCGTTCTTCACATGCTATTGATCACAGATGGAAATATATCTTCCTTAACTGGGTATGCTGCCCTTTAAAGTCTCCCACTTCAATGTAATGGGACAGATTGAATATTTTTCTATGTTAGTGGGTGGAAGTTTTTCCAATGCCACCCAGTTGCTCTTTTCTTACAGAAAGCAAAATACAGATTTTCTTTGGGTGAAACAGACATCAAGAAATAAAAAATAGCTGTCTCACATGCAATGCAAAATGACATCCAAAGAAATCACACATCAGAAATCGCACATGGCAGAAGTAAGCTTCCTTTTTGAAATATTTTGGCACCTGACACAAGAGTAAAAGAATTGCACAGACCACCTGAAAAAAAATTATGTTATAAGAAAAATTAAATTAAATAATATATTCCTTACAGGCTTGACCTGAAAATGCAGATTGCGGGCTGCCTGTTCAAACATGATACTTTGGGAAATATGTTTAACAAACAGAAATAGTAGTCAGACCTGTAAGAACAAATTGTAGCTGGTTCGAGTGCCTCCATAATACAGAAACTGGTTTAGTTACTATAACCTAAGCAAATCAGGTACAAAGGGATTCAGACCATTATGAAAGCTCTGGTTGAAATAGTCAAATTAATTCCCAAAACTTGATAAAGACTCCTAAACAGAGAAAGATTCCTTTAAGTTCTAATTCAAATGTGTTCTAATTCATTATGTCAGATATAAATCCCAATATAGAATTTCAATGGCTAATCATTTTTATCTTAAGAGCCACTAGTTCCTTTTGAAAATTTCTCAGTGCTTCCTCCAGAAATAACAGAATTCTTCCCAAAATAAGTTAGAAAGTAACACCTGGAAGCAGATTAAGGGAAAGCATATGTCTCATTCCGTGAAAAGGTGTGCTTTTATATGTCTGCAAACACTAAATACCAGAGCGCTTAAGAACTGAACGTCATATAGTAAACCTGTGTGAAATATTAATGAGACAAGTTCCCAACCTGTGTGTAATTCAATGAAAGAGTTACATAGGCAGGGAAATTGGCTCAGGAACATCTAATATATTGGTTGAAATGTTAGAGGTGATGTTTAAAGTTTGTAGCCTGTCAATGTAAGTAAGAGTATGAGCTAGTTCACTTGCTGCAATAGCTTACATTTTTTCTGGATTTTTCTCTGTAGCTGGACAACTAAAATAATTTTAGCACATAAAGTTCTCTAAATTATACACCCAGTGTCCTTGTATGCTTCTTGGTCTTTCTCCTAAGGTGAGAGAACTCTTTGCAAGGAATGAACAAAATTTCCTTTTGATTCTTTGTTTTTATTCTGACTATAGTATGACCAGAGCCTAGGCTTTTAAGTAACCCATTGTTATGTATACTAACGTGACTTTTTAAATTCCATACTAAAAATTAAAAAAATGGGGATTAATGTGAATTTTAAAATACCAACAGCACAGAGGAGAAAACATAATTCTGCCCAGAGAAATTTAGAAGACTTCACTAAAGAGATGACATTTGAGTTCTGAAGCATGCATAGGAATTTTCCAGGTGAGAAAAAAAGGAAAAGAATTCAAATTTGAGAAATGGCATTTGGTCCTACAAGAGTCTAGTGTAGTCAGGAAATGACAAGCCTTTCCAACCAGCTATGGAATAGCATACACAAGGGGAAATGATGGATAGGTTCAGCATAATTACAAACCAATATGAATTTATTTTATTTTCCAAGTAACAGTTTTATGAAAATCCCCATTTTTAAGGCGATTCTGCATATGCCTAGTTCTGCCTTACTCTGCCTTCCAATCTTGCTCAGAATGGCACAAAACATATGCTGAGGGAGCGTGCCAGCTGAATTGACAAAGAAAATTGATAGAATACACTTTTTGTGTGCAGAGGCGCTGTAAGTACCTTAGTTAGAAAGGAATAAAAAGCAAAATTATGAAAATGGAATGAGAAGATAAAACAAATCTTATATCCACAAAAAGATAGATAACATTATATAGAAAATGTACATAGAAGAAGAAACATTGTTACCAAGAATTAGCATTGGATGGATTAAGTTGAGTTGATTAAACTATGTGGAAATAAGAAGATGGACACAATAGCAGATATTAAAAAGGGAGGGATAAGAATGTAAATGACAATTTTCTTCTGTGTCTTGGACTGAAATACAAAGGCTTATTGGCTGTTTTTCCCATTGTTTAGGAGGGCTGATATAAAACCATATATCTATGGTAGACTCCAAGAATTTTATTCTAAGACTACTTGATCATTCACTCAGTTAGGCCCAGTTGTTGGATCATTTCTCTGCAGATGAGAAATTCCCACCCTACATGAGACATCATGGGAAGCTTTTAAACAAAGGAGTAGTACGGGGCTTCCCTGGTGGCGCAGTGGTTGAGAGTCCGCCTGCCGATGCAGGGGACACGGGTTCGTGCCCCGGTCCGGGAAGATCCCACATGCCATGGAGCGGCTGGGCCCGTGAGCCATGGCCGCTGAGCCTGCGCGTCCGGAGCCTGTGCTCCGCAACGGGAGAGGCCACAACAGTGAGAGGCCCGCGTACTGAAATAAATAAATAAATAAATAAATAAATAAAAAGGAGTAGTACGGCCAGATTTGTTTCTTAGAAGATAAACACTGGTGACAATTTAAAGAAGGGCCTATGGTGGAGAGAATCACTAGATTCTGATACATAGAGGATAAATAAAAACTAGCATGATTCAGATAGTAGTTTGTACGAGAAGCAAAATCATGAATGAGAAACTAATAACTGGTTCTGCTACAAATTTGACCAGACCCAATGAGAATGGACAAGTGAGCTAGCAACAGCCAATACAAGCTACTCTATCTCTCTGAACCACTTCTTCACCACACCTGCCAGGATATGATGGAGTTTATGAGAGGTCCTAGAGGAAACTGAGTTTGGTCAGGAGATTTAACTGTGCAATTTTGCAGGAAGTGTTTGGAGAGAAAGGAGAGCAAAGCACTGATTTTTATGGAAGGAGAGATGAATTTCAAATAGCTCTTGAAAAATTAGCAATTGTTCTGGAATAAATACTTATAAACGTAATAGAATACAATTTAGAAAATTATCATACCAGGAGAAAAATAAAGGGAGTTTGGATGTATTCTTTTGTGGCTAGAGAAAGTATTTGAGGAAATATCACATTGGCTTGGTGACTAGCCTTTCAAATTCTTCCTCAGTTGGTAATGATTAATAATTGTAGCATAATCGTGATCATTAAGGACGTCTAAAATCACCTACCTACACCTATGCCTTATATAACAGGTATGCCTTTAGATATTTCTTGAACATCATAAATTTTAAATCTAGTACTTTTAAATGTCCTAAAAGGAAGCTAGTTATTTAAAGATATCCTGTGATAGATGTTTGGTAAAGGAAAGATCCTTTGGTAACATGAATAATTCCCCCATATTTATAGGTTAGTCACTTTGAATTTTCATGTACTGAATTATGCTTCCTTAAAGGGAGTATATCCTGACTGGCAATGATTTTATGTTACAAAGTGTATATCTTATACTTATTTCAAATTTCAGTGCAAAATGAATGCAAATATTATTCCAATCACCTTTACAGCATAAATATGCCAAAATATCTTAGCCAATGAAAAACTCCCCACTGCTAAATACATGTTTTCATGAAAAACAAATTAGATACATTTTCCTAAGGAAAAAAATTTTAATGTATTCTTTGAATCATGCTCTACATTTTTTTCCAACACAGCTTATGCTGTTCCTTACAAAGTCAATGTTTACCAGTATATTTATATGATTTTCTTTCTTTTGTTTTCCCTCTATTTGGCAGAACATACAGTACTGTATAGGCATGTGTCTGAATATTTAGCCATACTATGCCAGGAGTCCACACAATGCTTAGGACTGTTTAGTTTAACAAAGAATGTGTGGCTTTTGCACGTGCTGGCACATTTGTATGAATGGCTCCAAAAACTCTATTAATGGCAGAACATACTTGTCATTTAAAATTTACAAAAGTGCAGTGAGTTTAAACAAACCACCACCAACTTTATAAATATTTCTTTTTTTAACTTTATGCTTAAGAAAAAAGAAACAAACAGACAAAAATAAAAAACACCCTTATGAGTATTGGAAGCATAGGGCAGTCCATCAGAATTTAGGGAAATAAACTTTAGAGTCACCTCTTTGTGGTTGTCTTTTTCCCCCTTCTGTCTTTGGATTTTTATGGATAACAAGGAGAATTTCTACTACTGAAGCAGGTGTTTGAATCATTCACTGGTAGAAATAATTTGGTAATGCCAAACAAGCTATTTTACCTGTGTGGAGAGGTTTGCTTTGTCATCTATACGAGTGCTTCTCAAATTTTACTGAAATATCTGGGATGTTGTTAAAGATGCAAATTCTGATTTAGTAAGTCTGGTTTTGTGGCCAGAGTTTCTACATTTCTCATCATCTCCCAAGTGATATTACTTTTGCTGGTCTGTGAACTGTACTTTGGAAGCAAGGATATAGATGGGAATCGAAATTTGGGGATCTAGTCTTTATGTTATATTTGATGATGAGTCAGTTATCTTTTTTGAATTTTATTTTTACCCAATTTACTCAGTATTCTTTGCAGATGTGCAAGGATGGAGCATAAAGACAACATAGTAGTATGTACATACATAAGATATATTCCAAAGGCCTGTATTTGGGTTACAGTTCTTCTATACAGGGTGGTATAGTGTTTGCTCAGTTACGTCAACTCTGAGCCAGAGTTTCTTCTGTAATTTGGGAATATGTCCTAGTCACTTCATAAGGATGTTGGAAAAACAAGTGAGAGAATATATGTGAAAACTCTAGATACTTTAAAGCACTATAAACCTTTTAGCTTTTGAAGTTATTATTGTAACATCACTGAGTTCCTGAATAACATCAAGAATCAACAATAAGCATTACTCTGTGCTCTACATAGAGTTGTGATGTATTTTGTATACTCCTAATCACCATTCTGAGTCTCCTACCTTTCTTTCAAATTTCAATTTAAAAATTGCCAGTTGGGAGTTGCAACGTTTCTAATGTATATTTAATGAACGCTCCCTATATACAGGTGTTGTGTAGAAGTAAAAACAAAACCAAAAAAAACATGAATTCTGGAATCACCACTTTATGTCCTGAGATTTTTTAAAGCAGGCAGATAGATTTTAAGAAAGAATGCACAATGAGAATGAGAAATTTTGTTTCTTTAAAAATATCCATACCTGAGTACCTCCTGCAAATTATTTGTGCACCTTCAGGGGTGTCCAAAGACCTTCATGTTTGAGATGAATTACCCTTCTCCCTTAATGTATTTTCACAGGTAGTATCTACACTATTTTCAAGACTCAAGTCCAAAAGTATCACTTTCATGAAGTTTTCCCAATCCATGTTCTACCCAACTCCCTCACCACACAAACACACAGCTAGATGTGAACTTTTCCTCTTTTGAAACCTTATAATAGCATTTTTTTGAAAGAACTTTTTTTACAGAACAGGTCTGTGGTATAGTTATAAGCTTCATTTTCTAATTCCTCTATTAAATAGTAAACTACATAAGCACAAGATCTGACTGAATATTCTGTGACCCTGAATATTTAGCACATTGCTTTGTACATGTCAGGTACCCATACAGATTTAAGCTTCCATTCTCAATACATATATATACCTGCTATTGTATTAACATAACATGCGCATGCAAAATATGCCCAAAATTAAAAAGTGTAAAGGATAATATTATCCAAATAAAAAATAGAAATGCTAATATTTTCATCCCATACCCCAAATGCACTCTTGGAAGTTTGGAACTCTCTGTCTCAGAGAATGTAAAACAGATAGATAGAAATCAACTTTTACGTTGTATGACTGTACAGTTGTCCCTCTGTACCTGTGGGGGATTGCTTCAGGACCGGCCATGGATACCAAAATCCGCAGATGCCTAAGTCCCATAGTCAGCCCTCCTTATCAGTGAATATGGAGGGCTGACTGTATATCTAGTGTCAGTATAATTTATTGAGATACTGTTCTGTGTATGTTCTCTTTGATTTTTCTCCTGAGTTTAGGAGGCAGAAAGAGGAAAAGAAGCTGAATTGGAAGCTCTTCTTGTTTTCTGTAAACCTGAAGTTCGTGGAGAAAACAATATTTGATTCTTGAGAGAGATAGGAGAGAAAGAGGGGAGGGATAGGAAAGGAAGAGAGGGGAGGAGACATCAAGGAGGACAGAGAGAGAGAGAAAGAGAGGCCACATTGGTAGATTCCTGGTGTGGGAAGAATGGGAAAATCAGCTGGTCCCAAGACTCCCAAACCTGGCAAAGATCCTCCTAACCCTTGGGTGGCATCAAAGCAAAGAACTTTTGGATTTCAAGGGACTACCAAAAATTGGACCTGGGTATACCATCAATTCTGTAACAGTCTGTTAGTTCTGGGCACTACACAGTGCCCCCCAGTTTTCAAGGTTTTGATAGAAAACAGGAGCCCTAATAATGACTGAGATGAAATTTCATCCAGCCAATCCAGGCTGGATGGGACTGTGAAATCAAAATAGAGGTGACTTAAAACAAAGGATGTAATCATTCTTGCATACCTGAGTATATATGTTCTGATATTTATACCTACTAACATACTACTGCTTTGAATCATTTTTTTTTCTATCTCTTTTGATGATACGTCTTAATTCTCCCATTTCTTATCAGTGGCCTTTAGCATAGTCTTTTATATGTATTATGTTCTGAGTAAAAATGTTTAATGGATGAATTCACTTTTTATAGAGTGTTATTAGTCTTATAAATTATAGGCTTTTATCTGTGATTTTGCTTTTTATAATTAGACATTTAATTGTTTTGTATCACAACTTTTGTTTGTTGTGTAGACACCCAACAATCAAAGGCAGTGAAACCAAGGAGAGGTGGTAATATCCTCAGCAAAATTTAAAGTAAATTAGATGAAAACTTTAACATCAAAAGTAAAAAACGATGGTGAAGCCAACTCATGGTGACCATAAGTGGCAGGTACTATCACATAAAGGCTAAATGCCAAGTGGTTAAAGCAATTACTATACAAGTAATTACCATGGAAATAGAATCCTGTTTCATAATTACAAGCTTTTTTTTTCCTTCTAGAGAAGTTCTGATGTGCTGTCCATGCTACAAAATGTCTTTGCTAATAATAAAACTAAATGTGTCTTTCAGTTTATCATTAAATAAAACCATCTTTCTAGGTGAGATTAACACTAAAGAAACTAATTACTATTTTAATAGGAAGTGAGGATAGTTACAGTGCACTTTGAAAACTTTGAAAATAGATTACTGAATAATCACTCTCTATGTAAAGTTTTGGTCATTCACACAGGTAACTCCAATCTAAATCCAGTAATTAAATCCTTCAAAACAACTTGAATCTGAATCTACTCACTGCATACCCTTTAGTAAATTTCTTAATATGTTTCACTGCTCCAGAATGCACAACACAGTTAAATCTTCCCATATGGAATCTAGTTCTTCTGCTCCACAGGACAATAGAATACTACCCTGGAATATCTTTATCTCTGATAAGACATAATTACCTTTTCCTATCTGCTTCTACCAGCCAGTAGTCATTCTAATCCTGCTTAGACATTTAATAGAAATGAAATAATGCAAACCACTCCTTGCATATGTCTATTAAAATCTACTTGAGTTTTTGAATACCCAGCAAGCCAGACACATTTTACAAAAGTGTCTTATAGGAAAAATATGTAGAAACCACAGATATGGAAAAGATAGATACTAGTTGTCACAAAAAAAGTAGTGGAAAGAGTACTCACGGGTTGCAGAGAAGAGCAGGAACGATTGAAATGGGTATCTTCCCTTCCTTTTTATCACCATCTTTGTGGGGCTGTTAGTTCTGATGCCTTCTCTTCCCCTCCAAAGTTTCCCCCATCTCGTTTACAAAATCTTTATATTAAAGGGAAAAGAGAGAAGAATGGGATGGTTCTTTCTAAGAAAAGATCTTTATAACTATTGTTTTCCTACATGTTGAGAATATTTGAATTTGTATGAAGTCATTTTTTATAGCAAAGGCCCAAGAAATAAAGAAAACTAAGTCACTCTTAGGAGAAGATTAATAGCCCATAATCCTTTTCTATGTCTTACCAGGAATTGGGTGATAATTTAATTTCATATTCTAATTCATTAGAAAAGTATCTCGTTTCCTTCCACAGGAGCTCACTGGGTCACAAAAATGTTCATTTTTTGAGGTTTTATTAGAAACCCAATATTCAAAGAAATTGTTTATCACATGTATTTCTGAAGGCCATATTTTGTTCAGCCAATTAAATTTTAGGGGGAAAATAACTTCTCATGACCTTGATCACCTTTTTTCTCTGTTGGAACCCAGCACATTTTACCCACAACACATCTAGAAATCACAATGAGAAAATTCTAACCAAATATGGAAAAAATTGGTCAAGTTAAGGTTAAAGTGGGTCAAAAACAAGCTCCTGGAGGAGTATTGGGCTCAAGCTGATAAAGACATTCCATTCATGGATTGCTTGTACTGTATGTACTGCAGGGGGCTAAAGCCTAAAGAAGAGACTTACTTACTTTGTCTCAGTGGAATATGTTAAAACCAGCTCCATTCTGATCCCTGTGGGTAATGGGATTATTTACCTGGCTTATTCCATAGTTAATCTGGTTAACCATCAATTGTTGTCATTGAGAGGGATAACATATAAATCTGATTCAAAGAATTTAGTTGTCTGAGTTTCGTACATTAGAGGTTCACTTTGTTTGCAGATTCCTGGAGGATTAAAACCTGAATAATCTACAGCTAAGCTTGCATCAGATAATATGACCAAAATCATGTGAATGATACGAAGAGTTAAATGGTTTGGGATGTTAAATAGAAATCTCTTTTGTTACCTATATTCTACCCTAAGAATTAAACTGTGACCCAATATTATTAGCCAGTTATAATGATTAAAACTACATCACTTGGGCTTCCCTGGCGGCGCAGTGGTTGAGAGTCCGCCTGCCGATGCAGGGGACACGGGTTCGTGCCCCGGTCTGGGAAGATCCCACATGCCATGGAGCGGCTGGGCCCATGAGCCATGGCCGCTGAGCCTGCGCGTCCGGAGCCTGTGCTCCGCAATGGGAGAGGCCACAACAGTGAGAGGCCCGCGTACCGCAAAAAAAAAAAAAAAAAAAAAAAAAAAAAAACTACATCACTCACTTTATTTGTTGTCTGAAACTCTTATAAATAGCAAGTATATCTCTTTTAGAATATTATACACAATTAACCATATAATTAGAGAAATAGAGTATCTTACTATATTTATTAAAGGAGTTTTGAGTAAGGTATAGGACATACAACTTCTAAAGATTGTACATCCTTGAAAGGATGCTTGTAATTTTCTAAGACTTCATATAGAAATAATATTTTTATGTAAAAATAATACAGCATTATTATGATAAATGATCAGCCTAATGGTACTTTTTGAGGGCCTAGTAATCAGTACTGTGCATTGATATCTTGGTACTTGTCTTCATGAGTTTTGGTTCCTTTTTTTCAGTTTTATAGAGAAATAACTGACATATATCCCTGTAGAAGTTTAAGACATACAGCATGATTGTTTGATTTATATATATTGTGAAATGATTACCACAATAGGTTCAGCTATTGAGTTAATTTTTGTGAGTAGTATAAGATATGGGTCCAGTTTCACTCTTTTACATATGAATATCCAATTATCTCAGCACCATTTATTGAAAAGACTTTTTTTCCATTGAATATTGTTGACACCCTTGTCAAATATTACTTGACCATATATGCTTGAGTTTATTTTTGGTCTCTCAATTATGTTCCATTGATCTATTTGTCTCTTTATATGCCAATACCATACTGTTTTGATTACTATAGCTTTACAGTATAATTATAACTTAAAATCAGGAAGTTTGATACCTCCTTCTGTGTTCTTCTTTCTCAGGGTTACTTTGCCTATTTTAAGGTATTTTTTAGGAGTGTTTTTTTCTACTTCTGTAAAAAAGTGCCATTGGAATCTTATTGGGATTGCATTGAATCTATAGATGGTTTTTGGTAGTAGTGACATTTAAACAATATTAACTCTTCCAATCCATGAACATGGATTACCTTTCCATTTATTTGTATTTTCTTCAATTTCGTTCATCGATGTCTTGAATTTTCAGAGGAGAGCTCTTTCACCTCCTTAGTTAAATTTATTCTTAAGTATTTTATTGTTTTTGATACTATTATAAATGGGATTGATTTATTTCTTTTTCAGAAAATGTGTTGTCAGTGTACAGAAATGCTACTTTTTGTATGTCAATTTTGTATCCTGCTACTTTACTCAATTTATTGATTAGGTCTAACCATTTTTTGCTTGAGTCTTTAGGACTTTTTATATATAAAATTATGTCATCTGCAAATAGAGACAAATTTTACTTCCTTTTTAATTCTGATAGCTTTTATTTCTTCTTCTTGCCCGACTGCTTCTCATAGTATGTTGAATAGGAATGGTGAGAGTGGGCACACTTGTCTTGCTCCTGATCTTAAAGGACGAGTTTTCCACCTTTCACCACTGTATGATATTAGCTCTGAGTTTATCATATATGGCTTTTATTATTTTCCTCCTTTGCCTAATTTACCTAATTTGTTGGGTTTTTATCAAGAGTGAATTTTGAATTTTGTCAGACAATTTTTCTGCTTCTATTGGAATAATCATATGACTCTTTTCTTTCATTCTATTAATGTAATGATTCACATTTATTGATATGCATTTGTTGAACCATCTTTGCATCTCAGGGATAAACCCCACTTGATTACAGTGTGTGATCCTTTTAATGTGCTGCTGAATTTGGTTTGTTAGTATTTTATTGAGAATTTTTGCCTCTATATTCATCAGAGCTATTAGACTGTAGTTTGCTTTTTTTAGTAGTGTCCTCTTCTGGTTTTGGTATTAGGATAATGTTGGCTTTGTACAATGAGTTTGGGAGTGTCCCATCCTCTTTGAGTTTTAGGAGGAGTATGAGAAGAATTTGTGTTAATTCGTCTTTAAATGTGTGGTAAATTCACCAGTGAAGCCATCTGGCACTGGGCTTCTCTTCATTGAAAGAGTTTTGATTACTGATTCAATCTCTTTACTAGAAATTAGTTTTTTCAGATTTTTGTTTCTTCCTGATTCAGTCTTGATAAGGTGCATGATTCTAAGAACTTATCCATTTCTTCTAGGTTGTCCAGGTTGTTGATGTATAGTTGTCCATAGTAGCCTCTTGTAATCTTTGAATTTCTGTGGTATCAGTTGTAATGCCTCCTTTTCATTTATAATTTTGTTGGTTTGAGTTCTTTTGATTTTTTCCCTTGGTTAGTCTAGCTAAGGGTTTGTCAATTTTGTTCATCTTTTCAAACAACTAACAGTTTGGTTAATTTTTTCTTTTTTTTTTTTTGTTCTCTATTTCATTTATTTCTAATTTGATCTTTATTATTTCTTTTACTTTTCTAACTTTGGGCTCAATTTGTTCTTCTTTCTCTAGTTCCTTAAGGTGTAGAGATGAGTTGCTTATTTGGCATTGTTTTTGCTTCTTAATGTAGGCATTTATTGCTGTGAATTAACCTCTTAGAACTGCTTTTACTGAATCCCACAAGTTCTGTTCTGTTGTGTTTCCATTTTCATTTGTCTCAAGCAACTTTTTCATTTCCCCTTTAATTTCTTCTTTGATTCATTGGTTGTTCAGGAGAGTATTGTTTAATTTCTATGTGTTCATGAATTTTCCAGTTTTCCTCTTGTTATTGATTTCCAGTTTCATGCCATTGTGGTAAGAGAAGATACTTGATATGATTTCAATCTTCTTGAATTTACTAAGACTTGTCTTGGCCTAACATATGGTATATCCTAGAAAATGTTCCATGAGCACTTGAGAAAATGTGTATTCTACTGCTGTTGGATAGAATGTTCTGTATATAACTGTTAGCTTCATTTCGGTTATAATGTTCTTCAAAACAACTGTTTCCTTCTTGATTCTCCATCTGGATGATCTATTCATTGTTGAGAGTGGGGTATTAAAGTCTCCAACTATTATGGTATTACAATTTATTTTTCCTTTTAGCTCTGTTAGTTTCCTTTATATATTTAGGTGTTCTGATGTTGGGAGCATAAATATTTACAATTGTTATATCTTCTTGATGTATTGACCCCTTTATAATTATATAATGATTTTTTGCAATTTTTACTTTAAAGTCTATTTTATCTGATATAAATATAGTTACCCTTGCTTTTTCTTTTTTTCTAATTATCATTTCCTTGAAGTGTCTTCTCCCATCTCTTCACTCTCAGTCTATGTGTATCTTTAAGGCTAAAGTCAGTCTTCTGTAGGCAACATATAGTTGGGTCTTTTTCTTTTTTTAATCTATTCAACAAGTCTATGTCTTTAATTGGATAATTTATGTTTAAAGTAATTACTGATTAGTAAAGTCTTACTATTGCCATTTTGCTAACTGTTTTCTGGTTGTTTTGTAGATCCATTTTTCCATGTTTCTTATCCTGCTGTTGTTTTTTGTGTTGATGTCTTTTGGTATCAGTATGTTTTGACTTCTTTATCATGATCTTTTGTGTAAATACTACAGGATTTTTCCTTGTGGTTACTATAAGGCTTACCTAAAATATCTCAAACCTGTTAACATCATATTTTAAACTGATAAGTACTTAACTTCAATAGAATTTGTAAATTTTACACTTTTACTTCTCTTCTTCCTCATATTTCAGGTTATTGCTGCTAAAATTTACATGTTTCTCATATTGTGTAACTAATAACATTATTGTAGTTATGGGTATTTTTATTACATTCTTTTTGTTGTTGTTGTTTTAAAGTAACAGTTGTAAGTTATGCACCACCATTATCATATTGCCAATCTAACTATATGTTTACCATTACCAGTGAGATTTACACTACCTTTTTCTGTTTATGATGTCAATTAGCATTCTTTTACTTCCACTCAAAGAACTCCATTTCACATTTCTTATAAAGCAGGTCTGAAGGTAATGAACTCCCTCAGCTTTTGTTTGTTTGAAAAAGTCTTTATCTTTCTCTTTCTGAGGGACAGCTTTGCCAAGTATTAGAACTCTTGGTTGACAGTGATCTTCTTTCAATATTTTGAATATGTCATCCCATTCTCTCCTGGCCTGAAAAATTTCTATTGAAAAATATGCTGATAGTCTTATGGGGGTGCCCTTTAATGCGACTCTTCCCTTTCCTCTTGTTGCTCTTAAGATTCTTTCTTTGTATTTGACTTTTGACAATTTAATTTTAATGTGTCTAAGTGTTGCCCTATTGGGGTCCTTTGGGCCTTATGGATCTGGATGTCCATTTCTCTCCCCAGGTTCAGGATGTGTAGCCATTATTGCTTTAAATATATTTTCTGTCCCTTTCTTTTTCTCTTTTCCTTCTGGAATTCTTATAATGTGAATACTGTTTCTTTTCATTGTGCTCCATAATTCCTGAATGCTTTCTTCAATTTTTTGTTTTAAATTTTTTTCCTCCTATGACTAGGTAATTTCCAATGCGCTATCCTCCAGGTTGCTGGTTCTTCTTTACACTGTATAGTTGAGTCTATTTTTGAAACTCTCTATTGAATTCTTCAGTTCAGTTTTTATATTTTTAACTCAAAAATTTGTTTTTTTAAATTGATGGTTGCTGTTTCCTTGTCAAACTTCTCATTTTGTTCATGCATTATTTTCCTAATTTTGATTAGTTATCTGTGTTTTCTTGCAGTTCACTAAACTTCCTTAAGAGGATTATTCTGAATTCTTTTTCTGACAGTTCATTTCTTTAGGGTTAGTTATTGGAGACTTAATAGTTTCCTTTGGTGTCATATTTACCTGATTTTTTTATTATCCTTGATTTTTTATATTGGTATCTGTGCATTTGTGTAGTGAGTAATGGGGTTCCTCTTCCAGACTTTACAAGTTTGATTTTGCAGAGACAGCTCTTTACTGGTCAGCTCAGTTTGGGTTTCTGCATGTGTCTGCTGCTGGTAATGTCCTTGGGTAGGTGGAGACTGCTATTATGGTCTATTTAGGGGCAAGGTAACTGTTCCAGCTCTGAAGACAGAAATGGGGCCGTGTGTCACTGGCTGAGAACAATTGCATAGGACTGATGGCTTGGTTCCCTGCCCAAGTGAGGCTGTAGGATGAGCACTGGGGTTGCCTGGATTCTCTGGTCAGATTTACTAGATGGTCAGGACTGGGTACTCTATTCAGTAATAGATGGGGTTATGAATTGGCTTCCCTGTCCTGCAGGGCCTGTGCACCTGACCTAGGGCCTGTGCACCCATTGTTTGGGTGCCTGAATCAGGCTGAGTGTGTACGGAATTCTCTGGTCAGGTGAGGCCACTGGTTTTGCTACTCAGGCAAGGGGAAGCCACCGGCTGTCCTCTCAGTTCAAGTGCCACTGTACATAGAGCTGTTGAATGGGCTATGCAATTTCGCATGTCCTCCGGTTAGGTTCCCAGCTTGGAAGGCTGAAGGCTGGCTGTATTGAGCAATGAGCAGCACTATGAATTAGATTCCCTGCCTGGGCACAGTGGGAGAAACAACCCCAAAGTCAGTAAAGTTCTTTGTTGTCTTAACTCAAGCTGACCTGCACTCCAATTTCCCCGAATGAACAGGGCCACTAGCTTTGTTCAGCAAACTATCATCTTTGCACACCCACCCCTCTGCTTGAGTGACACTGGGTCACATAGCCTCCAGGAGTTGCTGTCAGCCCTTCCCATCAGGTGGGGCCAGAGGACACTCTCCACATTGCGTAGGGCTGTGATTAGGCTCCTTGCCCGGGTGGGAGTGGGAGGGGTCACTCCAGGCTGCTCTCAATTTCTCAAACAGACTCTCAGTTTGGGAGGGGCTGGGAACTACCCTCAGCCTTGTCTACGAATTAATTCCCCTGACTGCGCATAGCACAGGGATGCTCCCCAATTGGTACTGGTTTTGCACTAGGGGCGTTCACCTCTGCCTGCCTTCCTCTTGGCTTGAGCGCTGCTGGGTCACACAGCTTCCAGGAATTGTCACCAGCATTTTGGGCAGATGGAGCTGAAAGACACTCTCCACATGAGGTGGGGCTGTGATTCAGCTTCTTACCTGGGATTGGGCAAACTGAGCTCTAGGTCTGGCAAAATTCCTTGAGGGTTCAAATTAAGCCGTCAGCACCCTGCTGAGTTTCTTCCTCAGAGTGTGCTCCCAACTTGGTTCTGCAGATGAGCAAAGCTGCTGGTTGAGATTACTACTTGGGCACTGCAGGTATGAACTCAGTCTGCCAAGATCCATGTGCTCGTTGTTGTAAGACCCTCCCCTTCTCTGTCACAGTCAGATTCCCAGTAGTTGAGCCCCACAGATTCCCCTGCAGTCCCCGTGGTGTGAGATCAGTGTAGGGGCTACTGCAAAGTGACCAACAATGCTGTGGCAGGGGGGCCCGTCAGGTTCTCTTCTCCACTGGACGAATAAGAGGTTCAGGGGAAACCTCCCTATGGTGCTGCACTGGCCTGGGGGAGGGGCAATGTAGTCAGTGTGTAGTGGCTTCTCTTACTTTCCCAGTGCAGTCTGTCTTGGTCTCTGTGATGCAGGGGGTGCTTCAGCTTCACCCTGAAGTTGTAGAATTCTCTTGGCTGTATCTTGTTCTTGGATAGTTGTTGGCTGTTCTTCTTGTGAGGGAGAGAGAAATCAGGAGCAACTTATGTTGCCATCTTTGTGATGTCACTACTTCATGAGATTTTACAAAGGTAAGTAATATTTTAAATACACAATTATGTGCAAAAGTAGGTGGAAGAAACTACAAATGCCTTTGGAATCCTGAGTACAGAGATGAAAGGGAACTGGCACAAAGAAGGATTCAAGGAGTAAAATTTAACCTGAGCCTCAAAGATTGGTTAAGGTTTGAATAGGTAAAGGAAATTGTGAAGATGACTCTCATTAAAAAGAATTGGTCTTTACGATTCCTATTTACTGTCTAGAAAAAACCAAGATCCTCACTGAGAAGCCCTAAAATTCCAGGAGAGGGCAAGGAAATGACATTCTCTCTACGGGGGAGTTTTTTCTTCCAGAAAGGAATTGTATCTTTTTATACTTTCCTTAGCAAGAAGAGAAGACTAGGTTGTTTTATTAAAAATAAAAGGAAAAAGACTATATCAAAAGCATAATCAAGCATGGATCAAAAACATATTGACTCTGTTTAAAACAAGTGTTGAACAACAATTTACTTCTAGGAAAAGGTTAAAAATCCAGACAATAGGTATCATTATATGTGTCAGCCAGCAGCAAAGACAGCAGTACAAAATAACGTTTTTTAAATGCCAGCAAAGATTAAAGATCTCTAAAAGTTATTTTTTAAATGGATCTTCTACTTCCTTCTACAATTTATTTTTATTAATTTTATACAGTTTGGATAAGACTTATGAAGCCCACAACTTGTTGGAATTATGATACAGATGTTTTAGATGTTCCTGACAAGTCACACATAGTAACTCTCTATAATTTATACTTTTTTTCTTTTTATGACTTGTATGCTCAATGTGTGGTTTAATGTTTTTGTTTGGAGTCTTAGATGATGCCAAGTTTTATTAGTTAAATATGACATGGCAGTCTCTTTAACCAAAAATGAACACAGACCCTTCAGTGAGAATGAGGTATGATTAAGCATTATAGGCTATTAAAGCAGAGTGTAGGGATTTGAAGGTGTGAATTTTACCATGTTTCTAGTACAATGTAACCTCAAAGCTTGGATAAATTTTTTTTCTCTCATTTTCTCTCCATTATTGTATACCAACAGCATTAATGATAAATGGTATTTGTCAAACTCTAATTGAAAAATACCATGCCTTTTTGAAACAGTCTCCTACATTTAATACCATTGAATACATGTGAAATACTTTGTACCTTTGTTAGGACTTTCAAAAATAGCTGCCATATTAAAAGGAAAAGACAAAATTGATCTCATATATATGCAATAAAATCTTACTGGAAAGACCCTCTCATCACCCTCATAATAAGTTGATGTTTTCTTGCATTTCTTCTCATGGTACATTTCAAAAGCTCTCATTCCTTTTCTCTCTCCCTCATAAGAACTCCTCATTTCACTTTTTGTAAGTGAATTTTTTTTTAGGTTTCAGTTGAGTACTTTACCTAAACCCCACAGATGGATGCCATATAATTGTTGCCGCATTCTTGATTATCATCAAGAAACATTGCCATGATAACTTGAAATCTTTGACAAATTTAATGGGCATTTTATATAGTGCATCTTGACTTGAAAATGTCAAGCAAAAAAAAAAGTCAAAGCAACAGAATCTATATAAGCTCTCCACTGAATGTGAAGGGCTGCCTAAGACATGTAGCTCTGGCTGCCAGGTTTCTAATCACAAAGCTAAATGACTCTGGTGTTATCAAACTTATTTCTTCCAAGTACTCAAGTACTAAAATGACAAATCATAGGGGTGGCTGTTAGCCTGAAGACACTTCTGTTCTATTATTTAAAGTCTGTTTTTTTTTTTAATGTCTGAGATTTCTATGTGGAAAAAATAATGAACTTTAAGAAATGTCACTTTTACTAACAGAAATTATGGCTTGAGCACCTGAATATGAATATTAAATACAAAAAAGTACATTTAAATAATGTTAAGGTTGTGACACAAACTGACAAAAGCAGCAAAATTCAAAGTTAAGGATGACACTCTACCTTAACTCACCCCGTTATGAGGGGGAAAAGGGCAGCAGAGTGTACAGCTGGAAACACTATCTTGGCCTTCATTCTCCGTTGCCTGATTGTGTCAGATAGTGTTTCACTCTTCATATTATTTAATTGGTTTGTGGCATTTGATTCCCTCTTTTTTGCTTCAGAGAATTTTTGGTGCCCATTTATAAAATGTCACTTGCAAACCTACACATATTGATACTGTACATTTTGGGGTCACTCTTGGGAGTGTTATCATTTGAGTTATCTAGAGAATGTGTTTATGTGTGTGCATGTTCAGAGAGAGGCCTTTATCACACAATGTGAGTACTGTGAGTAAGGCAGAAGAAGAATAAGCTAACGACTTTGGGGTGTTGACTCTGTGTCAAGCATGGTTTAAACGTTTACAGGTATGAACTCCTTCGATCTGCACACACCCAAAAATCTATAAGAAAGTGACCACTCTCATCATCATCATCACCATTATATGCACTTACAGATGAGGAAACTGAGACATAATGACTCTGGTGAAGATCACATAGCTAATGGCTGCCAAGGTCAAGATTCAAACCTGGACTCTAAGCAGTCAAGTTCTTAATCACCATGGCCAACACATATAAATGTGACAAGAATGTCACAAATACCTCTTCTACATCAACTAGTACACAGCTATAGCCAATTCAGAATTTCTGGGTCCCATCAAGCAAACATCTGTTATATATAAAGCACCTATTATATGCAAAGCATTGGAGTATGTGCTTTGGATAAACAGAAGGCAGCAAGAGGAACTAACAATTATAAGGAATCTGCTACATGCCAGATGCTTCACTGAGGAACATACATATGCTATCTCTCCTAATTGTTTCAAAATCACTCTAATTGTATTATAATCCTGGTTTTAAAGATGAGTAAACTGAGGCTCAAAAAGATTAAATAATTTGGGCAAGTCCTCACACAAATTCTGGTGTTGTTGTGTACTAGCTGTGCATGCATACTTTTTCAAAACACTTAACTTCTATGACTCTTACTTTTCTTAATATAGAGATAAACAACCCTCGTAAGGTTGTTGTAGTTCACTCTCTTGCATTTTCCAAGGGAATCCTACTGCCAATCTATAAATCAACAAATATTTGCTTGAAACCAACAATATGTCAACTAAGTTATCTTGGGATTGAAACATTTAAGGATAAATTAACATTGGTCACAGGAGAACATATAGGCTTTGCTGATAAAAAAAAAAAATGGTGATTAACAGCAGGCAACTATCTCTCTTCCACTTCTATAAATACCCAGCTAATAATAAAGCAAATGTGACATAAAAGCATTGTGACATATATACACTAATATATATAAAATAGATAACTAATAAGAACCTGCTGTATAGCACAGGAAACTCTACTTCACTGTACAATAGAAACTAATACAACATTGTGAAACAACAATACCCTGATTAAAAAAATAATAAAAAAACCAAAGTTCATATGAATCATCTAGGATCTTGTAAAGGTACAGATTAAGTATATGTGGGGTGGGGCCTGAGATTTAAAATTGCAAATAAATTCCCAGGTGACATTAAAAAAAAAAAAAGCATTGTGTTATATTACTAAAAAGAATCCTAGAGGGTATTTCAACCAAATTTCTTTTTATTGATACATAAACTGAGTTCTCCCCACAATTGTATAGCCTGCCTATAGCAGACCTAGGGTTAGAATTAAGGTGCCTGACTCCCAAGTGAATACATTTGCACTTTACCATTCTTTACTTTGTCATCAATTATAGAATATATCTTTGCTTTAGACATTGTGCACTGTCTTCTGATCATTTTCATCCAAATCTATTGAGACAAAGTTGTCTGACACTGATGACAGTGGTATTAAATGATACTATGGTGATTAAGAAATAAACACTCATCTAATTCAAGATAATTAAAATTATATTTAACTCACCAGGACATCAAGTTTTTATGAAGTGGGATATACAAGGTAAAGATAAAAACTTTTCAGATATGGTCAATTCTCACTCCTGCACACTAATAAAGGGAAACGAGGGTACAGGCAATTAGCATATAAATCAAAAGTCACTAATGATAATTACTCGTGAACTGATAATTCTGTTTGCTGCGAACTCCAGATCCAGGCTCTACACTTCCCTGCCCTGTTCTGGGCCACGATAGAATGATTGTGCAGACACAAGAGGAGGTTGGAGGCCTCTGTTTCTGTGCCTTTTTTTAGAAATGGCTATCCACCTCCATATTTCCTCTCCTGATGGGCAACCAGCCTTCCTCCATGGGTCCAGCTTGTCCCAATCTCCAGTAACTCTATTATTTTTTCATGGCATTTTCTGTCCTGGAAGTGGTAATGTAGATGGCATTATTTTTTACCCATATCCAGGGCACCTCACTGTAAGTGAAATATACATCCTGACTTGTTAAAGTTGAGCATGACAACACAAACAAATGTACCTAAAATAAGCAACGTGACTTGTGTCACTTCTCAGCCAGCCTCTATTATGTTCTCATTCCCCTCTGTCATGGTGACAAGCAATGTTGTCAACAGGAGTTTCATCATCATCCTGGGTTCTAAAAGGAAGATAAGGAGAAGAGCTGCAACTCACTCACAATAAACATGTCCAAAATGGACATGCAGCATGATCTGGAAATAAATATTTTTTGGATTCATAATTTGGAGTCATTTATTACCATAGCATAACCTAGATCAGCCATTGTCAATTTTCAGCATCTATCAAAATCACCTAGTCCCACACCGAGTTTCCCATTCTCAGGTAAAACCCAGAATTTGCATTTCTAACAGATGATACTGATGCTGCTAGTCCAGGAACCAGACACTGAGAACCACTGACCTGGTCCACCCTAATACATGTGTAATGTTTTTATGCTGTTGTTAGTCTCTTGTAGACATTGTCACCTTTTTTGGCTTCTTTAACCTTACCTATAGCTCTGTACAGACTGATTTCATTAAATTCTCTTCAGTTGAAACAATCTAAGTAGAAATTCTCCTTCATACTAGGACCCTGACTGATATACCCTGTATAATATTGCACTTGATGTTATCCAAAAATTTTCAATATATGTTATCTCTTATCCACACAAATAAAACGTAGGCAAATAAAACTTAGCAAATGAGGAAACAGAGTTTCAGACAGAGTGCAACTAATCCCTCCTTGGTGGCTAATTTGTTTCAGATCTTGGATTGAATTTAGATGGCTCCTACTTCATATATTTTTCTGTGATATGTTATAGATAGTGTTGGAATATATCCTATGAGTTTCTTTTTGGTTTTCCTCATATTAGTTTATTGCATTCTTAATTACATTTTACTTCAAAATTACAGGAACTAGCTTCAATTCCCAGAGAGGACAACAACCACATTATAAACTTTCTGAGAGATGCACAAAATAACATATGTTCTAGGAACAAAATTTACTTGACCAATAGTGATTCAGCAAAGAATGGAAAACCATTTGCAGGTATAGTTAATGGGATTTAACTATACCTGAATTAGTTTTCAGTCTCTGATCATTACAAACTAGGAAAATGCAGTACATTTCCTGGTGCTTAACACTGAATTATACATTTGTATAATTAGTATAATAATCCTGGATTCGTCCCATCAGGACCATTATTCACATATATGAATACAGTAAATTATGAACTTGAAAAGGAAACCCTGAAATATTTCACTTTTATGGGAGAATATGTAAAGAAGGTATATAAGCTTACTAGTTTGCTTATACTGTATTTTTGTTAAAATTTCAAACACTAGTGATTATTATACAGATATTAAAAGTGTATGTAAAAGAATGTCCATTACTTCATGTGTTTGTTGGCAATCTGTATATCTTCTTTGGAGAAATGTCTATTTAGGTCTTCTGCCCATTTTTGGGTTGGGTTATTTGTTTTTTTGATATGGAGCTGCATGAGCTGCTTGTAAATTTTGGAGATTAATCCTTTGTCATTTGCTTCATTTGCAAATATTTTCTCCCATTCTGAGGGTTGTCTTTTCATCTTGTTTATGGCTTGCTTTGTTGTGCAAAACATTTTAAGTTTCACTAGGTTCCATTTGTGTATTTTTGTTTTTATTTCCATTTCTCTAGGAGCTGGGTCAAAAAGGATCTTGCTGTGATGTATGTCATAGAGTGTTCTGCCTATGTTTTCCTCTAAGAGTTTGATAGTGTTTGGCCTTACATTTAGGTCTTTAATCCATTTTGAGTTTATTTTTGTGTATGGTGTTAGGGAGTGTTCTAATTTCATTCTTTTACATGTAGCTGTCCAGTTTTCCTAGCACCACTTATTGAAGAGGCTGTCTTTTCTCCATTGTATATTCTTGCCTCCTTTATCAAAGATAAGGTGATGATATGTGCATGGGTTTATCTCTGGGCCTTCTATCCTGTTCCATTGATCTATATTTCTGTTTTTGTGCCAGTACCATACTGTCTTGATTACTGTAGCTTTGTAGTATAGTCTGAAGTCTGGGAGCCTGATTCCTCCAGCTCCATTTTTCTTTCTCAAGATTGCTTTGGCTATTCGGGGTCTTTTGTGTTTCCATACAAATTGTGAAATTTTTTGTTCTAGAATGCTCAACATCATTAATCATTAGAGAAATGCAAATCAAAACTACAATGCAATATCATCTCACACCAGTCAGAATGGCCATCATCAAAAAATCTAGAAACAATAAATGCTGGAGAGGGTGTGGAGAAAAGGGAACCCTCATACACTGTTGGTGGGAATGTCAATTGATACAGTCACTATGGAGAACAGTATGGAGGTTCCTTAAAAAACGAAAAATAGAACTACCATATGACCCAGCAATCCCACTACTGGGCATATACCCTGAGAGAACCATAATTCAAAAAGAGTCATGAAAATAGTCATGAGTTTATACTGTTATTTCCAATTCAAAATCACTACCACTAAGCTTCTTTTACTTTCATTTTATATTTGTGTCTCTTTTGTTTTACATTGAAAATCTTGGTTCCTAATGACATCAACACAATTATATATTCATTTTATCGGGGCGGGTGTGTGTGTGGTCTCCAATAACAATGACACTGATAACTGAAAACAACTTAAGCCTTTTTTGAGCAGTTCTTTTTTTCTGGCTTTATTACTGTGTTGTTCAGGCCATTCCCTGTGGGGTTAGGTCAACAACTTCATATATGGTTAAATTCATTTGTTGCAAAAAAAAAAAAAAAAAAAGAGTCATGTACCAAAATGTTCATTGCAGCTCTATTTACAATAGCCAGGAAATGGAAGCAACCTAAGTGTCCATCATTGGATGAATGGATAAAGAAGATGTGGCACATATATACAATGGAATATTACTCATCCATAAAAAGAAACCAAATTGAGTTATTTGTAGTGAGGTGGATGCACCTAGAGTCTGTCATACAGAGTGAAGTAAGTCAGAAAGAGAAAAACAAATACCATATGCTAACACATATATATGGAATCTAAGGAAAAAAAAAGGTCATGAAGAGCCTGGGGTAAGACGGGCATAAAGACACAGACCTACTAGAGCATGGACTTGAGGACATGGGGAGGGGGAAGGGTAAGCTGTGACAAAGTGAGAGAGAGAGGCATGGACATATATACACTACCAAATGTAAAATAGATAGCTAGTGGAAAGTAGCCGCATAGCACAGGGAGATCAGCTAGGAGGTTTGTGGGACAAATGGGAGGGTGGGAGGGAGGGAGATGCAAGAGGGAAGAGATATGGGAACGTATGTATATGTATAACTGATTCACTTTGTTATAAAGCAGAAACTAACAAATCATTGTAAAGCAATTATACTCCAATAAAGATGTTTTTAAAAAAAGAAAGAAAAAGAAAGATACTAACAGTGTAGCTGCTGAGCTGGAATTGGACTAAAATATTACAAGTATAGGGAATTACATCTTCAGATTGCCAGGAAAGAGGTGACTTGGGCATCCCTTGAGCTTTCTTTTTGGTTATTAACAAACTATCAGATTTTTAAAATGTAAAAGCAACAGAAATGAGTCAATATGCAAATATTGTTTTTTACTTAGAATTTGGGTTAACTGTTTTACATAAGGAAGGTCAAAAGCTGCCATCACCCAATCAACCAAGGAAGCAGAGAGGGATCATTCAGAGGGACGAAAGTAAAGGAATGAGTAGAAAACTTCTAAATAAGACTGACTTTTCCTTTGTAATATGGTCCCTTCCAGGGTGCTCTAGGAAGCAACTGGCTTGTTCCTACAGAAGGATTATCAGTGGCGGACACAGCTGTGAAGATGTGGCATACAGTGTGTTTTCCCCCCGCTAGATTTGCCAGCTCTCTAACCTCCCTCAACCCGAAGTTGTTGCTCAGAGTCCTCTAATCCTCCTCTGAGAACACATGATCTAAGCTTGGAGTCTGCCTCTCCCACCCTGGCCCCCATGGGGAACCTGCCATTACAGGCAGTAAGAGTGTTTTCTCTTTGCTATTTTCAAACAACATTTGGGAAAAAATGAAGAAAATAAATAGTATCAAAACTTATATAGTCTCCACTTGTATGAAACCCATGTCTCCTGCTACCTTTTGAAATTCTGGCCTTTATTATGACTAATACAGGCTAATGAAGTGTTGGAGAAAATATGTGCAGCCCGTCAAGAAGGAACAATAGTGGTTGCAAGATCCTATAGCATTTATCTAGGTGAGATTAAAGAGTACCACTCAAAACCAACAATGAATACCCAAATAATGTTTAACTACACAAGGATTTTTAAACTGTGAGGACTTTCATAACTTGCCTGTTTGTCTAAAGAAAAATTAATGAAACAAATAGCTGGGTTAAAGCTAGGGTTCTTTATCTTGTAAACCACTGTATCTGTTTATTTTTTAAAATGGTCTGGGGCTTCCCTGGTGGCGCAGTGGTTAAGAGTCCGCCTGCCGATGCAGGGGACACAGGTTCGTGCCCCGGTCTGGGAAGATCCCACATGCCACGGAGCGGCTAGGCCCGTGAGCCATGGCCGCTGAGCCTGTGCATCCGGAGCCTGTGCTCCACAACAAGAGAGGCCACAACAGTGAGAGGCCCGCAAACCCCCCCCCCAAAAAAAATGGTCTGGGTTGATGAATTTTTTTATCAAACTAGTGGGAAATCTTTTTCTTTGACTATCATATCCATTCATTTACCCATTTGGTCAACAAATATTTCTTGACCATCTGCTATGTGTCAGCAATGTTCTATGTGCTCAGAATACAACAATGAACAAAAGATACCAAACCCTAAACAAACATATAAAAACCCTTGGCCTCACTGAATTTAAATTCTAGCAGGGGAGACACATGATAAACAAGAGACATAATAAACACGTAAATTATGCGGTATTTTTAAAAGTGATATATGCTCCGGACAAAAATAAAGCAGGATAAGGAGGACTGGAAGTTCTCAGGGGAGTTGCAACTTTAAATAGCTGGTCAGGATAGGACTTAGTGAGAAACTAATGTTTGAGCAATGACTTTAAAGAGGTAAGGAAGTTAGCTATGTGTTATTTTGGAGGAAGACCATTTCATTTAGAGAGACTATGAAACAAGAAGGCCAGTGTGACTGGATAAAGGAGAGTAAGGGGGAGTGTGGTAGAAAATGAGATGGAATGAAGATGTATTTAACAGGGAATAACAAATCTGACTCCATATTAGATCTGTTTCTTTTACTTTAACCTTTGTATTCTATTGCTTTTGCTAAGTGGTGTTGCCTATAGCTGAATGTATACATAATGGCCCATCTTTGAGAACCCTGCACCTCCTATGGCTGAATTTTAAGCTATAATACCTTTGTTTAGCTCACAGGAAACACCCTGACCCAGCCCCCTGAGATGCCTGCAGGAAAGAAGAAATTAAGACATCCCCTACTAGAGTCCGACTGAAACCAGGAAGTATTTGCAATAACTTATGGTCTTTTTATGAAACCAGGAAGTATTTGCAATAACTTATGGCCTTTTTATCAAACCAGGAAGTATTTGCAGTAACTTATGGTCTTTTTTCTTTACTACTCACTTTCCCCTCTCTTTGTTTTTTAAAAGAAACTATCATCCAGACCCTGGTAAAAATGGTTCTCTAGGACAGTAGTCCACCACCATCTGAGCCTCCCGACTTTCTGAATCAAGTCATTATTCCTAGCCCCAAAACCTCATCTCCAGATTTATTGGCCTATCACGCAGTGAGGCGAAAGAGCTTGGACTCAGTAACAAAGATACCAGGCTTCACAGGGCCTTGTTGAACATGTGAGGACTTTGGCCTTTTTCTCTGAAATAGGGAGCTGTGTCAGGGTTGTGAAGAGAGGAGTAACTGACTGAACTTCTTTTATACGGGTCCCTTTAGCTGTGAAATCCCTTTGGAGGTGGGAATATGGGTAGAAATATGGAAACCAGTTATGAGACTTTTGTAGTAATTTGAATGACAGATAATAATACTCTTACCATCCAGGTTGAAAGCAGTTTAAGTATTTTTGCTTAAATAAAAATATTTGTTTTATTTTACAAGTCAGCTTGATAACAAGGTTGTCAATTAAAAATTCTACAATCGTGGTCCTCAGAGCAGGGTAAGTTGATGATTTAGGCCAAGTTGTGAACTACACATGCATCTTGGTATTGGGGTTCTGAAATGCCTCTTCTTCCTCCAAATCTCTCATGGTTTATCATGGTGACTTGGTCACCCTATAAGGGCACTATGAATATGCTCAGTACCTGGGAGGGAGGATAGAAACTTACTAATAATGTGAAGCTTATCCGTACACTTGATAATATTTCAAATTGTATAGTCAGAGTCTTCTAAATCAGAAATCTGAGAAAAAGCAATGCAAGCCCATCCACTTTGGTTACGAGGAGGTAAGTAAACAGAACTCCAATCATTAGCTTTGGCTGTTGACATGTAAGTCAAGGAGAGCCAGCCTTGAGATGTCTCTGTAACTGGGCCTAGACACAGGAGGTGGGGATGCGGGGGGTTCAAACTAGGGTAAAGATGATACTGCAGCCCAGGGTTTCCCAAAATCTGGTAATCAAACAGAGGAGCCTGGACAAATTAATATGTTTGTTTTGGGGTTTTGGGTTTTTTTTTTAAACAAAGAGTCCTTGGGAAATGCTATCTTCAAGTTAAGCAGATATATTCCTATCACAGCTTGTCAGAACCTTTAATATGCTAGCTTTCATCATAAATCTCCAAGAGTGTAATTTATTATGCTCAGTTTTCCCAGTGTTATTTTGAGACCTGATCCACCATAAAATTTTTTTTCATTCTTCTGTGTATCTTTTGCCATGTGAACACCTAGCACAGTGCTCTGAGTAGAAAATTTTAAAAGTAAATAAATGTATCTTCCTAATTCTGCAAATAACTTATACTTAATGGAGGCTACCAAGTTGCATGGCTTTACTTTAATATATAAAATATCAGAGAAAGATAGCACCCTCAAAAGAAGAGACATACGGTGTGGCTCTAATTATTCCGCTTTCTTTTTCTTTATAGACTCTTGATTGTATAATATACAAAGTCATATTCAGTAGTTAGTCCATGAATACTAAATACTAATATATGTGTGTGTGTATATATATATATGTATACATGTATACATATATACACACACCTCCACACACACACATTCTTAGAATTATGATACGCCTTTTAGAAATGTACTCTTAACTTCAAGGCCTACTGTATCTATCATGATTGTTTTAATATGTCCTTTTTCTGAATAATAGGTAATTGAGGCAATTGGCATACTTGCCCTCTGTCATCCACTACGCTAGGTAAAATAAGTAAGAATTTAACCAACATGTGCTAAGTCAAAGTCAATGTTTTATCTACTTCTAAGAATGGCCATCATCAAAAAATCTACAAACAATAGATGCTGGAGAGGGTGTGGAAAAAAGGGAACACTCTTGCACTGCTGGTGGGAATGTAAATTGATACAGCCACTATGGAGAACAGTATGGAGGTTCTTTAAAAAACTAAAAGTAGAACTACCATATGACCCAGCAATCCCACTACTGGGCATATACCCTGAGAAAACCATAATTCAAAAAGAGTCATGTACCACAATGTTCATTGCAGCACTATTTACAATAGCCAGGACATGGAAGCAACCTAGGTGTCCATCGACAGATGAATGGATAAAGAAGATGTGGCACATATATACAATGGAATATTAGCCATAAAATGAAACGAAATTGAATTATTTGTAGTGAGGTAGATGGACCTAGAGTCTGTCATACAGAGTGAAGATAAGTCAGAAAGAGAAAAACAAATACCGTATGCTAACACATATATATGGAATCTAAAAAAAAAAAAAATGGTTCTGAAGAACCTAGGGGCAGGACAGGAATAAAGATGCAGACGTAGAGAATGGACTTGAGGACACGGGGAGGGGGAAGGGTAAGCAGAGACGAAGTGAGAGAGTGGCACGGACATATATACACTGCCAAATGTAAAATAGCTACCTAGCGGGAAGCAGTCACACAGCACAGGGAGATCAGCTTGGTGCTTTGTGACCACCTAGAGGGGTGGGATAAGGAGGGTGGGAGGGAGATGCAAGAGGGAGGGGATATGGGGATATATGTATATGTATAGCTGATTCACTTTGTTATACAGCAGCAACTAACACAACAATGTAAAGCAATTATACTCCAATTAAAATGTTAAAAAAAATAAATAAAAAGTATAGAATGAAAACAGAATATGAAACAGGCTAAGTATTAACTATTTTTATAACACACTTATAACAAGTGACCTGAAACTCATATTACCATACCTTTTTAGTCCATTAAGTAGTTTTGTTTCACATAACTGAATAGCTATAGATATCATTAAAAACCTTAGAGCCAATCATTTAGAAGCTTCTGTACACCAGTAATTCTGTTCTTCAAAGACACACATATGGGTTTGCCATTGTAACAAATGAATTTATATCTGCAATGGGTGTTAAGTTCTTATACACATACATACTACAAATGTAGGGTTTTCTTCCTAAATATCCTATCTCCAGTACGAAGATTGAAATAAATACATAGGAAATCTTTTCCTTTATATAAAATAACAGCAAAAGTTTCCCTTTGTATAAATTAAGAGCCAACTTTCTTCCACTTATTATGTCATGTTCATTCTAAAATGAACAGTAAATGAATAGTAAAATACCTTTTACTATGTAATCAGAAACAGATTCTTTGAATAGGTTTAAATTAAAAACAATCACCCAAAATTCTGCCTTCTAAGAAGAAAAAGAGCTCTTGAAAGTTCTGAAACCTTAGCCAGTCACTGGTCAATATACTGGTCACAGGAGGATTCAAAAAAGTATATGTGGCTCTAGACGGGAAGGGTCCTGGAAAATCCACCTCTGAAAGTCTGCCCCTCCAGCAATGGGGCAAGAGCATCTTCCTCAAATACACAGAACAGTGCATTTTGGTAGCAAAGGGAGAGGTACTCAATCACATAGGTTTGAATGTGCACAAAGGAAAAGCAATGACTTTTGATACTGAATGACCCTTCTTATTAATACAGTTGACAGCATTCTGTACATTGTGGGTGGAGCTTATGGAATTTAAGAACTTCATGAGTCACCTATAACAATTCTCCAAACTCCTTAAGGTGAAAAATATTTTAATGAAAAGAAAAGAAAATGAAAGCCTTTATTTTCATTTCTTCTGATTTTGAACAGATGCACTCAGGGAAATGGTGATGTCCTTTTAGTAAATCAGAATGTCAGCTGAGTAAAAAGAAATATAAACTCCTGGACATTCTCTGTAAGTTAAAACAGTGTAAGTAAATTTAGTCAAAGTAAATGACATCTAGTGGGGAATACAAGAAAACTATATTTATTTATAAATGCATTCATTTAAATTCTAAACAAGTAATTTACTAAGCTATAATTTTGAGAAATTGTGATGTGATTCTGAAAAAGAATGTCAAGAATTTCAAACGGTAAAAAGGTGATGGGTAGATAAAAGAATGTAGGTTGATAAAAAGATTAATGTACAGGCTCAGGCACCATAATGTTACAATCTATGGTTATGAGTAATCATTTGGAAACAAAAACTCCTCTAAGTGGCTCTTGTCCTTTTCCTGCCCTCACAGTACCTAACCAGCTGTAGCTGACATCAGTTTAGGAATAAGCCATGTTTCTACAAATCAGAGTCTGTTAAAAGAGATGTACATTGTCAGCCAATCAACTAGATTCTGATGGAGTACTGAAACACATCTCCATTTATTTAGTTCTTCCTTGCTTTCATTGGAGTTTTGTATTTTTCCTTGTATAGCTCTTGTACATATTTCATTAGACTTATACCTACGTATTACAATTTGGGGGTGGCCAATGTAAATGGTATTTGTTTTTTATTTCAAATTCTACTAGTTCTTTGCTAGTATACAGGAAAGCAGTTGACTTTTGCATATTGATCTTGGATTCTACAACCTTGTATATTGTACCTTTTTAAGAAATAAGTTTTACTGGAGCACAACCATGCCCACTAATTTATGTATTGTCTGTGACTACTTTTCAGCCACAACAGCAGAGTTGAGTAAATGTGATACAGACTCTATGGCCTAAAACCCTAAAATATTTGTTACTGACAATAATTGTACTCTTCGTCCATGATTTCAATTGCAGGCATCTCACTCTCCTGACTGCCTCCTGTCTTTTCAGCTTACCTCCCCTAGATTTCTGATTCCAACAATTCTATGACTTTGGGGGACTTTCAATCCATTGATCCAGTACATCATTTTTTTCTTTCATTTCTTACCCACCTTATATTCCATGATCCATCATTTTAATCATTCTTTTTCATACTTCTCTTTCTTTTCAACATATTTACTTGGAAAAAATGTCAAGCCTGGATAAATGTAATTCTCCATCTGCTTTGTGCCTGAAACTTTGCAGTTGAATATAAGTGACAAAAAGAAAAAAAAAAAAAAACACAGAACCATGTCCACTGGTTTCTCTTTCACTTCATAACCACAGAACATAAACAGACTTCAAGTTAAAAAAAAAAAACTTTTATTTCCTTAACCAATTCATTCTTCTTGCTCCCTATTTTCTACTTTCTCCATCTTCCTCCAGCTATTACACTTCCTCCCCTATCTCACAACTAAAAAATGAAAGCAGAAGTAATCAGAAAAGAAATTTCACAAACTCCTACCACATCTACTCACTTGTCCAAATCTGTGTCCTTATACTGTTTTTCCTTTGGTTTCCATAGATAACTGTCCATGTTCCTGACAATTTATCCACTCATTCTCTTCCCTCTAGACTACTCAAGTGCATTATTCCAGAAATTACCTCTTCTTTTTCATACATTGTTATTTTACCCTCACTACTGGATCAGCCCCATCAACACAAAAACATGCTGTAATTCTTCTCATAGTAAAACAAAAAAGGAACTCTCTTGATTCTATATTACCTTCCAACTACCCTTCTGCTTCCTTTTACAATAAAACTCCCTAAAAGAGTAGAGTATATTTGATACCCCTACTTCATTTTCTTCTCTTTCTTCTTGAAGGCAATCTAATAAAACTTTTACCCTAAACCTTCCACTGAAACCACTCTTCTCAAGGCCACTAATGCTGACTCCAAGGGATCAAACAGTGCCCTCATCTTCCTTAACTTTTCAGCAGCATCAGTTTGGGTTTTTCCTGATGCAAACCCTGAGACAAGGGTTCAAATGAAAGTATTTATTTAGAAATTGCAAGGAACATGAATAGGTGAGTGGAAAGTGGTACAGAAAAGGAAAGCCAGCCAATGAAGGGTGTAGTATTAAAACAACTACCACTGGACTTTAGTTCATTGAGGAAACTCATAGAAACATTACAAACATTCACTTCAGCATTATTCCCACTTATGAATCTAGAGCTGGAATATTTATATAATGACTCCATCTAGTCATTGATTAAGGGTATCTGAATAGGAAGAATGTATTAATTTCCCAGCATTTCTGGCTCATGCTTGGGTAGAGTGCATTTTCATTTGTTTTGAAAACAATCCTCAGGTGTGAAGATGTGGATATTGATAGCTGAAAGTTGGCAGGAACACTCAGAATAGCAAGGTGCAAATGATGTGAATGAGGCAGCAACAGCTTCTGTTAAAGGACATACATTCTCCTTCTTACAATATTTCTTCAGTTGGCTTTAGAAGGAACATAGACTCTTGGTTTCCCTTTTATCTTTCTGGTCTCTCTTTGCAGTCTCCTCTACCTCTTCTCCTCATCCCTAACCAATAAATGTTCTCCTTATTTGCTACACACACTCCCAAGATAATCTTGCCCACTTTCTATATGTTGGTATCTTCAAAATGTATGGCTCTAACCTAGATTTTTTTCTTGAAATTCAGATTTATATATCAAACCATCTAGTTGACATCACCACTTAGTTGTCCAAGAAGCATCTCAAACATATGATGCCTAAGGCCTGATCTCCCTATACCCTTCCTTATCTTAATGGAATTTCCATTTTTTAAATTCCTCAAACTCAAACCTGGGAAACAAGTTTAACTCCTTCCTCTCCCTCAAACTCATCTCCAATCCATCAGTAAATTCTATGAAATCAACATTTGACATATATCTAGAATCCAACTACTTCTCATCACCCCCTCCATTAATAACCTGGTTCCACATTTTGTCAACAAATTAATTACAGTAGGCTTTTGTTGTGTCTCCCTGTTTCATCCTTACCACTCCACCTCTACACACATATGCAAACAGAGAGTCTATGCTCAGTATAGCAGCTAAAGTGATCTTTTAAAAACTTTAGATCATATGACTCCTTTCTTCAACTCTCTAATGGTTTTCTATCTCAGTCAGAGTAAAATCATTCTTTACATGATCTGACCACCACTACCTTAGTGATCTCATCTGCTATTATATCACTTTCACTCATTTTGCTCTGTCAACGAGGACCCCTCACTTTTCCTCAAACATACTAATCACGTTCTTATGTCAGGACCTAGTAATATGTTGATCTCTCTGCCTAAAAGTCCTTCTCTCCAATAACAGCATGGCTCACATCCCCACCATCTTCAGGCTTCTGCACAAATAAATGTCTTTGTGACAAAGAGACTTACCCTGACCAACCTAGTAAAAAGAAACCTACCCCCCAACAGTTCCTCTCCTCTTTCCCTGCTTTAATTATTTGACATATTATACATTTTACTTGTATATCTGTCTCTCCTCACCTGAATGTAAGCTCCACAGGGCTAGGACTTTTCCCAATTACTCACCATTTTCAGACACTGAAACAGTACATGTCACAAGGTTGGCACTCAATTAATACATGGAAAATGTATAAAGAAATTAATGAAGAATAATTAAAGTTTAACAATTAGCATTTTGCCATGGAACTAACTCAGATTACCTAATTATAAACAAATTTAGATGAAAGGAAAACATACAATCCTGTTTCAGTTTATTTATTTCTTTTTACATAATATCTTTTTAACAAAGTTCACTTTTATGAAAAAAATGGATCTAACCAAAATACAGGATGTGAATGTTTACAGACTTTTATGTATTTTTCATTGAATTTATATTTTTTATAATTTATTTATAAATTGGGAGAACAAAGATGGGCAGATGATATGCTTTATAACCTGTAATTATTTAAGTAGAAATGTTTTAAATAAAGTTCCTAGGACTTTAATCTTCTGCTCACTACTGCTTCATAAATTTTGCAAATTCTGATTATTGTGAATATCACACTTTGATGTGTGACACACATGTAATTTCTATTCCTTGGATTTTTTTCCTCACACTATTTTGCAAACAATATCGGCTTGAGTTAAATTAACAGAAGGCAATATGAAAAACTTAAATAGCAATTCCTTCTTTCTTTAAATTGCCCAGTTCTGTCCTTTTTGTGTTTTGCACATGTCATATCTTGTTCATGACTACAAACATGGAAATTTTTTAGTTTGGTGCTTATCGTCTCTTTCACAGGCACTCTGATATCTACCCTCTGTGTGTTCCAACTCCCAAACACATACTAGAACAATGTGCTTTCTATCATGTTAAGTTCTGTGGGCCATTCAGTAGTCTGTGTCAAACCTCAGATGTGTTGTGGCCTCCTCACTTTAAGTAAGAGTCATATTAAAAACACTGATTTCACATATTAAAAACTGAAGGGACACATTCATCTCTCTCTTTTTCTATTACCATGTTATCATATCATCCACACCAATGTGTTTTCTTCCTCTATAGTACTTTGCTTAATTTCAATATGTTTTTTTGTTTCTGTTAAGTTAATGCCTAACTATGACAATCTATGAAATATCTGTCGATTCCTTATTTTATGCTCATTTACTTATCCTAAAATGAATCAATAATTGGGAGAATATTATCAAATAATTGTTTCTAGAGCAATCTATTACTAAATTATTCCATGAAAATAAAATTTTATTAAATTTGCTTCGGAATGTTAACAAAGGTAAAAAAAAATAAAGTAGAAGAAAATCTCTTTTATGTAATGGTTAGTGCTATAGACTGGATGTGTACACCCAAAATTAATATTTTGAAGCCTAATCTCCAATGTGATGGTACTTGGAGGTGGGAACTTTGGGAAGTGATTAGATCTTGAGGGCAGAGTTGTCATGAATGGGATTAGTGCCTTTATAAAAGAGACCCCAGAGAGGTCCCTTCTCACTTCCCCCATTGAGAACACAGGGAGAAGATGAACCAGGAAGTGAGCCCTTACCAGAAACTGAATCTGCCAGCACCTTGATCTTGGACTTCCAAACTTTCAAAACTATGAGAAATAAAGATCTGTTGTTTATCAGCCACCTACTCTAAGCCTAGTTTTATAGCATCCAGAATAAACTAAGACAGCCTAATTTATAAAAAGATAATCTTCAGTAGAATATAATGAGTGATATCTTGCCAGAATCATTGTGAGAATTAAATGATAGAATGTATTTAAAAAATCAGGTTGAGTATTAGCTCATCATAGATGCTTCATAAAAGATGAATCTAGTGCAAGATCTTTCCATAATCAGAGTCCACATTAGCCAGGCAGATGTCATGGTTTTGCTCAAAATGCCTAAGAAATTGATGATCTGGGCATGGCTGAGCACTATTTGATAGAGTATAAAGAATTTAATAGAAAAACTCCAAGAAATTAAACCTCCTCATTAACACCAAGTGTACCATTTTGAAAGTAATTAAAATATAAAGCACAATAGACTAATCACGATGACAGAGCTATTACAATATAGTATTGCTATTTTGTATTATACTATTCTATAACTACACATTGTATCATTTTCAATAATCAAGGTGCTTTTTTTTTTTTTTTTTTTTTTTTTTTTGCTGTACGCGGGCCTCTCACTGCTGTGGCCTCTCCCGTTGCGGAGCACAGGCTCCGGACACACAGGCTCCGCGGCCATGGCTCGCGGGCCCAGCCGCTCCGCGGCATGTGGGATCTTCCGGGATAGGGGCACGAACCCGTGTCCCCTGCATCGGCAGGCGGACTCTCAACCACTGCGCCACCAGGGAAGCCCAAGGTGCTTTTTTAACCAGACAAAATGGAAGCATGCAAGATTTTTTTTAAATGCATACATCAATAAAACTTTTGAAATCAAACTAGCACTCATCAATCTTGAAATTTTCTTTTAGGAATAAGGAGTCCAAGAATAAACACAAATGAAATATTTGAAGCTTTCAAATTGTCCCAAAATAATCAAAATTTTAAATATAGTATTGATGATGAAGAACTATTTTACACATAATCTATATTTCCTGTTTGTACTAGATATCAGAAAACAAAGTGTTAAAACTCAGTTTAGAATAATGTTCGAGTCCTTGACATACATTTTTAAATCTTTTGTTAAAATTTACCAATTCTCATTTTCAGGCCATAAAAAGGAATTTAATGATTTACTAATTAAATCATTTGTATAAAATGCTTCATACACTTTAAATTGTTTTGTAAATTTTTGTAGAATTATTTTTAATAAAGATAATATTATTCAATATTTTCTGTTGTTTTTAAATTCTTAATAAATAACTTAGTTCAAAACTTCAACTGTATTTAAACAATACTTCTGCTCAATTTTGTTAACTGGAAGTAAAGTGAAGCCCTAGAACAATTTTAGACATAAATAGTTTAAGCTATACAGATGTTTTCTTTTTTAAAAATAGTCTATAAATAACTTGGTTCAAAATTTATCAAAGTATTTCTTGGACAACCTTTATCCCAATAAGAAATTTGTCTAAATATGATGAGACCATTTGTGGACTTTCAGGTATGCTTAGTATATCTGGAGGATGAAAGAGTCTCACTGAAAAACAGAATCAACAGAGAAATAAGATGTACTTCATGATGAATCTTAAAAGAGTATCTTCTCAAAAAAAAGAGTATCTTCTAGCAGGAAACTATATATTAGTGGAGAATTTGTTGCTAATTCTCATATATACAGAACATGAGAAAAATTGTATTTCTGCAATCTCTCAGTATAAATCATGAATAAACACCAAAGAGTAGTTCATAGTCACTCTTTCTCTTTCTCACTGGAAAGAGAAAGAGTTACAAAATTAATCCCACTTTTCTTTATACATTATTTACTTTTCACAACATACAGCACATTAAAAATGGACCAAACACTATTCTAGGGGATTTCCCAATACTATGTTTTTTAATTCTTATAACAACTCCATGAGGTGGGTACTTGTGTTGTCCCCATTTTACAGGGAGGGAACTGAGGCTCAAAAAGTTTAAGCAACTTTCCCAAGACCACATGACTTAACCACTCTTTCATACAGGCTCTCTCATGGCCTCTTTCCATATGTCTATTCTTGTACTTTTATTAAAATAAAGTCTTCTGTCTTTATCTGGTTCTTCCATAATTACATCATCACTGCAAATATAATAAAATTCAGACACTCTATCATCCCCTCTCAAATAAACACATCACAGAAGTAGATAAGTGGATGATCAATAAGCACATGAAAAGGTGTTCAAAATTATTAGTTATCAATGAAATTAAAATTCAAAGGAGGAGACACTATTTCACTCCCACCAGCAAGGCTAAAATCAAAACAGATGACAATATCAAATGTTGCTGGACCACTTATATGAACTGGACCACCCTACTATATAAAACTGGTAGATGTATAAAATGTGTTCAACTACACTTCAGAAGTATTTGGCAGGTTTTTTTAGTAAAGTTAAATCTAGGCCAATCTCACAATTTTTCAGTGGTGCTATGCCCAGGTATACTTTCCCAGATACGCTGCCCACTCATAGATAATTGCCTGCTACTGAAAGTGATCCTGCTCTGCCTCTCCCACACTTTGTATTTTCCAAACTGAAGTGTTTTAAAGTAAATTCCAGTTTTCAGATTATTTTGCTGCATATACTTCTGTGAACATTGTTAACAAGTTCCAGTTCCAATCAAGGCTGAGTAAGCACTTCCATTGTTTCTCTCCCACTGACTATAACTAGAAACAGCAGATAGAATGCATGGAGCAGCTACCTGAGGACTCTAAAAAGTACACAGAAGCTGAAGGAATAAGGGAAGGAAACTAGAAACTGAATGCCATTGAACTGGTAGTGAGTTTAACATAGATTTTTCCACCAGTATCCCATGCTCTGGATTCAGAAGCATCATAAAACCTGAACCTATGTACCAAGTATGAACAGAAAATGTTCCAAGAGAAACTACCTATTTCTGGTCCACACAGTAGGAAAAGAGGCTTCTATGGGTCAGAGACAGTGTGGGGAATCTCATGGGGGCTTTCATTTGTTTTTGCAGTTCCTTCCTTCCCTCTCTCCCAGAAAATCCTGTAGCTGTAGTGGGGATGATGACAGCAATAGATGAACAGGTGCCTAAAACTCTAAGGGAAGGAATCTTTCTCACTGACCAGAGAAACTGTTCTTTTAAGAGCATGGTGGTGGTGGTGGTGGGGGAGTCCTGTTATGCTTCTCTCTCTCCCTCCAACTTCTCCATTCCTCTACCATTTTCTCCTCTCTGTCTCCTTACTGCTCAGCACTAGAAACAGGCATAATCACACCAGAGGCCTGTCAAGGCAAGGAAACTAAAACCCAAGATTGCCAGCTGAGGAAAAGAGAAATGTGTTAGGGAAATCACAGAGAGGTGTGAGTTCAAGAAAGTGATTCCATAAAGTTGTGTATGAACTCCGGGGCTCACCACTAAGCTGAGCATGCATAGATCTGACTTTGCTAAAACAAACAAAAACAAGTGACGTTCTCCATTAGATTAAAAAAGACCTAGAGTTGTATAATATAATATTAAAATGTCCAAGATACAATCCAAAATAACCTGACATATAAGTAGTGAAAAATTTTAACTTCTCACATTTAAGATAACAGATGCCAAACTTAAGATAATTTTTGGAATTATCAGACAAAAAATTTAAATCAGCTATTAAAATCATGCTATAAGAAGAAACATGTGAAAGAACTGTTTACAAAGCACATCTTTTTCACTGTTGATTTCTAGCAAACATTTAAAGAAGAAATGATACCAATTCTAAACAATTTCTCTAGGAAAATAGAAGAGGGTAGATCATATCCCAACTCATTATCTGTAGCAAGGATTACCCACAAAACAGACCAAAACAAGAGGAAAATTAACTACTAGCCAATATTCCTTATGAATATTTACAAACAAAAGTTATCAACAAAATATTAACACATCAAATCCAGCAATAAATTTAAAAAATAATTCATCATGACCAAGTGGTGTTTATCTCAGGAATGCAAAGTTCATTCAATATTGAAAATCAATTTTTGTAATCCATTATATTAACAGATTAGAGAAGATAAAATATGTGATTATATTAATCAGTGCAGAGAAAAATCTGACACAATTTAATATCCATTCATGATTTTTAAAAAAAACTCTCAGCAAATGAGGAATAGAATTATACTTCCTTAACCTGATAAAGGAAATTTAAAAACAAAAATAAAACAAAACAAACACACATAGCAAACATTATTTGTAATGGTAAAGAATAATTGCTTTCGCTTTAAAATCAAGCATAGGGCAAGAATATCATTCTCATCACTCCTATCCAACATTTTATTGGAAATTCTAGCCAGTGCAGTAAGAAAAAAATAAAGTAAAAAGAATAGTTTAGAAAAGAAGAAATGAAACTGCTCCTATTGGTTGATAACATGATTGTCTATGTAAAAATTCCAAGGAGTAAAAAAATAAATTCCTATAACTACTAAGTAAGTTTAGCAAGTTCATAGGGGGATAAAATGCCAACATTAAGAAAAATGAAAACTTATGCTCACACAAAAACCTGTACCTGAATATTTATGGCAACTCTGTTAATATTATCCCAAGACTAATGAAACAATTCCAATGTCCTTCAATGGATGAGTGAGAAACAAACTGGTACAACCATACAATGATGGTATAGCCATAGAGTGAAATACTATTCAGCAATAAAGAGAAATAACTTTCAGTTGCAAACAAAAACATGGATGAATCTCAAAGTCAGTAGGCTGAGTGAAAGAAAGCAGTCTCAAAATGTTATAAACTATATAATTCCATTTGTGTGACATTCTCTAAAAGGTAAAACCATAAGGATGGAGAACATCAGTGGTTGCCAGAGGTTAGAAAAGGGGGAAGTGTTTGACAACAAATAGGCATCAGAAAGAAGTTTTTGGAGCAATGGAACTATTCTTTACCCTGAATGTTGTGGTGATTACACAAATCTACACAAGTGGAAATTCATAGAACAGTACACCAAAAAACAGGAGTTAATATATGTATGTAAACTTTCAAATAATTTTTTAAAACAAAAGATACGGGCTTCCCTGGTGGCGCTGTGGTTGAGGGTTTGCCTGACGATGCAGGGGACACGGGTTCATGCCCCGGTCCAGGAGGATCCCACATGCCACGGAGCGGCTGGGCCCGTGAGCCATGGCTGCTGAGCCTGCGCGTCCGGAGCCTGTGCTCCTCAACGGGAGAGGCCACAACAGTGAGAGGCCCACGTACCGTAAAAAAAAAAAAAAAAAAAAATCTAACCTATGACCCACCAATTTCACTCATAGGTATTTACCAAGATAAATGAAAACATGTGTCCACAAAAGGCTTGTACTTAATTGCCTTATTGATAGTAACCAGAAAGTGGAAGCAGCCCAAATACATAATAGAATGAATAAACAAATTGAGGTGCTTTTATATAATGAAATACTGCTCAGGAGTAAAAAGGAACAGCATGAATGAATCTTAAAAATATTATTTTGAATAAGAGGAGTCAGATACAAAATAGAACATATGCAATATGTTTCCATTTATAACTTCAAAAAAGGTACACACACACTCTCTCTATATATATAGATATCAACCATACCCCACCACCCATACACCCATACACAACATATAGATAGATAGATAGATAGATAGATAGATAGATAGATAGATAATATATATCTATAGATATATGTTGTTATTGGAAATCAAAACATTGATTGCCTATGGACATGGGGGGCAAGAGTCTGGAATTAATTAATTAAAAGAACAGTGAGGAAACTTTCAGAAGTGATAAGATATGTTCCATATCTTGTTTGGGTTATGGTAACATGGATATATATAATTCTCAAAACTCATCAAACTGAACATTTTAATATAAAATAAAACTAATGATAAAAACATATAAATTTTGAAATTAAACTGAGGTACTATAATTGCTTCATTCCCACAATGACCACAAACTTAAAATGGAGCACATGTGGTGGAATGTAGATCAAAAAGTCAGTATTAGACATGAATTCCCTGAAAAGACATTCATTCTCTAAATGTAGTTTATTAAAATAAACTTACTTTAATTAGTTTCAACATCTTGTGCTAATAAGAGCTGAATCATGCTTTGGACGTCTGATAGTACCTGCTAAATTTCATCTCAGACAAAGTCACTGTATTGGCTCTAAAAGGGCAATCCTGTATGGATTCTAAACAAAATATTTCCTTGTTTGCTCTGTCTCCTAGACTTAAGGGTAAAAAAGTTTACATCCTTAGGCATAAGGTTTTAATTTCCTTTATGTTAACCACAGCTTCTCAAGGTACTTTTAATTCCTTGGGTCATAAAGGAAATGAGAAATATTTGGAAATAATGAATCTTTGTAATGTCAGTGCCTTCAGTAAATGGGCACCTGCTCCATAGTACCACCAACCTGTTTCCTCCCAGTGGTTTTAACTTGCCAACACCACTGTTGTGCCAGTGGAATGAATGCAGACCCTGGTATCCCTAGCAATCATACTGTCTCAATGAACTCCCCTTGCCCATCAGAAATTCCCCTGAACTACAGAAATTTCCAGTGAGAAAAACATGTGTAGAAGTGAAAAGTCAGAGAAGAGCAAAGATAAGAGTTACAGAAAAAATTAATATAGCAAATAAATATGACATATCTATTTGAAAAAAAATGTAGTTAAAGTGGTCATGTGCCATGACTTCCCCATTCTGCATTTAAGGCAATTGTCACTAACACCTCATTATATTTGTTCCTGCTAAGCCTAGATAGAACCTCAGAGTCAACCTCATCTCTCCATGTCAGGGAAATACTACCAACTAGTCACAATTAGTATGCAAGAAAAAACCTATTACCCACCCCATGAAAGTTTTATGTTAACTTTATAAGATGTATTATTGACTGAGGAAAACTATAGAAGGCATTTAAAAAACTGGTCCTCACCTATCTCGGTTGCATAAGAAATGACTCTTTCTGCAAAAACCAGACCACATCCATTTGAAACCTAAGAGTATCATGAAAGGAATTCCCAAATTTCCTTATAATAATGAAACTACTCCCCATCTTTCACCCCATAACCACACCACAAACTTCACCTACATTCTCCCAGGATTTCTAACCCAGAATTGTTTAAGTCAACACACTAAAACAAAACACAGTGTGGTCTCCAAAGTTCCAAAAAGTAAGTATTAATGAAACTGTTCATTTAAAAGCAAACCTCCTCCTACAAGTTGCTCCCTATTGCCAATGGAGCCATTCCCACTGTCAATAATGGAAGTTTTGTATATAATCAAAGAGCAATGAGCATCCTTAGGTCTGAAGAGCTTTAAACAGAGACTTAAATATGTCCATTAAACAATATTTAAAATTATAAAAATCTTCTTCTAGTTTTGCAAACAAAATATCCACTATGGCTTGTGTATTTAGGTTTCTCAGGAAAATTCAGATTGACATTTTCTGTAAATGTACAAATACTCTAATTTCAAGAAAACATGAAAGATAATCCATTGGATGTGATATGAGAAAGCAAAGGTTCAATGAAAGATACACAAATTATAGTTTTAATTTCCAAACCAACACAAATCCATCATGTAGCATTTTCATTTCAAATACGCCAAGAAATTAAAGATTATTTGACTTGCAGCAATTAGACAAAAGCACAGCCATTATGGAGGCATTGCTTTTCATGAACGTAGACTAGTTTTAAAGATTTATTTATTTTTTTTTTGTTTTTAAAGCAAAAGTATTATCTGCTCAATTGCCCAGCAAGAAGATTTTACAAATTTCTCTCGTTTCCATAGAAATGCATTGATTAGAGCATAATTTCCGTTAATATTTTCTTCTTCTTCAGACTCCTCTCCTTGCTTAAACTAACAGTGCATCTGCCCCTTGCGGTCATTTTCATCTTTTGTTTGGCTCAGTAGGTTACCTAACTGGTGGATTTTATTGAGTTAAATCAAGCTGTCACTTCATCTGCTTGAAGGATGACTCAAATACTACACATAATAATAAAAGAAAAGTAGGATAAAATAATCTTGTCAAGCCAGAAAAACTGATTGCTTGAAGTTGTAGCCTTCAATCAATACACTAATTCCACAATTTATACCTTTTTCAATTGAAGAGGAAAGAAACCCTGATATGGTATTTCTTGGCTCACTGACCAACTTTGACCTTCTATCTATGTGAATGTAGGATTAACAGGGGCTTCTGCTTAGTGAAATCATCTATGAAAATAAGAAAGCAAATGTGGGCATTTGTGGCTCCAGGTAACTATTAATTTCAGCAATGCAAGGAGGACACAGTATTTATTTAGTATGTCTACTAAAATGAAGATTTTACTTAGCTTGAGGTAGATGGTCTTTTGTATTTAGAAATAATTTGAAGCTAGAATTGTGGCACAAAATGTTTTAAGATATGGCATAGTGTAATCCCCTAAGGATTTTTTTTTCTGTTTGATCTATTCATTAAAAACTTATGCAAAAGAATAGGTAACTAAGCAATATACCACTCTTTCTTTCAAATTGTACACTTATTTGGCTTCTTACAAAATCTGTCATCTATGATAAAATAGAGTTACAACCTACTACTGAGCTAGAGCTATGATTTCTTATAGAGTATAATGAACTATTTTTTCACCTGTTATTATTATTTTAAAATAATCTATCATTTTCAAAAGCTTAGGTTTGTTTGTAAATTGTAATCAATTTGCATACCTTTTAAAATCAATAAAAACACTTCATTTCAAAACTCCAGACTCTCTTTAGCTGTCAGATTTCTGCTTTCCTTTCATAATTCCTCCCCTGCAGGCATCAACCAGGAAATAAAATTCTTTGTTTAAATCCTTTTATATTTCACTAGGCCACCTGCTTACCTTGAATTATGGCATGCAATCAAGGAGGGTCCCCAAAACTAGTACTTTTTCTCCTACCCCATACCTTAGATGTGTGTGAGTGTGTATTTGTGCATACTACAAAGCAACCTATAAACTGGGTCATTAAAATTTTGGTTAAAAACATTTTCAATTATAAAAGTTTTCAAATAGTTTTAGCTTTAAATAAGTCATCTTCTTATATTATCAAGCAGTAATATTTTCATCAGAATGAGAGCTATATTAAATGCATAACATATATACATATATATTTCTGAAATAAACTTCTTTAAATGCCGGCTGCTGCGGAAACACAAGAATATCTTTGTCCTTCTGATGTGCTTAATCACATCTTGCTTCCAGCTTCAGCTTCTTAAGCCCTGATTTGAACTTTTGAAAAAACTGGGTGAGACTATTCTGTCATATAAACCAATTGAACAGACTGAGATCATTGAATGAAGTACAGCACAGATCTCCAACTGCTGCTAGCATTTAAGAGCAGTAAATCAGAGTATGAGATAGGTAAACAAAAACAACAAGTGTTTTTTTTTCCTTCAGAGCAAGCATATACTTGCCAAACCCAAAGCGTACCCCTCAAAAGAGACCATGGCCTCTTACTTCTATACCGTTTGGATTTGTTATAAGAGGGAGCAAAAGGGAAAAAGAAGACAAAGAAAAAAGTTAAAAATCTTAAGTGCTTCTCCTCCCTACCAGTCACTTACACACATACACATACACACAAGTGCACATACACACACACACACCACTTCTTACCTTCAGTAAGAAGTTTAAAAAAAATCATCTCAGAAAAGTTTACATTTACACATACAGAAACGTATGTTCATTTCTAAATGGTAAAGAAGCACATTCAAACCAGTACCAAAATTATCTAACAAGTAAATTCCAGGATGCAATTAAAGGCCAGGAATGGCTTTCTGTTTGCACAATCCGATGAACTTGACTCACTTTTTATTTCTCTACGATATTTATGTAGTATTTCATTCAGTTGACTAATCTCTTCATCATGAAAATATCTGTTCTCCTTTATACTCTTCCACCTTTCCTGTGTCTTTTATTCCCTTTTTATTCTCTTCTTCCTTTCCTCTACTTTGAGAGGAAGGTTTGACCCAGAGACCTGTACTTATATTAATATATATTCTCCTCTCTTTGATAATTCATTTATTCTAAAGGCTTCCATCTTCTGACTGAACTGTGGACAGCAGTCAATCTAGGGTTCAGGCTTTGGTTCCTAAGAGTCATGGAGAGGTCAGGCATTAAGCACAGGGTCAGGCCAAGCAGACAGTCTGGAACCAAGAAGAATACGGAAGTCAGCAGTCAAAAGCCAATTGGAAGATCAAAGCTGAGTGAAATGAAAAGAAAGGGATCATGCCTCAGCCAAATGTCAAGCAAGTAGATTGGGTTTTAAACTGGGACAGGGATCAGAGACCAGAAACACACATAGTTTCATATACCAAACACCTTAAAGAGGGAAATCCTGTCTCCTCTACTTTCATGCCAGGCAGAAACCAGTAACCAGCTTTCCCAGAGATTCAACACCCAGGATCTGGACATCCTCACTGTTGCCTTTAAGTCATCTGAAACAATGAAAAGATCCCAATAATTCAATAATTTTCTCCTCTATACAAATATCCCCCAAATCTCTATATCTTTTTTTATTTTTATTTTTTGGCTGCACCATGCAGCATGCAGGATACTTCCCTGACCAGGAATCGAACCCATGCTCCCTGCAGTGGAAGCATGGAGTCTTAACCACTGGGGCACCAGGGAAGTCCCCCAAATCTCTATATCTTACCTGACCTCTCTACAGTCTCATATTTTCAAAAGCCAGCTCTGCCTGGAGGCTCTGTTGTCACTTCAATTTGGCAGAAGCCAATTATCTTTTCCCTTGTGTTCCCTATTTCTGTCCATTCATTCCTTTATTTAACATTTATCAAGTGACTACATTGTAATAGACAGTATTCTGGGAAACAGCAGAGAACAAAAGTGACAAAAATCTCATCCTTTGTGGAGCTTGCATTTTAGGGTTTGAGAGAAACAGACAATAAACAAAATAAATGGGGAAATCATGTAATATGTTCCATTAGAATATGATGCATAAAAAAGAGAGTATGGATATAGCATCAAGATAGACAAATATATCAGTAGAACAGAATAGAAAGTCCAGAGCTAGATCCACACATATAGAGGCAACTGATTTTTGACAAAGAGGAGAAAGTAGTTCGGTGGAAAAATAATAGTATTCTCAACAAACAGAGCTGGAATAATTGAATATTCATATGCAAAAATAATGAACATCAATTCATATCTCATGCCGTACATAAAAATTAACTCAAAAAGGATCATAGACCTAAGTGTAAGCCCTATAACTATAAGATCTCTGAAAGAAAATATAGGAAAAAATCTTTGTGATTTTACTTAGGCAAAGATTTCTTAGATACAACACCAAAAATAGGATCCTTAAAAAAGAAATTGGATTTCATCAAAATTAGTACTTCTGCTTTTCAAAAGGTACTGTTAAAATAATAAAAATACATGCCACAAAACAGGAGAAGATATTTGCAAATGACATATCTGATAAAAATACTGTATCTAAAATATGTTTTTTAAAAGTTCTCAAAACTCGTCAATAAGAGAATAACCCAATAAGAAAGTGGGCAAAGATTTTAAAGATAATTCACTAAAGAAGATACAGAGGTGACAAATAAGCATATGAAAAGATGCAAATTAAAATCACACTGATATACCACCACAGACATGTTAGAATGACTAAAATGACTGGCCACACCAGGTGTTAGTAAGAATGTGAAGAAACTGGAGCTCTCATATGCTGCTGGTGGGTATGTAAAGTGGCGCAAAGATTTTGGAAAACAGTTTGGCAGTTACTTACAAAGTAAAACATCCATCTACCATAAGATCTGGCCATTCCACCCCTGGGTATTCCCCCTCTCCTCAAAAAATGGAAGCCTGTATCCACGCAAAGACTTGCTCATGAATGTTCAGAGCAGCATTATTTATCAGTACCGAAAATTGGAAAGAACTCAAATGTTTATCAACAGACAAATGGAAAAACAAACCATGGTATATTCATATAATAGCTGAACCTAGAAATACCTAAAAAATTAAGAAAAATTTTAGATATGTCATGAATGAATAAAATATACGTAGACACTAGTCTATCTCTGCATAGGCATAATGTGAAGGATATTTAAGATAAGATTAATAATGTGTTAGTTTATTTACTGTTTTATAACTTCACTTTCAAAGAATTACATTATTGTACAGTATGCCGCTCTCCCATAATTGGAGGAACTGAGTATCAGCCTATTATCACAGGTAAGTGGTTTTTTAAGTAATAATTTTTCCAATACTATATTTATGACTACAATATCATATGCCATAAAAATTTTATAATGATTCATTTATTAGTGTATAGTCTAGGATACCATGAAGTAACTGTATTGATTACTCTAGGCTACCATAAAGCAATCATACTGTGGCTTCTTCGTTATCAATGTATGAACTGTTATGTCTGCAAATAAATATGGATTTCTTTTTCACATTATATTTTCACTTTTGATGTCTATGTTAGTTATATGTATAATATCTCCAATGTTTTTATCATATAAGACAATATTGACACTATCTCTGTAGGTTTTGACAGAGACAATTCATCTTATAAACAGATGATGTAATTTTATGATATCGATAAATACAGTATTGTAAATGTATTTTGTTTGTTATGGTTTTCTTAATAACATTTTCTTTCCTCCTGCTCACTTTATTGTAAGAACGCAGTATATAGTACTTATGCAAAATATGTGTTAGTTGACTATGTTTTTGATAAGGCTTCCAAACAACAGTAGGCTATTAGCAGTTAAGTCTGGGGGGAGTCAAAAATTATACGTGGATTTTCCACTGTGTGGGGCTTGGCACCCCTCATCCCTGTGTTGTTCAAGGGCCAACTGTAACAAACAGGAGTGCTACGTGACAAGATGGAGAAATATGGTGACTGAGAATTGACCAACCTAAATATGCAAGCAACTCATACAGTTTTACCAGATTGCAACTGCACAGAGCCACTAAGTTAATTCTATGATCAATTTTAAACCTGTATTTAGTGCTGAAATGTCAGGCATTGTGCTATGTTCTGGATGATACAAAAAATATATAGCAGGAAAGGTCCCTGAAATTGGAAATTGGATCTTTCAATGGGTGGGGGAAGAAAAGGGTAAAGAGCAAAGAAAAAAACAATACAGAGCTGTCTTAGACCTCAAATTGCTCAAAAAAATGTTAAAATAATAAGAAATAAATAAAGACTAAAAGGCAGGTGTGAATCCAAGAGGTAAATGTGCACATAAAATGGCAGATTCAGTGAAAGCACATTTCTTTGAAGTGGGGAACATGGCAGGGATGTGTTGGAAAGCAAGGCAGAATTCCACTCATTATTCACTCACAAGCCATTTATTAAGCACATAATAGACACTGAGAACTAAGGATATAAATATATAGCTGGGTTCTGTCATGCCATTATCAACATACTACCTGTCTTATATTTTCTTCTTTTGTTCTTTAACTCTTTGTGAAAATAGGGGGTTTTTTTTAGCTTTATATCACTGACATGAATTAAAACCAGTAACACTTGCCAGTATACAATCTATAAATTAATGCAAATAATGCATACCAGAAAATAAGTTCCTTAATGAAAAGAGTAGAATTATTTATGTCCAGTTGCTAATTAGTGACTATCAACCACAATGTCACTTATTTTGGTACAACATTAGATTCTATGTCAATAAGTTTATTTAGTCTTTTAGGTTCACTGTTAATCAGTACTAAGAAATCCCAAGCCCTGTGGGCATACGGGAGAAAAGTTTAAAAACTTTCCTTCCTTCTCTGAATAGTAAAATGCTGAAAATTAATTCCTAATCAAATGGTGTGGCCTTGCTCAGTAAATAAAGAAGCTATGTAAAGTGATCTCCAGAATATTTTCTTCTGAAAATGTTAAATACCTTGGAACTGTCCAAAAAGTGATGAGAGAGGGTTTCTTATCCATTCACAGCTGTCATTTCATTTGAAAAAACATTATGATTAGCTTTTATCAAGTCTTTCAAAATATTTCCAGTGAATATTCCTGATGGCTGTATACTCATGATGCTAAGATGACCAAAAGTTTTTAACATTTGTTGGTTGGCTGAATGGAAGATAAGTTTTGGGGCCTCAGTGCCCCAGATGTGTGATGTCTGAACACAATAATGAAAATAGCTAACATTTATTTACTGCTAGCTATGTATCAGACACTATTCTCATTCAATATTATTAATTATGAGAATTATTGTTATTCTCACGATAACCATATAAGGTAAATATTACTATTATCCCCTTTCACAGTTAAGGCAAATTGGTTTCAGAGGGGTGAATTGTTATGCCCGAGATCATAAAGCTAGTAAGTTGTAGAGATATGACTTGAACAAAGATCTACTTCCGGACTGTCTCTTAAGCCTCAGCACTGCTCTCTAGCTAGAAGCTACAGCTCTTCCAGTCTTCCCAAGGCATCTGATTCAGACCTTAGGCACCTGACCTTGGTTGTGTATCAGACCCTCTTCAGGTACTTGGGCACTCTGGCCCTTAGGAACATTCCTGGGGAATCTCACCTCTACTAGTTCACTCTGCCCAGAAATCTTAAGTGTAGCCTAAGAGAAGGGAGTGTTGGAAGGAGGTTGCCATCAAAACTAATGGTCTGTAGCAAAGAAAAAAAAAAAAATCACCATAGCAGCCACCTGTTATGCCTCATTCCACCATACCCCACTCCCTCTCTACTCCATTTCCCTTCCACTCTTCCTCTTCTCCCAGCTTTCCAAGCCAAGTCTGCATGTCTTTCCAGCCATGTCAACTTCTTCTCCAGATATTGCACTCAGTTAAGGAATCTCCAGTCCTGCAGGGTTTTAAGTAAAAACAGGGACTATGCTGTGTCCTGGATGATGAACCTATCAGACTTAGGCAACAATGCCCCAAGAGAAGCTGTCTCTCAACATAAAAGTATTCCACATGTTTACAGATTGAAGAAATATAGCCTTTAATACATTTTAAAAAAACTAGTAATCCTTAGTGATAAATCTAAGAATTTATCTAAAGACTGTAGAAAGTAAACAAAAAGAAAACATAAACAAAAAGACATGGGGAAATGATCCAGGAAAGTGTTCTGGGGATGGGATGGTTTTGTACTAGGTAGGGCTGACACGCTGGCATATGTGCTTTAACACATTTTATGTAAGAACATCAGTATCTGTTTACTAAGATTTTGTCCCCACAGTTCAGGAATAGTGTCTCTTATGTTTTATTTTGAAGAATAAAAAACCTATAACTTTTCAAGATTTGATTTGTTTAGCTGGTGATTCGGCTTACTCTCACCTTGCGATGTTACGATGTCTTAGCTTATATGTGGAGTCAATCCAGATTTAGTTTGAGCAAAAACTCCAATCCACAGCCTGCTCTGCTTAACAACAACTCTGTTCTCATGATTCTAATGAAACTTTCTTTGGGAAACTTTATTCTTGAAGTTGAGGGTATGTATACTCTAACACAAATCTAACATGAAACACAAATTTGAAAGTTAACCATCACAGATAAAATTTTTTTATCTACATAATACACACTTATTAAGAGCCTGAATGCATTTTGCCAGTGTTTAGTTAGTTAAGTTTTTTTGTAAAGTTTAATTGAGATATAATTCACATAGCATACAATTCACCCATTTAAATCATATGATTTAAGAGTTTTCAGTATATTCACACAGATGTACAACCATAACCACAAAAAAATGCAAAATATTTTCATCACCTTAAAAAGAAACCCTGTACCTTTTACCTATCACATCCCAATCCTCCCATCTACCTCTGCCCAAACCCTAAGCAACCTCTAATCTGCTCCCTGTCTTTGTATATTTGCCTATTCTGGACATGGCATGTAAAATGAACCATATAATATGTGGTCTTTTGTGTTTCGTTTCTTTTACTCAGCATTATGTTTTCAAGGATTATCCATACTGTAGCATGGATAGCTACCATACATGTAGCATTATACCTCATTACCTTTTATGGCAAACAATATTCCACTGTGTGCATACACCACATTATGTTTTCCATTCATTGGATGATGGACATTTGGGTTGTTTCTGCCTTTTGAATATGATGAATAATTCTGCCATAAACATTAATGTACAAATTTTTCCATGGACATATGTTTTCATTTCTCTTTGGTATATACCTAGTAGAATTGTTGGGTCAAATAGTATCTCTATATTTAACATTTTGAGAAACTGCCAGACTATTTCCCAAAGTGACTGCACTGTTTTACACTCCCACCAGCAGTGTTATGAGGGTTCTTATTTCTCCACATCCCTGTCAACACATGTTACTGGCTGACATTTTGATTAAAGCAGTCCTACTGTGTGTGAAGTGCTATCTCAAGGGGGTTTTGATTTGCATTTCCCTGATGACTAATGATGTTAGGTACTTTTTCATATGCATACTGACAATTTGCATATCTTCTTTGAAGAAATGTCTATCCAGATCCTTTTAATTGGGTTTTCTTTTGATTATTGAGTTGTAAGTGTTCTTAATACATTCTAGATAAAAGAATCTTATCAGATATATGATTTGCAAACATTTTTCCCCACTACATTGATTGTCTTTTCACTTTCATGATAGTGTTTTTTGATGCACAAACACTTTAGAGTAATTATAATTCATCTTTCTTTTTTTGTTTCTGCTTGTATTTTAGTTTTCTGTTATTAGGTGCATATATGTTTATAATTGTTTTATCTTCCTGACAGATTGACAATTTACTCATTATGAAATGTCCTTCATTACTTCTAGTCACATTTTTTATTTTGATATCTATTTTGTTTGATATTAATATAGCCACTCCAATTTTCTTATTGTTCAGTTAGTTTTTGTTGCTGAGAAAGGATTCACTTTGGATAGTGAATACATCAATTTTGGCTTAAAAAGTTAGTCATTATTCATTGCCTATCCTAAACAAAAGGGCCTAGGTCTTTAATGCCTGTTTAGAACTTGTAAAAAATGCTAGTCCTTTGGCCCCCAGGCCCACAAATTTAGAATCTTCAGGAATAGGATATAGATACCCACACATTTTTTTGAATTTTTATTTTGGAGCATAGTTGATTAACTATGTTGTGTTAGTTTCAGGTGTACAGCACAGTGATTCAATTATACATATACATTAGATACCCACATATTAACATTCTCTGAATGATTCTTATTTCTAATGGCATTTGTCAGCAACTGTGCTAAAGATTTAATTACATAAATGTCTTTATTCTGAATTTTTTGTTTATTGATTTATATCTTGTGATTTCCTGTTTGAGATAATTTAGTCAACTCCTCCTTCTGGATTATAACTTCCCTTCAAGAACAAGCCTACATTCAGCAATTAAAGAGTATGAATGATTCTTAACCCACAGCAAGTTATACAAGCAATGTTGAACAAGAGATAAACAACATTCTAAGCAGGTGCCTATTAGAAGTGTGACATAGGCTAGCTTGATTGGAGAGCTATAATCAGTTAGATCATAGGATGAGCCTGGCAGGGACAAAATACGTTATTGTAGGGATATCCAGGGGCCAGGTCATCCTGTCACAAGCAAAAGAGTTTAGATGATATACTAAAGTAATGCCTTTTAAAAAGATTACTTCACTGCCACATTTAAGCCTTAAATTCCACAATATTCCACAGAATATAAGACAAGGGCTTGACTACAGAAGGAACTGAAATACAGAGAGAGGATGGATAATAAGAATGATAAAGGCATAAAATCAACCCAATTTAGATGAGGATAAAAGAAAAGGGAGCTTATAACCATAATTTCATAGTTCCCATAAATGACTTGGATATGGTGAGTTCATTAACTAAAATTTACAAATAAAATGTTATGGCACACAAAGATTAGTTACAGCTACACAAGATGAATACATTCTAGAGATTTGTTGTATGACATAGTGACTATAGTTAACGGCATGGTGTTGTACACTTTAAAACTTGTTCAGGAGGGTAAATCTCATACTATGTGTTCTTACCACCACCAAGAAAAAGCAAGGAGACCCAAGAAATCTTTTGGAGGTGACGGATATGTTTATTATCTTGTTTGTGATGCTGGTATCGGTGTATGTATAGGTCCAAACTCAAAATATATACATTAATATATATACACTAAATATGTACTTTTTTTTTTTTTTTTTTTTTTTTTTTTGTGGTACGCAGGCCTCTGACTGCTGTGGCCTCTCCCGTTGCGGAGCACAGGCTCCGGCCGTGCAGGCCCAGCAGCCATGGCTCACGGGTGCAGCCGCTCCGTGGCATGTGGGATCATCCCAGACCGGGGCACGAACCCGTGTCCCCTGCATCGGCAGGTGGACTCCCAACTGCTGCGCCACCAATATGTACAACTTTTTGCATATTAAATATATTTTAATAAAGCTGAACATTCAAATAAATGTTTTTTAATTTCAAAAAAAGAAAGGTTTTGTAAATGTTGAAAATTAAAGTCATTAAAGAGACATGATACCTAACTAATGTGCAATCAATGCCCTTCTTTAAAGGAATTATTGCAACATTTGCCACAATTTTAATAAGTTCTACTGATTAGATGATAGTATTATATTATGTAAAATATTTTAAATGTGTGTGGGTCTACATTTGGACTCCTAAGTGAGAAGTTGGAACTACTTCCCTTGATCAGTTGTTGTACCAAAATTTGATTTATTTATTTATAAGCTTTATTTTAAGAAATACTATGTAAAATTTACCCTTTTCTTATTATGTGTAATAGTTATCTCTTGCTGTGAAACAAATTATTCCAAAACTGGGTAGTTTAAGACAATAAGAAATATTTTAATTCTCAGACTTTCTCAAGGTTAAAAATTCAAGAGTAGCTGAGCTGGGTCCTTCTGCCTTCAGTTCCTCATGTTGCAGTCATGATGTTGGCTGGGGCTGTAGTCTTGGACTTGGGCTGGAGAATCCTCTTCCAAAGTAGCTCACTCACATGGCTGATAATCTGATGCTGGTTGATGGTGGGAAACAGTTACTGGGCAGGTGGCCTTCTCCATAAGACTGCTTGATTGTCCTCATGTTTGCTAATCTCTTCCAGAACGAATGATCCAAGAGAGAGAACCAAGTAGAAATTCTAACCTTTCAATGGCCTAGCTTTAGAAGTCATTTGGCATCCCTTCCACTACCATTTACTCATCAGAAACAAATCACTAAGTCTGGCCTTTTTCAACTGAACAAGAGGCATATGGCACTTCATACAGAGGCCTAGTAAACAGACTGATTATTTAGAACTAATTAGTTAGAACATGGGCTCCACCTTTTAAAGGAAGGGGGAAGTCAATGATTTTGTAGACATATATTAAAACCACCACCTTGGGCTTACCTGGTGGCGCAGTGGTTGAGAGTCCGCCTACCGATGCAGGGGACACGGGTTCGTGCCCGGTTCCGGGAAGATCCCACGTGCCGCGGAGCGGCTGGGCCCGTGAGCCATGGCTACTGAGCCTGCGCGTCCGGAGCCTGTGCTCTGCAACGGGAGAGGCCACAACAGTGAGAGGCCCACGTACCGAAAAAAAAAAAACAAAAACACCACCTTATGTATTCAGCTTCCAAGTTGAAATCCTTTATTTGAACAATCGAAAATCTGATACTGAGTATAGTTTCATTCCTCAAAGTATTTATATGTAATTCAAATGGCTCTAAGCATACTTATTTGGATTACAGACAAAATGAAATGGAAGATGCAGAAGAAGGTGTTTGCAGGAATCTAAATATAAAGTGACCAGGATTTGCAGATGGTTTGGTGATGAAAATGAAGCAGAAAAAGATCCTTGCAAAATACTCTGCACAAAATCACCAAACCTTACTGGCTCTTGAGGCTTTTCCATCCTGGCCTCTTCCTTGTATAATTTCTCTAATCATTATGCCATATATTTTACAGTTGAATTTTAGTTATATAAACGTTAGTTCATTGTGTATCAGTTAGCCTTTGCTAGTGACTGAAAACAAAAACAATTTATTATTTCTCCCATTTCCGTGGGGGCTTGGCACTTCTGGTCTGGGATGGTTAAGCTGAAGACTGGCTGGTCTAGTTTGGCTTTACTCAAATGTCTGGGGCTGGGGCAGGGAAGGCTGGAATGTCTGAGCCTCTCTCTACACATTATTTTGGTAGAGAGAAGAGAACGTTTGAGCCTCTTCCTCTGGTCTTTCTCCTGGAAGCTAGCCCAAACTTTTTCACTTGCTGATTTCAGGGTTCTCAGCAATGAGAGAGTAAGCCCCCATATTAGTCAGGATTCTCCAGAGAAACAGAACCAACAGGACACATATAGATTTACATAAAAGGAAATTTATTATAGAAATTGACTCACTAGGTTTTGGAGGCTGAGAAGTCCCACAGTCTGCACTCTGCAAGATGTAAAATTAGAAAAGCTAACAGCGTAAGTCAGTCGGAGTGAAAAGGTCCGAGAAGGGGGGTTGGAGGGAGGGGTTGATGGTGTAATTTCCAATAAGCCTGAGAACCAGAACTAGGAAAAGATGGATGTCTCAACTCAAGCAGAGAGAGAGAGAGAGAGAATTTGCACTTCTTCCCCCTTTTTGTTCTATTCGGTCCTTCAAAGGATTGGTTGATACCAACCCACACTGGGGAGGGCCATTTGCTCTCGCCAATTCAAATGCTAATCTATTCAGGACACACCCAGAAATAATATTTTACTAGCTATCTGGGCATCCCTTAGCCCAGTCAAGTTGCACATAAAATTAACCATTACAGGCCCCAGTGTACAAAGACTTTTCAAGCCTCTGCTTGAGTTGTTTGCTAATGTTCCATTGAACAAATCAAGTTCCATGAGCAAGCCCGGATATAATCGGTGGAGAAATAAATTTCACTGCTTGAGAGGACCAGCAAAGCCACATTTCAAACGAATGTGCATACAGGAATGAGAAGAGTTTTTAATTATCTACTACACATTGTTTCTGGCTTATATTACAATTTTCTACTTTTGCACATTTTCTCGCCTTTAAGCATTCTGACATTCAGTGAATATCTTTAGCAATCAACAATGTGCCTGTAACACTACAGTGACTAAGAATTTAAGACACATTCCCTGACTTGATAACCCACACAATTTTGCTCTGAGGTTTTTATGAGGATGCAGATTTATTATTCCTAGTAGCACCCTTTAATATATATCTCTTCTTTACCATACAACAAGCATACAGGTGAGCTAGCAATAGGCTTATTTATTATTTTCCATGAAGTAATCCACACTTCTTGCCTTCATTTACCTACTTGAACTAATCAGTTCATAAGTTTCCTACCTTTGAGGATATAATACCTAACATGTATCTCCATTTTTCACTTTCTTGATGATGTGGTAATACTGGCAAGCACATAGACACACTAGTTATTTAAGTGCTTTGTAGCTTATTAATGAGATTGTACTGGGTTCCATTTAGGATTTTAATTATGTTATTTTTCCCTTTTGCTTCCGGCTTGTTTTGGCTAATAAAATCACCTATAGCCGCTTCAGACGGACCGTTCCTTCTGGGAGGAAAACCATGTAGAATGCTTAGAACAGGTGCTTGGAGCTTGACCAGCTTCATCAGTTTAAATGAGTTTGACCTGTGTCACCTGATGTTGGAGCACCAGCCTACAGATGTGTTCGTAAGAATTGGAAAATTGCCTCTCATATTACAAGGACAATGTTAAAAACTTTTGCTTCCATATAAGAATTTTCTCAGTTGATGTGAGACCACAGTGTAGTAAACTTGGAAATGTCGATAGTATTTAAACTGGCAACTGAGTAGGGGGAAAAGCAACTCTCGGTTTCCTCAGCCCTCATATTACCATAATATTGGGTATGTTACCATCAACCGAAGAGCCAGGAACAGAATTGTTATTGTCCATGAAAGCTTGCAGTAATGACTTTTTACACCCTTAAAAGAGGCACTGGAGGAACTGGAGATTATCCACAGAAAGATAATTAGGGAAAAAAATTAATGCTGGGGGTTTTCCGAGAAGTTAAGGCTACTTACCTAGAGGGGAAAATAAGTCAGAGATTTCTACATTAATGAATTGAAATTATGAAGAAGGTGTTGAGCAGCTGCTCTCTGACTTTACAGAGCGCTGAACTAAAGACAAAATAATCTTGGCAGGCAACAACAGATGTATCATTTGAAATGTAATTCCCAGAATCTTGACTCTAAGGTTTGTTAATCAGTGAATGGTACCAAATCTGCTTAGGATGTCTCAAAGAACAAAACCAAAAATTGATTTTCTGAGTTTCATGGCTTATAATTCTGCCCCAAGGATGGTGGTCAGTTATTTCTTCATTTATCCATCAATGTAGCTATTGTTGAGCCTCTGTTATATGTCAGACACTGTGTATGTGAGCATATAAAGAAGGCTCGGTCCCAGTCCTCAGGCTTCTCCCTAGAGCTAGGATGTCTCCTGCTCCCCAGTTCTTTGCTCTGCACCCAGCGATTTCTAATCTCCTTCTGGGTCAAACATTTCTCTGATTTCTTGGCTGGAATATAATTTCAGGCATATGTACCTTAATGGTCAAATGAAAAGTATGCAGAGAATTACCCGCAAGGCTCTGGCCTGTGGGCATGTTAGAGTTTATGTTTCTGTAAAAAAAACACGGAGGAAAATAGGTGGGTGTTGCTTTCTTCCCCCTGAAATACTAATGAATCAGAATAGACTACCTTATATCTTTGGCTGCTCATTTCAATTAATTTAAAACCCTGAGCTTTGGTGATCAAAACTGCTGATTTCTTGCCCAGCAAGGTCATTTGTTTTCTAACTCTGGTCAGCAGACCTGTAGGTATTCCTGGTACTAGCAAGAATGAGTGAGAGAGAAGGAATGAGCTTAGGCACAGCCAAAAGCTTTCATTTAGCCTGAATTTCCTAGGCAGAAATACAAGTCAAAACATAAGAACACTGATAGCAAATCATTAGGGTTACATTAATGTACAAATCTAAAAACATAGCATTTCTGTTAAAGTAGTAGAACCACCCTCCAATTTTTTTTTTTTTTTTTTTTTTTTTGCGGTACACGGGCCTCTCACTGCTGTGGCCTCTCCCGTTGCGGAGCACAGGCTCTGGGCGCGCAGGCTCAGCGGCCATGGCTCACGGGCACAGCCGCTCCGCGGCATGTGGGATCTTCCCGAACCGGGGCACGAACCCGTGTCCCCTGCATCGGCAGGCGGACTCTCAACCACTGCGCCACCAGGGAAGCCCCACCCTCTATTTTTTAAGCAATGCACACCAAAGAACTAAAATCAAAGTTATAAATTCAAATAGAGATATTTCAATAATTTTTCCCAGATTTTTGATAAGGAGCCAAATTTTATCAAACTCCTTTACAGACTCTTATCCAAAATTCTAGTGTGACTGATAACTTATTATAGAATAGAATATAAAATGCTAGTGAAAACATGTTTTGAAGTGATTGAAGTTTATCCTTTAAAAGAACACTAAAAAGTGAACATAATGCAAACATTTTGTTCAGGAATATTAATATCTGTCTTCAAAATATTATGCAAGAAATTCTATTTCTGACTTTCAAATAAAAACAATTTCATTTTAATTCAACAACTGTTTATCAAATGTTTACCAACTGACTACAGGAAATCAGTGGATCAATACTATGTGAAATGGAAAGGTGATTATAAGGCGCAGTCTTTACCCTCAGATAGCTTACAGTACAACAGAGGAGATAAAAAATTTCCAAATCTATGATACACTGTACAGATTAGAGTATGATAAAAGCCATATATGAGAACTCAACATTGCAAATGACTAAGACTGGTTTAAGGGAAAAAAAAAAAAAGGTATTGGGAAAGACAGAATATATTGCTTCACAAATTGCAAATTCCACAAGCATTAGTAAATCCAGACACAGCTGGACCTAGGCATTCAAACCATGTTGATAGAAATCTGTCTTTGGCTAATTCTTAGCTCCCCTTGATTCACGACTGGCTTAATTCTCAGGCAGGCCCTCTTATGTGTTAGTAAAATAACCACTAATAGTTCCACACTTATATTCTACCAGACTGTCAAACACAGAGATAGGCAAGTCTTTTTCCTGAGAGTTCTTCTTTTTTTAATACATCTTTACTGGAGTATAATTGCTTCACAATAATCAGTTTCTGTTGTATACCAAAGTGAATCATCCATATGCATACATATATCCCCATATCCCCTCCCTCTTGAACTTCCCTCTCATCCCCCCATCCCACCCCTCTAGGTCATTGCAAAGCACCGAGCTGATTTCCCTGTGCTATGCTGCTGCTTCCCACTAGCTAACTATTTTACATTCGGTAGTGTATATATGTCGATGCTGCTCTCACTTCGCCCCAGTTTCCCCCTCCCACCCCGTTTCCTCAAGTCCATTCTCTATGTCTGGTCTTTATTCCTGCCCTGCAACTAGGATCACCAGTACTACCATTTTTTTTTTTTTTAGATTCCATATATATATGCATTAGCATACGGTATTTGTTTTTCTCTTTTTGACTTACTTCACTCTGTATGACAGCCTCTAGGTCCATCCACCTCACTACAAATAACTCAATTTCGTTTCTTTTTATGGCTGAGTAATATTCCATTGTATATATGTGCCACATCTTCTTTCTCCATTCATCTGCCTATGGGCATTTAGGTTGGTTCCATGTCCTGGCTATTGTAAATACTGCTGCAATGAACACTGTGGTACATGTCTCTTTTTGAGTTATGGTTTTTTCAGGGTATATGCCCAGTAGTGGGATTGCTGGGTCATATGGTAGTTCTATTTTTAGTTTTTTAAGGAACCTCCATACTGTTTTCCATAGTGGTTGTATCAATTTACATTCCCATCAGCAGTGCAGGAGGGTTCCCTTTTCACCACACACTTTCCAGCATTTACTGTTTCTAGATATTTTTTGATAATGGCCATTCTGACTGGTGTGAGGTGATACCTCATTGTAATTTTGATTTGCATTTCTCTACTAATTAATGATGTTGAGCATCTTTTCATGTGTCTCTTGGCCATCTATACGTCTTCCTTGATGAAATGTCTATTTAGGTCTTCCACCCATTTTTTAATTGGATTTTTTTTTATATTGAGCTCCATAAGCTGTTTGTATATTTTGGAGATTAATCCTTTGTCCATTGTTTCATTTGCAAATATTTTCTCCCATTCTGAGGGTTGTCTTTTTGTCTTGTTTATGGTTTCCTTTGCTGTGCAAAAGCTTTTAAGTTTAATTAAGTCCAATTTGTTTATTTTTGTTTTTATTTCCATTACTCTAGGAGGTGGGTCAAAGCATATCTTGCTGTGGTTTATGTCAAAGAGTGTTTTTAGTTCTTAGAGTAAACCTGGGCTGGTGCCACTGATTTATTCAGTCATTTAACAAAATATTAAGCACATACTAAGTATTAGGCAGTGTTGCAGGCTTAAGGGTTTGGGTACTGAACAAAATAGACAAAGCTTCTGCCCTCATGCAGCTCATATTCTAGTGGGGAAAATATACATTAGACAAATATCAAAATAAACATGTAAAATTATTATGATAAGGGCTATAACGAAAAGTAAAGCAGGGCAAGCAATACAAAGTGATTTGCCTACCAAGTTTGTGTTGCCTGTGCATCCCTGAAGCATTTACGGGGCTGTTGGGGCAGGCCTAGGATCTGTAACCATCTCTGTTATCAAGAGGAATGCCCTTAACACCACCCATATCATCTGAGAGAAGAATATGGAATAAATAGCTCCCCCAAGAGAAATTAAAGGTGTTGTTACTAGAAGAAGGCATAGATTCTCAACTGACAAAACTAACCAGACTCCGCTGGGTTATAAGAAAAGTCTACATAAAATCTTCTCGGGGGCATGAGATGGTTCATGTGGACTGGGGATTAATAAAAGTTAGGTGGTCCAGGTTTGAGTGCCGTCTGTGAAATGGGCCTGGAAAGATGGCTAGGATTTAGACAACGATTAAGGAATAAGGTAGAGTGACAGTAAAGGGACAATGAACAGAAGAGTTTAGTGTTTGCAGGAGTTTGTGTACAGGGGGCAGTGAACACAAGATTGTAAATGAAGATGTGGCTGCATTCAGAAAGGCCTTGAAATGTTCATTTGGTAGGCAAAGAGGATATACTGAGGAGTTTGAGTGGAGAGTAGCATTGCTGAGATCTGCTTTAGGAAAGTTAAACTGACAGCAGTGCACAGGATTGGTTCAAAGGGAGAGCTAGAAGAAGCAGAGAGATAGCTTGGAAACTTATTGTAATGGTCCAGATGAGAGTCTGGATTATGATGCTGTCAGGATCAAAGGAAAAAGAGTTGTGTGTGGTTTTGATATTTCAAGCCTGCATCGCATGGGGAATGGTACTGCCATTGTCAGCATACCGAAGGCAGTAGTGAAGACTAAGTTGAACAAAGGGGTTGAAAGAGAATTGGCATCATAGTACATTGACTTACAGGCTCTGTCAGAACCAAAGTATGGTGTTAAAATGACAGTGAAAAATGCAATCTAGGGCTTAGGGGGAGGTTGGGGCTGGTGATGTAGGTTTAGTAATTACCTGAATAAAAAAAACAATTAAAGCCATCTGAATGGGATGAAATCCAAGGTTGCTTCTTCTCAGGTTCCTTTGCAGCCTCTCACCTCCTTGACCTCTAAAGGTTGAAATACCCAGCACTCAGTCTTTGTAACTCTTTGTATGTCTAACCATACTCAGGTGATCTCATTCAAGTCTCAAGGTTTGAATATTGTCTTTTTGTTGGGGAGTCCAGACCACTCCCCTGAACACCAGACTCATATAGTCAGCTACCTACTCAACACCTTACTTTGGGTATCAAATAGGTCTTTTGAACCTATCTCCAAAATCAAGGTCTTGATTTTTCCCAAGACCTCCTCCTCTTACAATCCTTATCTCAGCAAATAGCAACTTCATTTTTCCAGTTGTTCAGACCAAAAATTTGGAATATTCCTCACTCTTCTTTCTTAAGATAGTATACATAACCCATCATCAAATTCTATCACCTATTCTATAGGCTATTCTGGAAATTTCATATAAATTGAGATATACAATATGTGATCTTTTGTGTTCAGTTTCTTTCACGTAGTATAATGTTTTCATTGTTTATCCATGTTGTAGCATGTATCGGTATTGCATTCCATTTTGTGGCATAACATTCCATTGTACTGATACACCACATTCACCACATTGTCTTTATTCGTTTACCCATTAATGGACATTTGTGCTACTTCCACGTTTTGGATACTGTAAATAGTGATGCTATGAACATCCATGGACAAGTTTTGTTTGAATACCTGTCTTCAATTCTTTTGCATATACATCTAGGAATGGAGTTGCTGGATCATATGGTAATTCTGCAGTCTTGAGGGACTGCCAAACTGTTTTTCCACAGTGGGTGCACAATTTTACATTCCACCAGCAATATACACAAGGGTATCAATGTATTCACATCCTGACCAGCACT